>NC_081847.1:56684489-57020097 GCF_963259705.1 Myotis daubentonii | reverse complement strand
AAAAAAGTTTCAAGATACTTAAGGCTATGATAAGAATTCTAATATATGCAACTCAGATAAACTAAATTCCATGGTAGTAAAACACCTATTTAAATTTTTATCAGAAGATATTTGCCTACACTGAGGTTCATTTTTTGAGATACTGGTAACTAAGGTTCTAAGAGGTTAACTTTTCCATGGTCTTGCAATTAGTAAATTGTACCAAAAGTATTCAAACTTATTCAGTATGCTTTCCCACTCTGAGAGACTACACTCTAGGTGAAAAATGAAACCATCAGAATGAAACTTCCTCATCTTTCCACCCAATCCTACAAACTTAGCTGCACCAATACAATCATCACCTCTTATTCCCATCTCTCTAATCAAACATAAATCCATCCACTTCTGTTCTGGACTTCGTTCCTTCAATTATTTTATCTCTTTGCTGCCTCAACAATTTCTTCTTACTAAATGAATCACTCCCATCAACATAATAAACTAAGTTATTATCTCCTTAAATACTACCTCTACTGATCTCACATCCCTCTTCAACTACCACGCCATATCTGTTCACAGCCAAACTTCTGAAAGAGTTGCCTACACTACCTATACCCAGTGCCTTACCTATTATACATTTATCTCTTTCCAATTTGGCTTTAATCTCCACCATTTCACTGAAACTGCTCTTTGTATATTAACCAATGATGTTCATCTTGCTAAATTCAGAAGACACACTTTTATCTTCACTGACCTTAACAGAATTCAATATATTGAACCATTTCCTCATTTTTCCAGTGCTTTACTCTTTAAACTTCTAATAACTTACTCTCAGTTTTCCTGTTACCCCTCTGGCTGCTCTCTCTCTTTCAGTTCCTTTGTTGGTTTCTCTTCTACTTGATCTCCAAATTTAGATTACTACGGGCTTCATTATGATTTTTCTTTTTCTACCTTATTCTTCCCTAGGCTGATTTCATCATGTTCTTCATATGGCTCCAGGTACACGACTCCTGAATTTACAGCCTTATATACCAACTAGAGGCCCGGTGCACAAATTCGTGCACCAGTGGGGTCCCTCGGACTGGTCTGTGGAATTGGGCCAAAACTGGCTCTCTGACATCCCCCAAGGGGTTCCAGATTGCCAGAGGGCACAGGCCAGGCTGAAGGACTGCACCGGTGCATAATTGGGGCCAGGGAAGGACCGCAGGAGGGCTACAGGGTGTGCCCGGCCCCATCTTGCCCAGTCTTGATCGGGGCCGGCCGGCCAGGGAGGGATACGGGAGGTTGGCCAGAGGGAAAGGAACCGCGGGAGGGCTCCAGCGTGTGTCCAGCCCATCTCGCTCAGTCGCGAAAGTTAACCTACGGGTCAGAGCGTCTTCCCCCTTGTGGTCAGTGCACATAGCGACTGGTCGACCGGTCACCTGTCTGCCCCCTGGTGGTCAGTGTACATCACAGTGAGCAGTTGAGCGGCCTTACCATATCATTAGCATATAATGCTTGGATTGGTTGAATGGTCGACCGGACATTTAGCATATTAGGCTTTTATAATATAGGATTGACTATTTGACATATCCACCTAGATATCAAATATGCTTTTCAAAGTTAACATATTTAAAATAGATGCCATTATTTTTGTCCCATCCCTATCAATCATTTCAGTGTCAAAATATATTAACATCCATCCAGCTATTAAAATTAAAGGCCTGAGTCTTCCTAATTCCTTCTTTTTTCCTCTTTCCATTCAATTTATTACAAAGTCTTGTCCTCTGTATCTCCAATTCTTTTCAGCTTTACTACCACCAATGCCTACACCATACAGCCTTCTAGCTGACCTCCCTTTGCAAGCTGTTATCTCTCTCAAAAGCATTCCTCACATAGCAGCAGAGAGGGTCTTTTTTTTTTTTTTTTTATCCTCACCTGAAGATATGTTTCTTGATTTTAGAGAGAGAGGAAGGGAGGGTATGAAGGAGAGATGGAGGGAGAGAGAAATGAAATACTGATGTGAGAAAGAAACATTAATTGGTTGCCTCCCACTCACACCCTAACTGGGGATCCAACCTGCAAACTAGGTATTGAATCTGGCCAGGAATTGAACCCGAAACTTTTTTTAAAAGAATAGTTCTATTGAATTTTAGAGAACGAGGAAAGGAGAGGGAGGGGGAGAGGGAGAGGCCACCCACTCTTAAAATGTCTGATTCACTTTGACTTTCATTTTTTACCTCAAATATCATTAGCTCAGAGAGGCCTTTCCTTGAAACCCCATCACATTGTGTGTATTTTCATATTGATGATTAGAAACAGTACCTATTTTATTTGCTTATTTCTACCATCAGAATATGATCTCTAAGAGGAAGAGTTCTCCTAAGTCAGGGGTGGGCAACACCTGACACGCGTGCCACACATGGCATGCCAGTAACTTTTGCTGGCACACGAAACCCTCTCTTATAATCTTCCATTTACAATTTTTTCTTAATATCAACTTTTTTATTTTTCAGATAAATTCAGTGTAGGTGCATCTTAGATAAATAAATAATTTTACATAACAAGTTATCTTAAAGACCATAGACATGGATTGACGTGAGAGGGAAAGAGCAATTTCTACGCCTCTGCCTTAACTCTCCCTGCCTTCCTAGATCCGACCAGTGTTTTGGTTTCATCCACATACGCTTGTGAATCTTTGTTCTCAGTGATGAATTTTGTTAAGTCTCATAATAGGAGTAGCCTGATGGAAGGAAGTAGTAGCTCGTGAATATCTCTGAAGGTCACGAAATATAAACCTGATACAAAATCTCTGTCATCAGTGATGCAGCAGCAAAAGTCCCACTGATAATATCAAACGGAGTCATAAAGTTTTCTGTCGGACTATCAGTGTACATGTATACATTAAAAAATAAATGTATTTTTCATCATCATATACTGTGTTTTTGTCGCTCGAATGAATTTTATTATTTCTTCAAGGTTCTCCACATACGTACACCTTAAGAGATATCAAGTAGACGTAACATGTTCTCAAAAAATTAGGGTTGGCATGCAAAAGAATTTTGAGTCAGAGATTTTGCTGATTTTGGCACCCACTCACAAAAAGGTTGCCCACCCCTGTCTTAGTCTTATTTTTTCAGAGTGCTTGGCCTACAGTAGGCGATAACTAATTAACATATGTGAAAGAAAAAAAAGTAGTTCAATATAGCTGAAAAATGGGGTACTTATAAGAAAGTGTAAGATTATAAAGATAGGGTAAGAGCCAACTCAAAGATTCTGTATGTCATGAGGAACTTTCATGTACCTATGAGCAATGAAAAGCCTTTTATAAAAGGATTTTAAGAAAGACTAAAACAGTAAGATTTGAATTTTATTTTATTTATTTGTTTTTAATATATATTTATTAATTTCAGGGAGGAAGGGAAAGGGAGGAAGAGAGAAACATCAATGATGAAAGAGAATCACTGATCAGCTAGCTGCCTCCTGCATGTCCCACACTGAGGATCGAGCCCGCAACCCACATATGTGCCCTGACTGGGAACTGAACCATGACTTCCTGGGTCATAGGTAGACACTCAACTACTGAGTCCTGCCAGCCAGGCAAGATTTGAATTTTAAAAAGATCATTATGACCTAAGTAAGAACAACAGATTGATGGGTATAATGACACTTGGCAGAGTAAAAAGTAAATGTCTATTATAACAGATCAAGCAAAGTGATGATCTAATCACAAACTAGAAGGAATACGAAAGAGGGACTACATTGTATATACCATTTGGAAGCAGAAATCCTGAATGATTACTAGATTTCTGACTTAGCCTCCTACATGTTAAAAATCATCACCCTCCTTAACCATAACAATATCTCTCATTTATTGAAAGTTTCTATGTCTAGACATTTTTACATGCCTGTTTCTCATTTAATTTTTTAATTTGTCATGGACTGGCTAAAAATACATTTGTCTGATTCCAAGTCTGGGCTCAAAAAAATTATATAACCATTAACCAGGATAGTAAGAATAAGGGATATGAACAGGTTTGAAAAATGAAAAAAGGAACAGGTTTGAGAGATAATATCTTAAGTTTCCCTTAAACTAAATTTAAGGTGCTAAGTGATACTTGCAGATTGTAATAGATTATGAAGTGAGTAGAAAGTGAAGAAAAAGAAGATTCTTTTTTTTTAGAAGTTTGGCTATAAAGAGGTTTATAAAACAGTGGCAACTGAAAAGATCACCAGTTGCTGCAAGGGTTGTCTTTTTTTTCTTTGTTTTAAATGAGGAGAGAGAGAGAGAGAGAGAGAGAGAGAGAGAGAGAGAGAGAGAGAGAGAGAGAGAGAGAGAGAGACTTGTAGCTGTTTATAACAATAAAGGATTCAGTGGAGGAGAAAAGGTTGAGGATAAAGAAGAGAAAAAAGAGATACAGTAGTCGCCACTTACCTACATGGACACACTCCAAACCCCCAGTGAATTCATGAAACTGCAGTTAGTACCAATTGTTATTTTATAACAATACTAGGGGCCCGGTGCACGAAATTCGTGCACTGGGTGTGTGTGTGGGGGGGAGTGTCCCTCAGCCCAGCCTGCCCCCTCTCACATACTGGGAGCCCTCAGGCGTTGACCCCCATCACCCTCCAATCGCAGGATCAGCCCCTTGCCCAGGCCTGACGCCTCTGGCCGAGGCGTCCGGCCCGGGGAACGGGGACCTGCAGTGGCAGCGGGGGGTGCCGCGATCGCGCGGGCTCCGCCCCTGCCCCTGCAGGATGCCTCTGGCTGAGGCGTCCGGCCTGGGCAGCGGGGACCCACAGCTGCAGCGGCCCCGCGATCATGGGCTTCACTTTAGGCCCAGGCAAGGGACCCCTAGCTCCCGGGACTGCCAGCTTCGACCGTGCCCAGCTCCCATCGCTGGCTCCACCCCTACTTCCTGCTATCACTGGCCAGGGCGGAAAAGGCACCTGATTCTCCGATCATGGCTGGGGGGCAGGGCAAAGGTGGCCCCAGGGCCGCCTTTGCCCTGCCCCCCAGCTCTTAGCTCCCCCCTGGGTTTCCGATCACTGTCAGTGGCAGGGGGCTTCTTCCTGCTTTCCCTTTCGCCTCCCTGCATTGTGCCTACATATGCAAATTAACCGCCATCTTGTTGACAGTTAACTGCCAATCTTAGTTGGCAGTTAATTTGCATATAGCCCTGATTAGCCAATGAAAAGGGTATCGTCATACGCCAATTACCATTTTTCTCTTTTATTAGTGTTGATACTCTAAAAAAGTTAGGTGAATATGATCTGTATCTCTCAAAATATCTTACTGTACTGTACTCACCCTTTTTCTTTTTTTAAAAAATATATTTTATTGATTCTTTACAGAGAGGAAGGGAGAGGGATAGAGAATTAGAAACATCGATGAGAGAGAAACATCGATCAGCTGCCTCCTGCATACTCTCCACTGGGGATGTGCCTGCAACCAAGGTACATGAATCGAACCTGGGACCCCTGAGTCCGCAGGCCGACGCTCTATCCACTGAGCCAAACCGGTTAGGGCTCACCCTTTTTCTTGTGATGACATGAAATGTAAAATGCCTATGTTATGAAATGAAGTGAGGTGAATGACATAAGAATTGTGATATAGCATTAGGCTACCATTGAGCTTCTGACAGTATGTAACAAGCACTTTATGGCTGCTCTTTGGCATATCTGAATTGCCAGCATCACTGCTCTTGCATTTTGGGGCCATTATTAAGTAAAACAAGGGTTACTTGAACACAAGCTACTGCAACAGTGGAACCTATAACCAATAAGGCTACTTAAGTGACTTAACAGGTGGGGACCAACACGGACACGCTGGATAAAGGGCCCTGGAGGAACAAAGCAGGACACTGAGAGACTTCATCATGATTCTCAGAACAGCATGTGATTTAAAACTTATCAATTGTTTATTTCTGTAATTTTCCATTTAATATTTTTGGACTTCAGATGATTACAGGTAACTGAAATGACAGAAAGTGAAACCATGGATAAAGGGGACCTACTGCAGTAGTTAAGATGAGATAAGAAGAGACGGATCTGAGTACAGCTAGAGCACGATCAGCCCGGACAGGAAGAGATCACCCTCCTCTAAGATGAGAGGGAAGATATTGAAAATTTGTAAACAGATAGAATAGGTTGAGAACTAGATTTTGAAGAATTCACACCTATGCTTTCCTGACTTCTTTTTGAAATAGGAGAAAAGTTTACCTAACAGTGGAATAATAAAGAAATGGCACAGGAAGCTCGATAAAAGAAATCAAAGTCTGGAAGAAGGAACTGATGAGTGATATATTAAAAAATTGACAGTTCAAATGATTGGAGATAATGCATTGGGCTAACACTCATCTGAAGAACTATATGAAGTAAAAAAAGTGGTTGGTTGGTCTGATCTAGGGTTATGTTTAGAGGCCTAATACAATGGAATTACAAAGAAATGAGAAAATTGAGGGTACAAAGCAAGAAAACAGATGAATTAACAGATAATAAGTTCCAGAATAAATTGGTTAAAAAATAAAGAACTGAAAAACTAGGAAAAAAACATTGATTCCACTCTATTTTAGAGGGAGTATTGGGTAGTACAGGGTGGTAGAGTGAGGAAACTAGAAGATGAAATTGTGATTTTAAAAAAATGGAAGGTATCCAAAAAAGGGGGGATAACTATCCTCTTCCTAGATCACTATTTATAATTTTTAATAAGCTGTACTACTCTAAAGTAAAATTTTGATTAGAATCAAAATCTTTATAGGTATTATTTAAAAACGTATCATGCAGAAAACATTAAAATTGACACTTACCGTACATTGCAACAGATTTTGCCTCTTCAATAGACTGATGTTTGTCAGTTAAACGAGCTTTGGTTACTTTATGTTCATTTACCTCTTGTTCTAACCGTTGTTGTAATGATTTAAGCTTATAGTTTAAATCTATCTCTAAATTATTCTTTTCCTGTAAAATGAGAGTCATATAATACACTGTTCAAAAGACACATTAAATCTTACATTAATATCCAAACAAGAAATAATATATGAATCAACTGGTCTGAAATGGGACAACATATTTCTTAAAGTTTATTTTTTATACTTTCTTGTATACTTCACATTAGCTATAATGTCTTACTTTTTAAAAAAAATGTTTTTATTGATTTCAGAGAACAGAGAGAGAGAGAGAGAGAGAGAGAGAGAGAGAGTTAGAAACATCAATGATGAGAGAGAATCATTGATCTGCTGCCTCCTGCACACCACACCCCCTATTGGGGATCAAGCTAGAAACCTGAGCAGTTGCCCCGACAGGGTATCAAACCCTGACCTCCTAGTTCATGGGTCAATTCTCATTCACTGAGCCACACTGGCCAGGCTATAATGCCTTACTTTTAAAATCACAATAAGCACATAAAATTAAAAGAAAAACATCACCTTTCTTTACCCACAACTTCTTATTTGAATCATTAGCCATGGCTGATGGCAGAGCAAGTTGTGATGGTGTTTATATTAGAAGGGTTAATTGTCAGAGATAAATAGGACAATTCTTCAATTCATAAAAAAATGTTTGCTATCACTTTTTTAAAAACATTTAAATTATCTCTATGTACACTTGTATCTTTATCTAGATTTACATAGTTTTGATGAAAGAACAAGTCAAAATTTATTTCATTTCTGTTTGGGTGCTTCTTCTACTCTTCCTTTTTCATCTTATTTCTCATTTATACAAGGCTCAGACAGGAAAAAACTATTCTGAGTGTCACAAAACATGTACAAAAGACAAGATAACTGGTAGATTTTCTCATCATTTATCTGAGGATCTACTAAACCTACATGTTTACAGCAAGGCATCAAAAATGTGAGTGCTAGATCTGCATATTATCTATTTAATCCTTTTTTTTTTTTTTTTTTTTTTTAGCAAGGTAGGAACAGAGGATAACCAATGACATTTTTGACTAAGAAAATTCTACATGTAAAGGCCAATCACTTTGTGCCTTTTCTATTTTGCTAACTCCTACCAACAAATGGAAAAAGCATACATGGTCTATATACTGACCCTTCATTTTCCTTCTTCATAAGGCTAGTAAGAAGGTTCAGCACCTTCATTATACCCGTGTACAAAAAAAAAAAAAAAAGGGAAAAAACCCTTCTATATGAAAAGGTATTTCCAAACCAAAGCAATTTGTAAACAGATAATATCAAACAACTAATACTCTTCAAGGGTGAAAACAAAACTAACACAATAAAAGCTCTAATCAAGACACATACCCCCCCGCCCCGACTCTCTACAGCCAACTGATCAACCATAAAACTTTTAGAAACAATATATAAACATTAGGAATAAATGCTATTTTATACAATCACCTTATAATACTTGATACCCAGTAAATACTCTCATAATTGGTAATGTTTAATCATTTACCTTTTCTGAATGATTAAGCATGTCTTGAGCCTCTTTTCTTTCTTCTTCTACTCTTTCAAGAGTATGTTTGAGATGCTTCACCTCCTCTTGTAAAGATGTAATTCGAGCTATCGAATGAGAAAGAAGTTCAAGTCACATAGTCATTAAAACAAGTCTTTCTGTTCAGCATGACCATTAAGATAAAAAAGTTTTAAATTTCCTGATCAGACTGAAATGTTATCTTGGTAGTATATAAAGTAACTACAATCTATAATAATAAAAGCATAATATGCTAATTAGGCCAGACGACCTTCTGGACGAAGCCGGGGCTGCAAGGGAATCCCGGGTCCTGGGTGCCAGAGGGAAGCCAGTGCCGGCAGCCAGGGGAAGGAAGGCCTACTCTGGCATGAATTTCGTGCATCAGGCCTCTAGTATATAATAAAAACTGTTAATGCTAATTGGAAATCATCTAGTACATATTCTTTATTTCACAAATGGTCAAAGAGATGAACCGTAGCTTGGTCCAGAAATCAAATCTGAGTCTGTATTCAGTGCTCTTTCTACCATATTAAGAGTGAGACAGTTTAGTTAATTAGGGCAAGTACTTAAGTGGTTTTTATGTGCCAGACATTCTGAAAGTGTTTAATTTTACTCTTTAACTGATTGGAGCCAAACTCAATTTTTATAGAAAACTATGTTTTAAGGAATTCAAGCATTCTAACAAAGCTTAGTTTTAATGCACCTAAGATTCATGCCATACAATGGTAGCAACTCATACTTAGTGTCTCCTCATAACATGCTTTATGCCTTTAAGGCATTTATTTATTTACTTATTTATTTTTAATACATTTTTATTAATTGCAGAGAGGAAGAGAGACAGAAACATCAATGATGAGAGACAATCATTGATTGGCTGCCTCCTGCATGCCCTCTACTGGGGATCGAGCGCGCAACCTGGGTATGTGCCCTTGCTGGAATCAAACCTGGGACCCTTCAGTCTGCAGGTTGACGCTCTATCCACTGAGCCAAACCAGCAAGGGCTTTTAAGGCTTTTAAAACATAAGTATTTAACAATCACAAATTTAATACATGTAGAATTTAACAAATATAATCATATGGTCTAGTTCAAAAGCTAGAATCTATTTTCTTACTTTGTGATTCAAAGTGGTCTAGGATTTGGCAGAGAAATGGATAAGGCACCCTGAAGGACAAGAAAAATTGTGTACTTCTTTAAAAGTTCAGTGTTTAACTTGCTGTACTTTAAGTTTTCACTCTACCTGCTTCCTATGTTTTAGTGTTTCTGAAGTAATTTTTAATGAACAAATGAATATTAAATATTTGGCACCTGATAATGCTTATCTGCTGGAGAGCAATGAAACAAATTTTATCCTCTCTCTCTCTCTCTCTCTCTCTCTCTCTCTCTCTCTCTCACACACACACACACACACACACACACACACACACACACACACACACACACAGTAGCATATGTGCATGTAGGAGTATGTTCATGTAGGAGAAAAAAACACCTGTCAGTTTCTTTCAAAAGATTGGAAGTTCCTCAAAAGTTAAACATAGAATTACCACATGACTGAGCAATTCTATTACTAGATATATATAACTAAAAGATTTAAAAACAGATACTCCAAGAAATCCTTGTACACAAATGTTCACAGCAGTGCTATTCACAATAGACAAAAGGAAGCAATAGCTCAATGTCCATCAATAGGTGAATGGCTTCACAAAATATGGTATAGACATACAACAGAATATTTCTCAGCCATAAATGAAGTACTGATACATGCTACAGCATGGATAAATCTTAAAAATGTACCAAGTGAAAGAAGCCCAACACAAAAGGTCACATACTGTATGCTGTCATTTATATGAAATATCCAGAACAAGAAGAGTCAGAGAAAGAAAGGAGACTGGTTTCCAGGGGTTAGGGGAGGGGGATTTAGGGA
This sequence comes from Myotis daubentonii, assembly GCF_963259705.1. Lineage (NCBI taxonomy): Eukaryota > Metazoa > Chordata > Mammalia > Chiroptera > Vespertilionidae > Myotis > Myotis daubentonii. Next base: position 57,009,784 of record NC_081847.1, on the reverse strand, counting down.
GGGCAGCTTAATGCATACAAGGTATTCTTTTGGAATAATGAAAATATTTGAAACTAAACGGAGGAGGTGATTGCACAACACTGTGAACATACTAAATGCCACTGAATTGTACACTTGTAAATGGTTAATTTTTTGTTATATGAATTTCACCTCAATAAAAAAAAAAAATAAGTTGTCAGGAATACAAGGGGGCTAGGAGGAAAAAAAGTCAAACCATAGTGTTAACTTTAAAAAAATATATGTATTTTTTCTGATTTCAGAGAGGAAGGGAGAGAGATAGGAGCTAGAAACATCAATGATGAGAGAGAATCATTGATCAGCTGCCTCCTGTATGCGCCACACCAGGATTCGAGCCCATAACCTAGCATGTGCCCTGACTGGGAATCGAACCGCCATAGTGTTAACTTCTAAAACATATTTTAAAATTTGACAGATTAAAGACAGAAAGAATAAATGGAGTCTGAGAAAACCGACTGATTAGATTAGAAAATTAATCTATTGTTTTTCTTCCAAAAAACAAAACAAAACCAAAATATATTAGGTAAAAAACCATCACAATTTTCAAATGCCCCTTAACAACTAAAAACAAAACAAAATACATTATGAACAAAGCCAGAAAAAAATTGTGGTAGATACCGGGTATGTAATAGTTTTTAATTACAATACAATAAATTAAGAAATTAGCAATTACAATGGAATATAAGTATTTCCTACTTTGTTCATTAAAAAATCCCACAAACATTTATCAATGCAATAGCAGTCATTACCCACAGCATCCAGGTTACAGTCTCTGAATACCATATGCTACAAAACGAACTAGGCTTCATTGAAAATGAGTAATTCCAGATCTAGAATAGCAAATGATCCTGGAAAATATATTATGCATACCAAAAAGAAAAGATGCTATCCAGGACTATTAGACACTGTATAAAATTGAAGATTCCCACTAGCCACAAATGATCATCAATAAGAATATTACAGTGAGCTAACACATTTAAATATATTAAAATTTGTAAGTTCATAAATAGTATATTTTAAAATGTCACTGGTTACCTTTGCAGAATGCTGAGGAAATAACTTACCATTCAGAAAAATAATAAAGAATCAAGTATTTAACTTGACTTTTTTTTATAAGCTGTATTTCAAGATATATACTTTTTTTTAAAATATATTTTATTGATTTTTCACAGAGAGGAAGGGAGAGAGATAGAAAGCCAGAAACATCGAGAGAGAAACATCGATCAGCTGCCTCCTGCACATCTCCCACTGGGGATGTGCCCACAACCCAGGTACATGCCCTTGACCGGAATCGAACCTGGGACCTTTCAGTCTGCAGGCCGACGCTCTATCCACTGAGCCAAACCGGTTTCGGCTCAAGATATATACTTGAAAAAATGTTTTTAGTAGTATTTGAGTTAATGAAGGAATGAAGAATGCTAAAAACAGATCATCAGCACTGCAAACTCCTAAAGAAACAAAAGGATCTAAGCAATGATCATCAATGGCTTGTAACATCACAAAAAGAGACAACCAGACTTTATGTGCCTCTTGGCACATAAATAATATGTCTTAAAAGTATTCTTGCCAGCCCTGGCTGGTTTGGCTCAGTGGATAGAGCATCAGCCTGGGGACTGAAAGGTCCTGGGTTCGATTCCGGTCAAGGGCACATGCCTGGGTTGTGGGCTCGATCCCCAGTAGGGGGTGTCCAGGAGGCAGTCAGTCAATGATTCTATGTCATCATTGATGTTTCTCTCTCTCTCCCTCCCCCTTCCTCTCTGAAATCAATAGAGATATATTTAAAAAAATAATAATTTTTTAAAAAAAGTATTCTTGCCAAAGTCCTACCTGAAACAGATTAACCTCCAGAAATACCAATTCAGTTTAAAGTACTACAATGACCAGAGCAACTTGTTAATTGATGGAATCAGCAAAATTCAGAATGGGAGATAATCAACAGAACAAAAAAACCTTTTTCTTCAACCAATAGCAACTACAAACAACAAAAAAGGGAGGGGGAACCTATAGATTAAAAAAACAAAACAAACTTAAGGGACATATTATAAATGCAATGTGTAGATCTTAATTGGAGCCTAATTCAAGTAAAATACAAAAACAACAACAAATAATGGGACTGCAGGAAATAACTCAATGTCCATCAATAGATGAATGGCTTAATAAAAAGGAAGAATCTGAGCACTGACTAGATGTTACAATACTAGATATTATAATCCTATCTAATAAAAGAGAAACATGGTAATTGGCGTATGACTGCTACCCTTCCCATTGGCTAATCAGCAAGATATGCAAATTAACTGCCAGCCAAGATGGCGGCCGGCAGCCAGGCAGCTTGAAACTAACATAAGGCTTGCTTGCTTCAGTGATGGAGGACTCCAACGTTCCCCGCCTGCCTTGCCAGCCTCTGAGCCTGCAGTTTAAGAAACATTGTAACATATAGAAGCTAAACAAAACCCCAGAAACCAGCTTTCAGCCGGCTGGGATCTCAGAGCTGGAGTTGATACAGAGTTTCGATTATAGAACCGAAACAAACCAGATACCTGCTTTCAGGAGCGGAGGCCTAAGAGCTGGAGCCTCAGAACTAAAGGTGGCCCAGAATAAAAAGAAAAAAAAGACAAAAAGGAGCGGTTGGGAGCTTCAGTCCCAGCCTGAAAACAGCCCTCAGCCCCTTACCCAGACTGGCCAGGCACCCCAGTGGGGACCCCCACCCTGAAGGGTGTGTGACCAGCTGCAAACAGCCATCATCCCCTCACCCAAGCTGGCCAGGCACCCCAGTGGGGACCCCCACCCTGATCCAGGACAGCCTTCAGGGCAAACCAGCCAGCCCCCACACATGCACCAGGCCTCTACCCTATATAGTAAAAGGGTAATATGCCTCCCAGCACCGGGATCAGCGGAGCTGCGAGGCCTCCCGGCACCGGGATCAGCGTGACAGGGAGCAGTGCCCAAACCCCCTGATCGCCCTGCGGCTCTGTGTGTGACAGGGGATGGGGCCACAACCCCCTGATCAGCCCTGCTCTGTGCCTGATAGGGGGGAGCTCCCCAACCCCCTGATCGCCCTGCGACTCTGTGACAGGGTGCGGCACCCCAACCCCGATTGGCCCTGCTGTGTGTGTGACAGGGTGCGGCGCCCCACCCCCCCACCCCCCACGGGACCTGCTCTGTGTGTGACGGGGTAGAGTCATAACCTCCCCATCGGCCCTGCCCTGAGTGTGACAGGGTGCGGCAACCCAACCCCGATCCGCCCTGCTCTGTGTGTGACAGGGGGCGGTGCCCCAACCCCCTGATTGGCCCTGCTCTGTGCGTGACAGGGGGTGGCGCCGCAACCTCCCCATCGACCCTGCCTTGAGTGTGACAGGGGGCGGTGCCCCAACCCCCCAATCGGCCCTACCCTGAGCGTGTCTGAGGGTGGCATTGCAACCTCCCGATCCGCCCTGCTCTGTGCATGACAGGGGCGGCGCCCCAACTTGCCAATCGGCCCTGCTCTGAGCCTGACAAGGGGCTGCACCTAGGGATTGGGCCTGCCCTCTGCCACCCGGGAGCAGGCCTAAGCCAGCAGGTCGTTATCTCCCAAGGGGTCCCATACTGCGAGAGGGCACAGGCCGGGCTGAGGGACACCCCCCCTTCCCCCCGAGTGCACAAATTTTTGTGCACCGGGCCTCTAGTATTAAATAATTACCAACTTTTCCCTCAGGTTTGATAATGATATTGTAGTCATGTTTCTTTGTTTTTTCTTTTAAGAATCCTTTATCTTTAAAAGACAGTAAAATATTTACAAATTAAACAATGAGTCGCCCGCAATTTGCTTCAAAATAAATTTAGTGTCAGATGATTGGGAAAGGGGGTTGGGGGTGTAAATAAAACATGACTGGCTTCTAGACAAAGATTCTGAAACTGAATAATGGGTACCTAGGGTCATTATATGTTCTCCTATGGTATACGACGGAAATTTCCAACATAAAAAGTGAAACCACCAACTAAACAATAGGATTTTTAAAAAATTATTTATTCATTATTGATTTTAGAGAAGGAAGAAGAGAAAGGGAGAGAGAAAGAGAGACATTGATTTGAGAAAGATACATCGATTGGTTGACTCCAGTACGCACCCCACCTGGGTTGACTGGGATCGAACCCATGACCTTCCAGTGCATGGCCGACGCTACAGCCAACTGAGCCACACTGGCTAGAGCTAAACAAGAGGATTTTATAAAATACTCTTTAAATGGTTAATTGAAAAAATTTGTCTTTTTGCATTTTAATCTGAAAATTCACAAATAAACTTACTACATGAAGAACTTTCATTTGAGTTAAAAATTTCATTCCTCCATGACATTTTGTTCTTTGTCTATTCATTTTATTTAAGCCTATATGGCCAAACTTTTGGAAACTAATTTTGTTTTTAACAGCAGCCTTATCTGTACACTGGTCCAGGTGTTGGCAAACTTCAGACCCAGAGTCTCCCTACAGACATGAAGCTAAAAATGTTTTGTTTTGTTTTTCATTTTTTTAAATATATTTTTTATTGATTTTTCAGAGAGGAAGGGAGAGAGATAGAGAGAGTTAGAAACATTGATGAGAGAGAAACATCGATCAGCTGCCTCTTGCACATCCCCCACCGGGGATGTGCCCGCAACCCAGGTACATGCCCTTGACCGGAATCGAACCCGGGACCTCTCAGTCCGCACGCTGACGCTCTATCCACTGAGCCAAACGGGTATCAGCTGTTTTTCATTTTTAAAGGGTTGTAAAAATTAAAAAAGACAAATATGTAACAGAGATCATATGTGGCCCACAAAGACTAAAATATTTACTATCCAATTATATTTGGGAAGTCATTCCCCATACATGTCTACTAGTATACATAAAGGACACTGAATTAGGAAATAATCTTGACTCTGCCAGAAGACCAGTGTCCTAGACTATGAGAAATTTATATCTGAGGGACCTGAAATTTCTTAAAGACCATGAAAGATTAAGGTAAAAATTGTGTTTTTTAAAAATTAAAATGCATCTTTTTAAAAATAACTTTTATTTATTGATTTTTTTTTTTTTTTAGAGAGGGAAAGGAGAAAGAGAAGGGGGGAGGGAGGGGGAGGGAGAGAGAGAGAGAGAGAGAGAGAGAGAGAGAGAGAGAGAGAGAGAGAGAGAAAGATATTAATTCGTTGTGCCACTTATTTATGCATTCATTGGTTGATTCTTGTATGTGCCCTGACCAGGGATCAAACCTGCAACCTTGGCAGTAGCAGGATGACACTCTAACCAACTGAGCTACCAGCCAGGGCCAAAATGCATCTTTATATGTATGTTGTGTGCATTTTTTGATGCATGCCAGCTTTGATTCATTTAAATTAAAAAATTAAACCTCAAAGTAAGCATAGAAAAAAGATAAACCTCAATAAACGATGCTATGAATTTTCCTTAATAACACTAATATCTAGAAAATAGATTCAATTAAAACCATTGTTGATGAATACATGCATGATGGCCTCTTCTTCTAAGGTAAACACTTCAAAGCTCAGTCCTATCTGAAAGATCACAGACTTAAAGAATTTTAGAATTTATAGGGGGTCACCTATTTTACTCTCCTTGGTTTATAGATAATAAAGGCCGATGAAATGATTTAGTGACTTTCAAACAGTAAGGCTATATAAAAAAAGGCCTAGAAAAGCAATTTAAATGAGGCTTTTCTAATACATATGAGGTTACTTTCTTGATTATATTTAGATCTATTTTAAGCCTGAGAAATAAGATTGCACAACACTCCTCAGCTAAGAACCAATGGGAGATCTTAATTTCCATTTCCAGCCACAAAAATTGACCCTGACCTCTCTCCACAGAATTATAGCTAATCATCAAACCCCATGGGACCCCAAACTATGTTCCCATCCTGTGACTAAGGTTAAAACGGACTATCCCACCCCCAGTTTTTCCCTGAGAGATCTGGCAACTTCCATGCATATCTATTTGATTAAGTAAGATAGATGCTGTTGCTAACAGGAATAGAAAATAGAAAAATGTATGAGAAGTGGGGAGAACCAGGGCATCTTTTTCAAAAACAAACAATTTTAATAGCATTGTGAAAATGTTCCTTTATTTACTGTTATACTCAATTTTTCTTTTGACTCACAAAGACTGCTGATAATTCTAGTTCTAACCTTCCCAAGTACCTAATTCTTCATTTGTAATAGGATTCTATTTCTGCAATTGAGTTTCTATTTCTACCAACAATGCATGAGAAATTCCCAGGTTTTAATAGTGATAATTATCTCAGTCTGGATTAGTCCCACTTTGAGTAAGACTTTTGTGAATTAGGCATGTTTTAAAATGATGTTTTCAGTAATCTGGCTAAAGAATTGGAAATATTCACATTATCTACCTCACAAGCATGCCCATGAGAGTAAGGAAATTACAATGTGATACAAATGTAGGCATTATCCTGAAAGAGGAAAAATGCTTAACTATTTCTGGTTTCAACAAAGTCATTTTCTTTATGAGGACAACATGATAAAAAATATATTACACTTAAAAAGGATCGAGATGGTAAATTTTATGCTTTGAAGCACAATTACAATTAAAAAATTTAGAAAATCACCTTCTACTGATAAAATGTCTTATATACACACAGTGGAATGATTCAGCCTTAAAAAGGAAATTCTGACACACGCTAAAGATGGATGAATCTTGAAGTCATTACACTAACTGGAACATGACAGACACAAAAGGACAAATACTGTATGATTCCACTTTTATGACAGTCAAACTCATAGTGACATAAAGTGGGTTGGTGTTTATCAGCATCTAGGAGAAGTGAATAATGGGGAGCTACTGTTTAAAGGGTATAGAGTTTTAGTTTGGGATGGAAGAAAAGTTATGCAGATGGACAGTCATAATGATTGCACAACAATATGAAAGTACTTTATGCCACTGAACCATACACTTAAAAATGGATAAATGGTAAATTTTGTTACATACATCTTACTACAGTAAAAAAATATATTACCTTGAAGGTCTCCAATCATCTCAGAGTCATGACCTCTGTCTCTTCGTTCAGCCTCCAATGCAGTTTGCAGCTGGTAATACTCCTTATCCGTTTGTGACTTGGAATTCTCTAGAATTCTATTTCTCTCCTGCAATTCTCTGTTCAGGGACTCTAGTTGACTAACTGACTTGCTCATCTCTGTGTGACTTTTCCTTAATCTTACAGCTGTGTCTGATTCTGTCCTAAGTAAGTCATTGGCTTCTTCCAGCTATTAAAAAAAAAAAAAAAAAAAAAAGAGCAAGAAAATAGTTTTATGAAAATACAATCAAACTTATTGATTATAATCTTCTTATCTAATAAAGAGGGGATATGCTAATTGACCCTCACACCCTCGCGAAGATGGCAGCACCCACAGCCAATAAGGAGGGAATATGCTAATTGCTGCCACGCCTTCAAAGATGGCGGCACCCAGTCCCCTCAGCCCTGCCAGGGCACCTGCCTCCAGAGTCCCCCAGTCCCCTTAGCCCCCCAGCCTCCCAGGGCCAGCCTGGGGTGCAGGCAAGCCTTGAATGGCGGCTGCCCAGCCACCCAGGGCCACCTGAGGCTCAGGTAACCAGGGCTGCCCGAGGCTTGCACTGCCGGCAGTGGCAGCAGCAGAGGTGTGATGTGGGTGTTGCCTTCCCCTGATCGCTGGGTCTCCTCCCACCCCTGAGGGCTCCTGGACTGTGAGAGGGGGCAGACCAGGCTGAGGGACCCCCTTCCAGTGCATGAATTAATTTTCATACACCGGGCCTCTAGTATTTTAATAAACTCTGTTCCAAAAACGTACCTGCTTTTGTAATTGTGCCAGCTTCTCATTAGCAAGCTGTGAATTCTGACTTACTTTCTTTAAGTCTTCCAACTGATCCTTTAATGTAGAAACTAGTAAATGAAGGAATAAGATGTAGAAATCATGAAGTTTTATGGAGGAGACATATAAACTCACTTAAAATGAAATTTAATCTTAGGCCATAATAGTCAGCTAGGGCAGGTCCATTCCTAAAATGAAATTCCATCTTGGAAGTACTCTTTAACGCTTTTTGGTCCAACCTCGAGGCTGACTCGACAGACCAGGCGCTAAGAGCAGGTCCAATGTCGAGCAATAAGAACATTAAAAAGTTCAACATTCAATCCCGTCAATTAATTTGGACCAGACTGTTTGAATTCCAAAAATAACACTGGACCGCAAAGGGTTAAATTCATCAAAAAGCATCCTATCTAATAAAAGAGAAAAATGGTAATTGGCGTACGACGATACCCTTTTCATTGGCTAATCAGGGCTATATGCAAATTAACTGCCAACTATGATTGGCAGTTAACTGCCAACAAGATGGCGGCTAATTTGCATATGTAGGCACAATGCAGGGAGGCGAAAGGGAAAGCAGGAAGAAGCCCCCTGCCACTGACAGTGATCGGAAACCCAGGGGGGAGCTAAGAGCTGGGGGGCAGGGCAAAGGCGGCCCTGGGGCCGCCTTTGCCCTGCCCCCCAGCCATGATCAGAGAATCAGGCGCCTTTGCCGCCCTGGCCAGTGATAGCAGGAAGTAGGGGTGGAGCCAGCGATGGGAGCTGGGCACAGTCGAAGCTGGCAGTCCCAGGAGCTAGGGGTCCCTTGCCTGGGCCTAAAGCGGAGCCCACGATCGCGGGGCCGCTGCAGCTGTGGGTCCCCGCTGCCCGGGCCGGACGCCTCAGCCAGAGGCGTTAGGCCTGGGCAGGGGCGGAGCCTGCAACCGCGGGGAGCTGGGGGTCCCCTGCCCAGGCCTGACACCTCTGCCAGAGGCCTCAGGCCTGGTCAAGGGGCCGATCCGGTGATTGGTGATCGGAGGGTGATGAGGGTCAACCCCTCTGACCGAGGCATCAGGCCTGGGCGGGGGGCTGAGCCGGGGATTGGGGGGATATAATGGTCCCCTTGCCCAGGCCTGAAGCCTGGGTCAGAGGTGTCAGGCTTGGGCAGGGGGTGGAGCAAGCAATCAGAGGGAGATGGGGGTCCCCTGCCCAGGCATGATTCCTGGGCCAGAGGCCTCAGGCCTGGGCGGGGGCCAGAGCCAGTGATCGGGGGGAGATGGGGGTCCCCTGTCCAAGCCTGACACCTCTGGCAGAGGCGTCAGGCCTGGGCAAGGGGCCGATCAGGTGATCAGAGGGTGATGGGGGTCTACGCCTCTGGCTGAGGCATCAGGCCTGGGCAAGGGGCGATCAGGTGATCAGAGGGTGATGGGGGGCTACGCCTCTGGCTGAGGCATCAGGCCTGGGCAAGGGGCGATCAGGTGATCAGAGGGTGATGGGGGGCTACGCCTCTGGCTGAGGCATCAGGCCTGGGCAAGGGGCTGATCAGGTGATCAGAGGGTGATGGGGGGCTACGCCTCTGGCTGAGGCATCAGGCCTGGGCAAGGGGCGATCAAGTGATCAGAGGGTGATGGGGGCAGAACCAGTGATGGGGGGAAATGAGGGTCCCCTGCCCAGGCCTGACACCTCTGTCAGAGGAGTCAGGCCTGGGCAAGGGGCCGATCCTGCGATTGGAGGGTGATGGGGGTCAACGCCTGAGGGCTCCCAGTATGTGAGAGGGGGCAGGCTGGGCTGAGGGACACTCCCCCCCCCCCACACCCAGTGCACGAATTTCGTGCACCGGGCCCCTAGTCATTTTATAATATAGAATGCAAAAATAGATTTGTTTCTACTGTTATAATATTTCAAATTCTTTTATTCCTTTAATAAAGTCAATATATTAGTGAAATGTTATAGAGTTAGTTTTAATATAATTTATTTTGAATAGTTCAGTATTTTTAAAATGGTTCAAAACTCCAAAGATACCAAATGGTATATAGTGTAGAATGAGTTTTCCTACCTCCACATTGTTTCCTAGTCCCTCTGATTCTCCTCCCCAGCCATAACTATTACTAATTTCTCTCATATCCTTACTAAGATAATCTATGTGTCCATATCCTAATATATAAAAACAAACATGTAATAACCCTGGTCAGTGTGGCTCAGCTGTTTGGAGCGTCATCCTATACACTGAAAGGTCCAGGGATTCCTGGTCATGGCACGTACCCAGGTTGGGTGCTCAATCCCCAGTCTGGTTATGTATGGGAGGCAAACAATGGATGTTTCTCTCTCACATCAATGTTTCTCCCTCTTTTGCTCTCCCCCAGCCCTCCCTCCCTATCCCCCAACCCCTCTCTTCCTTTCTCTCTCTCTAAAATCAATTTAAGAAATTATTTAAAACACACACACATAACATATATACATATATACACATATATTTAAGTTATTTAGACGAGCACCCCTGTTTTAGCACTGATCTTTTTTTCCACTTAAAGATACAATTTAGAGATTCTTTTATAACATGTAAGGAAATACACTGTTCTTTTATAAGATGCATAGTATTCTATGATACAGCAGACCAAAATTTATTATATCATTGATTACATTTATGTTGTTTATAATTTTGCCATTTAAAAAATTGCTACAATGAATAGCCTTGTTTATACATCAGTTTACATTGCGTAAGTGTGTACGTAAAAAAATTCTAAAAGAAAAATCACTGGATCAAAGCATGTAGAAAACTATTTTTTTTTTAAATTTATGTTCATTAATCCTCACCTGAGGATATTTTTTAGAGAGAATGGAAGGGAGGGGGAGAAACAGATAGAGAAACATCAATGTGAGAGAGACACATTGATTAGTTGCCTCCCGCACATGCCCCAACCGAGCAGGGGATCAAACCTGCAAACAAGGTATATGCTATTGACTGGAATCAAACCCAGGCCCCTTTAGTCCTCAGGCCGACCAACACTCTAACCACTGAGCCAAACCAGCTAGGGCTAGAAAGCTATTTAGAAGCACTTACAACGCTAACATTAAACATGAAATTCTAGTTTATGAGTTCTCTAAGGTAGCTGCTTGCTAGAAGTGCCTAGAGAGCTTAATAAAAATACTGATGCTTAGGCCACATATCTAGATCAATTAAATTAGACTCTCTGGAGTTTAGATATCAGTATTTTTTAAAGCAGCAGTTCTCAACCTGTGGGTCGTGACCCCATTGGGGGTCGAACCACCCTTTCACAGGGGTCGCCTAAAACACTTATTTAATTATATACTGTTTTTGTGATTAATCACTATGCTTTAATTATGTTCAATTTGTAACAATAAAATTGGGGGTCACCACAACATGAGGAACTGTTGCAGCATTAGGAAGGTTGAGAACCACTGTTTTAAAGCTTTCCAGGAGATTCCAATATACACACAATGGTGAAAATCACTACTTTCCCTAAAATATTACTACTGATCTTAATATGCTATATATTTTATCTTGAGATATGGGTATTTAGCTGATGAGGTATCATAGGATTATGACTCTGAAAATATATCAGAGGTACTAAAATTAAGAAAGGCTCATGACAAAGACCTCAAGGATAGTGTTAGACAGAAATTCCAGTGTTTTTCAAAAGAAGTAATAATTTACCTTCATTTTCTACATTTCTCCTCTTTTCATTTTCCTGTTCTGCTTTTCTTTGGTATTCATTAATTCTATGCTGTAGCAACATTTTCTCTTTCTCAATCTGAGACACAGTAGATTCTAGATTTCTCCTTTGGTTCCCCTGAAATTATAATGACAAGAGTTATCATTGCAATACTCATTTGAGAGAATACTGTTCTTAAAAACAAAACACAAAGACTTATGTAACTTTTGTTTCAAATATCAGATAGTACCTCCTAATGACAACTTTCTAGGAACAGAATTAGCTTGCCTTATAAGACAGTGAGAATCCTCTACTTGAGCTAGATATGTAACATTTTCAAGGAGTTTTAAATCCATGCTTATAAAAAACCCATCAGGTTGAATCACTTTATTAGTTTAAGATAACCACAATGCATTATATTACCAACATTTTGGTTTATTTACAATCCTACATTTAAGATGTAAAATATGAAAGGGATCGGTAATACTTACGTATTTGATAAATAAATGGTGTAAAGCTCAAATGGCACTAAATGCTACAGTATGTGCAGTAAATTAACCAGTCCCTATATATCTACCTTAATCCTTTCCCTATCTCAACAATTTACCTTTTGTAAGATTTTTTTTTATGTATCTACCTACTAATGCATACTAAAAAGTAACGAAGGCCCGGCCAGCGTAGCTCAATGGTTGAGCATTGACCTATGAACCAGGAGGTCACAGTTCGAATCTCAGTCAGGGCACATGCCCAGGTTGCGGGCTCAATCTCCAGTGTGGGTTGTGCAGGAGGCAGCCGATGAATGATTCTCTCTCATCATTGATGTTTCTATCTTTTTATCCCTCTCCCTTCCTCTCTGAAATCAATAAAAAATGTATTTATAATACAGTAATGGAGAAGATACCTATTTTAGAAAATGAAACCAAAGGGGAGAGGAGACTTAAAAACTTATCTTCTGTTTCTGAGTTATTATTATCAGCATATCCTGATTTTGATGCTTCACTTTTTATTTTTTTGTTTTACCCTCACCCAAGGATATTTTTTCTATTGACTTTTTAGAGAGTGGAAGGGAGACAGAAGGGGGAGAAAGAAACATTGACAAGAGATAGACACACTGATCGGTTGCCTCTAGCTCTCACCCCAATAGGGCCAGGGATCGAACCTGCAACCAAGGCACATACCCTTGACCAGGAATTGAACCAGAGACCCTTTGGTCCATGGGCTGAAGCTCTAATCACTGAGTAAAACCAACCAAGGTTTCATTTTCTCCACCAGGTTAGGTAAGTTTTTTCAAATAGATTTTCAAATTTCTTAGTCTCTCTCTTCTCCTTCCGGCACCCCCATGATTGAATATTAGTACTACGCTGAAGACCCAGAGGCACCTTACACTATCTTCATTTTTTTGGATTTTTTTAAATTTTTATATTTTATTGATTTTTTTACAGAGAGGAAGGGAGAGAGATAGAGAGTTAGAAACATCGATCAGCTGCCTCCTGCACATCTCCTACTGGGGATGTGCCCGCAACCCAGGTACATGCCCTTGACCGGAATCAAACCTGGGACCTTTCAGTCCGCAGGCTGACGCTCTATCCACTGAGCCAAACCAGTTACGGCTTTTTGGATTTTTTAAAAATTTATTTTTTTGCTGCTCTGATTGGGTGTTTTTTGCTTCCTTATATCCAAATCTTTGATTTGATTCTCGGCTTCAACTACTCTACTGTTGCTGATTCCCTCTTATTCTTTATTTCAGTTAGTATATCCTTCATTCCTGACAGGTTTTTTTGTTATGGTGTCCATATTCTTTTTCATGCTGTTAAATGTCTAAGTTCATTGAGAATCCTTATAACTAGTGTTTTGAAGTCCATAAGTTTGGTACCTATATTTTCTTCTATGTAACTTATTGTTTCGGGTCTTATATTTAGGTGTTTGGTCCATTTTGAATTAATTTTTGTACATGGGGACAAATTGTAATCCAGTTTCATTCGTTTGCATGTGACTCTCCAGTTTTCTGGATCTTATTTAAGTCTTCTATTTAACAGGTCTCTTCTGTCACTGTTCTGGTGGGATTAAGTGGTACTGCCTCCTTTTCCACTTGATTTTTATTGAAAGAGATTGAGGGGAGGGGGCATGGGTCCTCATTACTGCTGGGAGGAAATGGAAGTTCTGGTACACCACTAGGTCTCCACTGATAACACCATGGCTGGGAGCTGGGGGGCAGGCTTGTTATTTCAGTGTTGAAAGTTCAAACCCTACCTGACTTTTTCCGACACCACCCCAGCAGAGAGTGGGAGGGGTGCCTGTTGCTACTGAGTGGAAGTAAAAACCAAACTCCTCACATGGTTGCCAATGACTCTTAACTAGGGAAGCGGGGGGAAGGCTCGTCACTTCTCAGGGGATATGAAAGTCCTTCCATTGGATATTCTCTGACACCACTGTGCCAGAGGACTGAAAGTCTAGGCTTTTCACTCACCCTTTGCAGGTGAAAGTAAGGTTACATTTTTTATGTTGTGTTTGGCTGACACAAGCAGTGATTATGTAAAAGTTTTCAGACTTGCTAGCCTGCCCTTTTCCTGGTCTGTTAGCTAGAGAGAGTGGCTTTTCTTATCTATGCTTGTTGGTTTTTCCAGATTGCTAACTTCTCCAGCAGCCAGTATGGGATATGTGGAGCAAAAAGAAAACCCGTAACATTTATTTCTGTGTAGTGTCTTGGAAACCAAGTCCTCTAGCTGGTCTATATTCGCTTCACCATTCAGAATCATGTTTACATTTGTTTTATATTTAATGTCTAGGCTTTTAAGCTATACTGTGTAAGCGGAATAGCAGAAAGTACTTTTACGCCATCTTTCTAGAAACAGACTATAGCAATCCATGTTTGCAGTTTCACTTTCCATGGTTTCAATTAACTGCAGTCAACTGAGGTCCAGAAATATTAAACTGAAAATTCCAGAAATAAACAATTTGTAAGTTTTCAACTGCACACCATTTTGATCAATGTGATGAAATCTCACACTGTCCACTCTGTACTGCTCAGGATGTGAATCATTCCTTTGCCCAGAGTATCCATGCGATCTGTATATGCTCCCCATCTTGGTTACCAAACTGAATGTTACGGTATCATGGTGCTCATGTTCAAACTAGGGGCCCGGTGCACGAAATTCGTGCACTGGGTGTGTGTGTGGGGGAGTGTCCCTCAACCCAGCCTGCCCCCTCTCACATACTGGGAGCCCTCAGGCGTTGACCCCCATCACCCTCCGATCGCCTGATCGGCCCCTTGCCCAGGCCTGACGCCTCCGCCAGAGGTGTCAGGCTTGGACAGGGGACCCCCATCTCCCCCTGATCACTGGCTCTGGCCCCCGCCCAGGCCTGAGGCCTCTGGCCCAGGAATCATGCCTGGGCAGGGGACCCCCATCTCCCTCTGATCGCTTGCTCCACCCCCCGCCCAAGCCTGACACCTCTGACCCAGGCTTCAGGCCTGGGCAAGGGGACCATCATATCCCCCCAATCCCCGGCTCCGCCCCCCACCCAGGCCTGATGCCTCGGCCAGAGGAGTTGACCCTCATCACACTCCGATCACCAATCACCGGATCGGCCCCTTGACCAGGCCTGAGGCCTCTGGCAGAGGTGTCCGGCCCGGGCAGCGGGGACCCGCAGCTGCAGCGGCCCCGCGATCGTGGGCTCCGCTTTAGGCCCAGGCAAGGGACCCCTAGCTCCCGGGACTGCCAGCTTCGACCGTGTCCAGCTCCCATCACTGGCTCCACCCCTACTTCCTGCTATCACTGGCCAGGGCGGCAAAGGCGCCTGATTCTCTGATCATGGCTGGGGGGCAGGGCAAAGGCGGCCCCAGGGCCGCCTTTGCCCTGCCCCCCAGCTCTTGGCTCCCCCCTGGGTTTCCGATCACTGTCAGTGGCAGGGGGCTTCTTCCTGCTTTCCCTTTCGCCTCCCTGCATTGTGCCTACATATGCAAATTAACCGCCATCTTGTTGGCAGTTAACTGCCAATCATAGTTGGCAGTTAATTTGCATATAGCCCTGATTAGCCAATGAAAAGGGTATCGTCGTACGCCAATTACCATTTTTCTCTTTTATTAGATAGGATAACCCTTATTTTACTTAATAATGGACCCAAAGCCCAAGAGTAGTGATGCTAGCAATTCAGATATGCCAAAGGGAAGTCATAAAATGCTTCCTTTAAGTGAAAAGGCAAGCATATATAGGAAAAAAAATAGTATACATAGCGTTCAATACTATTGGGTGTTTTAGGCATCCACTAGGCAGTGGTTCTCAACCTTCTGGCCCTTTAAATACAGTTCCTGATGTTGTGACCCAACCATAAAATTATTTTCGTTGCTACTTCATAACTGTAATGTTGCTACTGTTATGAATCGTAATATAAATATCTGATATGCAGGATGGTCTTAGGCGACCCCTGTGAAAGGGTCGTTCGACTGCCAAAGGGGTCGTGACCCACAGGTTGAGAACCACTGTTCTAGGGGGTCTTGAAATATATTTCAGCCCTAGCTAGTTTGGCTCAGTGGATAGAGCGTTGACCTGTGGACTGAAGGGTTCCGGGTTTGATTCCGGTCAAGGGCACATGGCGGGGTTTCGGGCTCAATCCCCAGTAGGGAGTGTGCAGGAGGCAGCCAATCAATAATTCTCTCTCATCATTGATGTTTCTCTCTCTCTCTCTCTGTCTCTCTCTCTCTCTCTCTCTCTCTCCCCCCCCCTCTCCTTTCCGCTCTGAAATTAATAAAAGTATATTCATCAAACAAACAAAAAAAGGAAATATATTTCAGCAGATAAGGTGGGGACAAATGTATTCTAGTATTATAATTAAGATTTCCCTTTCAACCTTGAATTTGGAAGGCTGAATAACTTGAATCTAGCACACTTGAATTTTATTTGTATTTTAGAAGTGAAATAAAAAGTGGAAGATATGCAAAAAAGGATTTCTTAAATATTTAGAGTCAAATAAAAAGTACTAGGCTGGATATACAAAGACCAATGGCAAGTTGATAAAATATTATCTACATCTCCTCAGATGACTATATAGATACCCAAAGCTACAAATGAACCTCCTCCCAAAAAAAACACCCCACCACTGCCACTATTCCTTAAGAGAAAATTAAGACAACACAAAAACCATCAAAAAGATTACATCTAAAATGATAAAAGAAGTCATCAATGAGAGGAAGACTATACAGAGTATATTTCTTTTTAAGGGACCCTTCATACATGAGGTAAAAAGACATTTACAAGTTGACCAAAAGGAAATGTATTATTCACAAACAAACGTATGTATCATGAAATGTTTCACTGATAATAAAAACTGCTTGTTAGGTGACCATGGAAAACATAAATAATTTAAAAATCAGCCCTGACCGGTTTGGCTCAGTGGATAGAGCGTCGGCCTGTGGACTGAAGGGTTCCAGGTTCGATTCCGGTCAAGGGCATGTACCTTGGTTGCGGGCACATCCCCAGTGGGGGGCGTGCGGGAGGCAACTGATCGATGTTTCTCTCTCATCGATGTTTCTGACTCCCTGTCCCTCTCCCTTCCTCTCTGTGAAAAATCAATAAAATATATTTAAAAAAAAAATCAGCCAAAACCGGTTTGGCTCAGTGGATAGAGCGTCGGCTTGCAGACTGAAAGGTCCCAGGTTCGATTCCGGTCAGGGGCATGTACCTTGGTTGCGGGCACATCCCCAGTAGGAGATGTGCAGGAGGCAGCTGATCGATGTTTCTCTCTCATCGATGTTTCTGGCTCTCTATCTCTCTCCCTTCCTCTCTGTGAAAAATCAATAAAATACATTTTAAAAAAATATCAATGTATTTCCCACTTGAGCACATGAAATTATGTTAATGTCTGTCCTTTTAAAATTGTATTATTTCCTCTTTCCTATTTGTTTCTTTCTGCTATGGCTGCAGATTCAATTTCCGATCTCTTGATTCTTTTGCTCCTTTCTCACTGAGTTTTAACTATTAAGAACAACTGAAGTAAAATTTTTGTGCTAAAACTTCAACACTGTTCTATAATAAAACTATACCAAAACAAACTAAAGTATAATCTAATTTGCATCACTTGAAACTGCAGCTCCAATGTGAGGCTTTCATCATAATTTTTTGTATTTCAACCTATAAAATTCAAATATAATTTTCTCAGAAAACAAAACAATCTGAAAGAGTGGGGAAACTCTCACAAAAGAACACTTTTGATTAGAAAGCCAAAACTACCTACCTCTTCATCCAATTCTTTCATTATTTTGTCTATTTTAATGTTTGAAGTTCTGTAAAAACAAAAGCAATGTATATTAAAAATATGCTTACTTTTTATTAACCTTGAGTAGAACCCTACATTTCTCACTTTTCCATTTAATTAAGATTTCTTAACTGTTTTTATGCTGTGGATCTCTTTGGCAGTCTGGTGAAGCCTATTGCCTTTTTTCAGAATAATATTTTTAGCATAAAATAAAATACAGAGTATTAAAAAAAAAGCCAAGATATTGAAATACAGTCATAAACTTTAAAAAAAATGTATGATTTAGTAACATGTGTACTTTTTGTTAACAAAGTAGTAAATCAAAGTAGTAGTGAGCACAAATGATATTTAGAGATAACAATTGTATTATAAGAAAATATTTGCAATTTCTATTGATAATAACAATTTCACAGCTACTGAAAATAATTGTGGTTTACTGCTGATGTTTATAAAGAAAATGCTGAATTTCACTTGTAAGTTAGAGAAAATATTCACTTTTTCTTATCCAAGTTAAAAGACCTTGAATTCCATCCATGTTGCTTATGTTATACTTGATACTAAATAAAAATTAGCCATTTATCCTTTAATACAAAATTAAGTAAATGAAGGGAAAGGTAGCATATATAAATCAGTAATTATACTCACTAACAACTTGAGCAAAAATTTGAGGTAAACTAAAAGTATATTATCTCTATCACAATTCATTTTCTTTGGCTCTAAACATAATTCTGAGCTTCAAATTTGCATATACAATATTTTACACGAATATCCCCTCAAATACCTCATTCAGCATTTCCAGAACTTAACTTACTCCCTCCTTGCTCTACACCCTTACCCATGATACTAATCTGCTTCTTCTCTAAGTGTCCCTAAGGGTACCACCTAGAAATCATCCTTGACTGATCTTCCTCCCCCATTCCCATTTGAGTCAGTAAATGTCAAGGGCTGCCAACTAACCAGAGTTCTTTTTAAAAAGGAAATTTGAACAATGGCTTGTGTTACCAGTGGTTAGAGCATCGGCCGCACACCAAAGGGTTCAATTCGGGTCAGACCTGGGTTGCAGGTTCAATCCCTGGCTCTTGTGGAGCACATATAGGAGACAACCAATTAATTTGTCTCTTTTCACATGGATAGATGTTTCTTTTTCTCTCTCTCAAAATCAAGGAAAAAATACCCTCTGATGAGGATTAACAACAACAACAAAAGTAAATTTGTTGTGTTTTTACTTCTATTTTTAAGGTTTTTTTGTTTGTTTTTGTTTTGTTTTTACTTCTTAGTTTAATAACTTTCAATGTTTTTCCATCACGTTTAGGATAAAAATTACAAATTTCTAGCTTGTCATAAACAAAGTCCTTCAAGATCTAGATTCTGTTGACCTTCCTAGCCTCAACCTAGGCACCCACACGCCTCACATTTTCATGTGATTATTGGCCACTCTGGCCATTCTTATTTCTTTCCCAAATTGATCCTCACCACTACCACTACCACTAGGTTGTCATTTGCCTTTTAATTTTGATTATAGTATTTTTTGGATGTAGGAACTTTTCAATATTTATGTAATAACATCTATTTATCCCCCACACCTGCCATTTCCATATTTTAAACTTAGAAATTCATTCCAAATCCCGGTATCATTTAATTATTTGCTTATATTCAAGTGCTTTTATAAAAAAAAGTTTGTATTATAAGCTTTGCTATTTATTCTATCAGGAATGGTATGCAGTGAGAATTTTACTTGTTTTCTCTTAACCCCAGTCACAAAATTGCCAGTTTTCCCAATTCCATTTGTTGCATACTTTATCTCTATGTTACCTCTGTATGTCATTTATTTAATATATCCACTAAAAATATAAGAAAAGTTATTGTTTGTAGTAACTCACCATTATGCTGATATTTAAAATAATCTTTCTACATTTTCATAAATATATACTGTTATCAAATTTAGACTCATAGGAAAAAATTCTGAATTACTGCTCTAAAAAATCACAGTGGAAAAAATAATGTCTGTATCAAAAATTTAATTAATTTTAATCTTCAACAACATTTACATCTTAGAAAGCATCTGATTTAATGTAAACTAATTTGCTCTTTCAGCTACCTAATTAAAATGAGAGAGAAAAGCAATAAATCAGGCACCAAGGGAATCAACACTATATAGTTTTTTAATAAGACCATGAGGAGCAAATATAGTTTATATTCTGAGGAAAAGGCAACTATAACTAATGCCAACATACATATTACTTTCCAATTCTAACTAAGACATTCTTCATTGACTGTATATTAGCACCTTACTTCCACTTTCAAGTGTTTACAGAGTGCAAGTTTTAAGTAAGCTTCAATATACAACTTTTAATGTAAGAAACATATAGTTTATTCTCACCTGCACTTCTGCTCCATTTCATCTTTTAATTGCATTTCATTATGCAGTTGTTCTTCCAGCTTATAAATTGTTTTTTGCAAACTCTCCTGCTTTAATTGAAAACAAAATAAAACTCATTCTACTAAGAGTATTCACAGAGATTTTTAAAATGGAAAGTTTATGTTACCATTTTACACTGTTTACTCCCCTCTCCCCCCAACACATCTACACATATGTAAGGCACCGTGGCAGGCATTAGTAAAAGAAAAACAAAAAAGATTTGGTCAACAGTTAAATAGTGGGGCATAGGAGGATGAGAGGGTGAGAAAGAACCTACAGTAAACTATGGACACATAAAAAATATCAAAATATAATGTAGTAAGTAATAATAAAATTATATATAAAATGTTATGAAGAAGAGAAGAGGTCACATCCAATTCTTCCAGGAAGATGTAAAGTTTGAGGTGAGATCTACAATGAAAGATCTACTAAGCAGAGAAGGTGAGAGAAGGAAGGCATTTTAGCCTTCCAAAAGTAGAGAGGCAGGAGGTAAAATATGATATATTTGGGAAACAGAAAGAATTAAGTATATGCAGAGCACATAACATAACGGAGAATGAATCACCTAAAATCTGAAAAAGTGAGTGGGACCATGATCCTTGTATGCAAAAGTAGGCATTTTAAAAAGGGAAATGACATAGTACTGGCATTTTAGAAAGATCACTTCAGTAATAGTAAGGTGAATAGATTAGAGGGTAGAAAAATTTTAGACAAAGCAACCAGTTCCAGTATTTTCAGGTCTGACATAAGGCAGAGGCTGTAGAAAGGAGAGGAGAAAATGGATAACGGTGTCAATTGGAAGGTAGAATTTATAACCTAACAACTGATTAGAAATAAGAACAGACAGAGTACCATTATCAACGATAAGTAATGTAATAACAACTGCTGGGGAAGGAATGGAGAGAGAAGAACTGTGCGTTAAGCTTTGACGTAGGTTGAGGTGCCTAAGAGATGTGCAGGAAGAGAAGTCCAGTCAGAGAGAGAGAGGGAGAAGAGAGAGGATTAAATAAGGCTGGAGCTCAGAGGAACAAGCTGAACATGTATGAGATTACCTGAAAATGAAAATGAACAGAGAATCAAGGTCAGAACCACCCTGAGAAACAGCTACACTACTCCTGCACTGAGTGTCTGTCCCCTGGTGGTCAGTACGTGTCACAGCAACCAGTCATTATGCCATTTGGTCAATTTGCATATTAGCCTTTTATTATATAGGATTATTGTATTATTTTTTCCATATGAGCAACTGTAAACCCACTTTTGCCCCACCCTTTATTACTCAATTACTCTAATTACCTAGACAAGGTAATTAGACAAGAAAAAGAAACAAAGGTAAATTGGAAAATAATTGTCATTATTTGCACATAATAGATACATATAAAAAAGTTATCTTTGGAATAAGAAATGCATTTCATAAAGCAGCAGGATACAAAATTAATATACAGAAACCTGCCACATTTCTGTACACTAACAATGAACAATAATAAGAGAAATTAAGAAAACAATCCCATTTGCAATGGTATCAAAAGAATAAGATATCTAGGAATTTAACCAATGAGGTAAAACATCTGTACTCTGAAAACTATAAGACAAGGAAGAAAAGGAAAAATATATAATTTGCTAACTGATTGCAAGGATTAATACTGTTAAATTGCCCATACTACCCAAAGCAATCTACATATTCGAAACAATCCCTATCAAAATACTAATGGCTTCTTTTCAGAACTAGAAAAGTTCTAAAATTTATATGAAACCAAAAGGACTACTACTAGCCAAAATGATCTTGAGAAAGAACAAAGAGATATATTTATCCTGACTAAACTACATTACAAAGTTATAATAATCAAAACAGTATGATACAGACATAGAACAATGGAAAAGAATAGGCAGTCAAGTAAACCCTCACTTATATAGTCAATTAATTTAAGACAAAGGCAAAAATATGCAATGGGGTAAAGATGGTCTCCAATAAATGTTATTAGGAAAATTGGACAGATACATGCAAATAAATAAATTTAAAAATAAAAAGTACAAAGCCTCTGCACAGTGATGGATACCACAAAAGGACAGTGTACTGAATCGGAAAATGTATTTGCAAATGATATATCCAATTTAGGGGGTTAATATCTAAAATACATAAGAAACTCATACAACTCAGTAACAAAAAAATAAATAATCCCATCAAAATATGGGCGGAGGACATGAACAGACATTTCTCAAACGAAGACATACAGATGGCCAGTAGATATATGAAAAGATGCTCACCATCACTTATCATCAGAGAAATACAAATCAAAACTACAAAATAGGACTACATACCTATCACAATGACTATTATAAAAAATAAGAAAAACAAGTACTGCACATATGTAATACCTTAATTATTAAAAAAATAAAAAGAAAAAAAAGCAAGTGTTGGCAGGAATGTGGAAGGAAGGTAAGCCCCATGCACTGCTGGTGGGATTGTAAATTGGTGCAATAACTATAGAAGACAGTATGGAGTTTTGTCAAAAAATTAAAAATAGCTCTAGATATGTTAGCCAAGATTAAAGTAATACAGATATCCATAGAAAAATGGATAAAATATAATGTGCATACGTGTGCATTTGCACACATATTAGAGTTCAGCAATAAATAAGGACCTCTTGCCATTTGTGACATGGATGTACCTACAGAAAAAAGACAAATACTGTGATTTCAGTTATATGTGAAATTTAAAAAAACACTCAAAGATAAAAACAAAAACTCACTTTTTAACATTACTAATTGTATATTCATCATAGAAAGGAGCTCAATCTCTTGATTGCTAGAGGGTAGAACGTTGGGAGCATGGATAAAAAATGTGAAGGGGAATGTGGTAACTGAACGGATAATTAATAGACTCTAAGTGGTGATCATAAGGCATTTAAATGTCAAAACACTATGCCACTGAAACACATAAAACTAATATAATATAATATGCTAACAATACTTTTAGAGTTAAGTGAAATCCATAAATGAAAAAATAAAAAAGTTCAAGCACTTTTAGGCACAAATGACAAAGACATATACTATTAAGCTTGATATACCTTCCAAATTTTAAAGAAAAAAGACTTTTTAAATTTCCTTTCATTTTCAAATATTTTCTTTTAGAAGTCTTTCAAATTGAATGAGATAATTAAAATAAATCTTAATAGATCCAGTTTAATGGTATATAATAGGAGGAAGAAAAAACTTGAGAGGAAAAAATTCTTGCTCAATAGTAACTACAATGATGGCCAATTCAAAGTGAATTTCCAATTATAGCCTAGAAAAAAAAAACAAAAAAAACAAAAAACAGCTACACTAATAAAAGGAAAACATGCAAATTGACTGTACCTTAGCCACGCCTTAAGCCATGCCCACCAGTCAATCAGAGAGACTATATGCAAATTAACCCAACCAAGATGGCGGCTGACAGCCACAGAGCTGGAGCAAGCAGGAAGCTTGGGAATGACTGGTCACTATGACACACACTGACCACCAGGGGGCAGACGCTCAATGCAGGAGCTGCCCTTTGGTGGTCAGTGTGCTCCCACATGGGGGAGCTCTGCTCAGCCACAAGCCAGGCTGATGGCTGCCAGTACAGTGGTGGTGGTGGTAGCCTCTCCCGCCTCCTCGGCAGCGCTAAGGATGTCCGATTGCAGCTTAGGCCTGCAACCCGCTGGCAAGTGACATCCCCCGAGGGCTGCTGAGCTGCCAGAGGGATGTCTGACTGCCAGCTTGGGCCCGATCCCCCAAGGAGCGGGCCTAAGCCAGCAGGTGGACATCCTCAGAGGGGTCCCAGACTGCAAGAAGGCATAGGCCAGGCTGAGGAACCCCCCCGAGTGCACAAATTTTTGTGCACCGGGCCTCTAGTTTAATAATAAAGGGGAGGGAGGGAAGAAGCAAAGAACATAGGGAAGAGGAAGAGAACCTGCAAAGTGGACTGAAAATAAAATCCAAAGCAGGAAAAAAAGAAAAAGAAAAGAAAGAACGGGAACATGAAAAAGTTATAAACTCTGCAAGTTCTAAGGAGAAGGAATTAGTACAAATATAGCAAAAAAGAAAAACAGATATGGAATGAAAATTATTCATTGTATTTGACTATCGCAAAGTTATTCATTAGCATTTCTGCTAGAAGGCTTGCAAGGAAGAGTTGAAAATTAATTGCCTTTCGTATTTAGTTCTAGGCTAACAGAAATAGTAGGCACGCCAATGTTTTCTTCTCCTCTGTGATCTCACCAGAGCAAAAGATGTGGAAGCCACTGAAAGAACGTATGGCAATCAGCACTGAGTAAGATCAGCCCCCCAAAACATGATTCCATTGAATATACTTTGAAGTCCTGATGTACCACTAATCCTACAGATAAGTAATACACTGAAAAATGGGTTACAGAAGCTCCTTACTGTCACTTTCCCCAGGTTAAAGGTGTTTAAATTTTAAAGATTACACAGCTCTTGTTAGCTATATAACAAATAGCAAATAGCTCTACTAGGATGAAAATTTAAGAAAGATGACTCGAACAATTAACAGGTTCTCACATAGTTCATTTCCTTTCTTCTCACTTTCCCTTCCCATCACATGTTCTCCTACAGTTAAGAGTTAATGTATCAAGGAGAAAGAGGAGAATTATATCAACTCATAAAAAAATGATTGCTATCTACTCCCTTCCTCAGTTAGAATTATGTAGGCTATATTACACAAAGAGTTCAAAAAATGCTCTAAGGGTGGCCAGATCATTATTTCTGATGTTTATAAGAAAAGTCTGGTTTACTCAAAAGGAACTTCTCAAATGTAGCTAAGTAAGATTTTTACTTTAACCTCTATTTCCTGAATATGAGCTATGTGAAAACAGAAAGGACTCATGTCTCTAATAGTTACTTCCAGTCATTTTCAGTGGACAAACCAGTAGTCATTCTCCATTTGCCCCTTCTCCCTTCCCTCATTGAAGATCGATCCTCTGTCCCTTTTTGCCTTGAAATCTACACACTGAATTACCTGGGTTTTTTCTGTTGCCCTATAATTTTAAGGTTATTTCAGTCTATGGGGAACACCTGCAGGAAATCAGAAGGTGGGAGAAATAAAGTACTATTCATTCTCCCCACACGCTTCTTACATTACTGTGGTTCTAGCAGTGTTCTATATTCTACGTTCCTCTTTCATGATTCTACTAGAGGCCCAGTGCACGACATTCGTGCACTGGGAGGGAGTGTCCCTGAGCCCGGCCTGCGCCCTCTTGCCGTCCAGGACCCCTCGGGGGATGTCCAACTGCCAGCTTAAACTGTGTGGAGTGGGCCTAAACCAGCAGTCGGACCCACTCCCTAGTTTAAGCCAGCAGTCGGACATCCCCCAAGGGGTCCTTAGCACTGCTGCAGAGGCAGGAGAGGCTCCCGCCACAGCCACTGTGCTCACCAGCCACAAGCCTGGGTTCTGGCTGGGCAGCGCTCCCCCTGTGAGAGCACACTGACCACCAGGGGACAGCTCCTGTGTTGAGCGTCTTCCCTCTGGTGATCAGTGTGCATCATAGAAACCAGTTTTTCTCTCGTTCTGTCAATTTGCATATTAGGGTTTTATTATATAGGACTAAAGGTCCGGTGCATGACATTCATGCACAGGTAGGGTCTCTAGGCTTTGCTGGCGATCAGAGCTGATCAGGGCCTTCCTTCCCCCAGCTGCTGGCTGGGGCCTTTGTTCTGCGCTGCCCCTGGTGGTCAGCACATGTCACAGCAAGTGGTCAAACTCCTGGTTGGTCGAACTCCCGAGCAGACAATTTGCATATCAGCCTTTTATTTAGGATGCTTTCTCAGTGCTGTGGTAACAAGATTTGTCTCTCTTTGGCCCTTCAGACTAGGGGCAATGGCATCTCATTGTTAATCACTGGGTGCTTTAGCACTCTTTATTTATTGCTCTTCTTGACTCTGCTTATACCACTGGTAATAGTCCCTTTATTAAACTACCTTCATTTAACAAATGAATAGACAAAATGTGGCTTATACATATCATAGAACATATTCAGCCTTAAAAATGAAGAAAATTCCGTTACATGCTACCAAGGACCTGAGGACATTAGGCTAAGTGAAATAAACCAATCCCCAAAAGTTAAGTATTATATGATTCCACTTATATAAGGTACCTAACGTAGTCAAATTCATAGAGATAGAGAGTAGAATAATAATTAACTAGGGGCATAGAGAAGGGACAATGGGGAGTTTAAAGGGTAGAAAGTTTAAGTCTGGGATGAAGAAAAAGTTATGAAGATGGATGGTGGTGATGGTTGCACAACAATGTGAAAGTGCTTAATGCCACTGAACTATACACTTAAAAACTGGTTAAAATGGGAAATTTTGTGTTATGTATATTACCACACATTATCTTCATTTAAATCTTCCGAATGTGCCATCTGTTTTCCTATTAAGACTTTTACCGATACATTGATTTATCATAAATTCTTAACTCCAAGGGATTAGGAAGACCACGAATGTCTATCTGTGTAGCAATTTATAGTTTATTAACTGTCTCCACAGGTAATAGCCCATTTGATATTTAGGCAAGAAATCAAACTAGACAATGGAAACTAAAGAGAAAATAAACAAATGGGACTACATCAAAATAAAAAGCTTTTGCACAGCAAAGGAAACCATCAACAAAACAACAAGAAGACCCACTACATGGGAGAACATATTTGCCAATGATACCACCGATAAGGGTTTAATTTCCAACATTTACAGGGATCTCATGAAACTTAACAAAAGTAAGATAAACAATCCAATAAAAAAATGGGCAACGGACCTAGATAGACACTTTTCAAAAGAGGACATACAGAAGGCCGAAAGATATATGAAAACATGCTCAAAGTCATTAATTATACGAGAGATGCAAATCAAAACGACAATGCGTTATCATCTCACACCTGTCAGAATGGCTATCATCAACAAATCAACAAACAACAAGTGTTGGAGAGGATGTGGAGAAAAAGGAACCCTTTTGCACTGCTGGTGGGAATGCAGACTGGTGCAGCCACTGTGGAGAACAGCATGGAGCTACCTCAAAAAACTAAAAATGGATCTCCCATTTGACCCAGTGATCCCACTACTAGGAATATATCCCAAGAAACCAGAAACGCCAATCAGAAAGGATATATGCACCCCTATGTTCATAGCAGCACAATTTACCATAGCTAAGATTTGGAAACAGCCTAAGTGCCCATCAGCAGATGAGTGGATTAGAAAACTGTGGTACATATACACAATGGAATACTATGCTGCGGTAAAAAAAAAAAAGGAACTCTTGCCTTTTGCAACAGCATGGATGGAACTGGAGAGCATTATGCTGAGTGAAATAAGCCAGTCAGAGAAAGATAAATACCACATGATCTCACTTATTTGTGGATTATAGAGAACAACAATAGACTGATGAAAAGGGACAGATCCAAAGACTGAGAAACAGCGATCAGGCTATCAATCCCCAGAAGGAAAGTAGGGGAGGGCGGGGGTAAGGGGAAGAGATCAACTGAAGGACTTGTATACATGTATATAAGCCAAACCAATGGACATGGACAATAGGGGGATGGGAGCATGAGTGCGCGGGGGGGGGGGGGGGGGGTTGGGTTGGGTTGGGGATTAATCGGGGGGATGAGGACACATTTGTAATACCTT
This sequence comes from Myotis daubentonii, assembly GCF_963259705.1. Taxonomy (NCBI): domain Eukaryota; kingdom Metazoa; phylum Chordata; class Mammalia; order Chiroptera; family Vespertilionidae; genus Myotis; species Myotis daubentonii. Next base: position 56,981,972 of record NC_081847.1, on the reverse strand, counting down.
AACTAATAAATAAATAAATAAATCAAACTAGAGAGTAGACAGTAAGTAAAAAGTGCTATAAAAATTTAAGTTCAGCCCTGGCTCATTTGGTTGGAGTGTTGTCCCACACACCCAAAGGTGGCAGATTCGATTCCCAGTCAGGGCACATACCAAGGTGGCAGGTTTGATCCCCAGTTTGGGTGTGTATGGGAGGCAACTAATGTTTCTCTCTCTCTCTCTCTCTCTCTCTCTCTCTCTCTCTCTCTCTCTCTCCCTCCCTCCGTCCCTCCCTCTAAAATAAATGAAAAACATATCCTCAGGTGAGGATTTAAAAAAAAATTCAGTTCACTAACTACATATTCAGAATATGTTTACTTAATATCATGCACACAAAATACATTATCCACAAGGCAACTTTTTAAAAGAATAAGAAAATACCTACCAAGCTTTTATCCACATTGGAGCTAGTTCTGTTATCATTAGGATTTGCTGAAGTTAAGTATCTGAAGGAACAAAGATTTTAAAAGTAAACAAAACAAAAAATTCTTTAATGTCTAATAACAATTGATAACAAATACTACATGTTTATTTTTTATTCGGTATTGTATTTGCTGTGTGTGTGTGTATATCTATATATATATGTCAGAGAGGAATGGAGAGCGAGAGAAAGAAACATCAATGATGAGAGAGTCATTGATCGACTGCCTCCTGCACGCCCCACATGGGATCAAGCCTGCAACCCGGGCATGTGCCCTGACGCGAATTGAACCGAGACCTCCTGGTTCATAGGTTGACGCTCAACCACTGAGTCACGCCGCTCAACCACTGAGTCACGCCAGCTGGGCCTTGCTCTGCTTTTTAAAAATTGAGTACAGGTAAGGTGCTAATGCTGCTGCTGCCACTGCCCCTGCTACTTCCTCTGCCATGCTACAAACACTATTATTAATACTTCTCTTCTATCACCACCACCATAGCCACTGCCTTGGTTAATCAGGACAGCTTTCTCAAAAGGATTCTGAATAGCTATAGCCCTTATGGGGCAGTATTAATGTACTAGATATTAATAGCAAAAAAATAGAAGGTAATCAAGTGTCTTTTAATTACTTTTAAACATATTTAACAGCCCTGGCCAGGTGGTTCAGGTGGTTGGAGTGTCACCTTGTAAACCAAAGGTTGCAAATTTGATTCCTGATCAAAGCACATACCTGGGTTGCTGGTTCAGTCCCCAGTAGGGACACATACTGGAGGCAACCAATCAGTATTTCTCTCTCACATCGATGTTTCTCTCTCTTTCTTTCCCCCACTTCACTAAAGTCGCTAAAAGCAATAAAAATATATCCTTGGGTGAAGATTAAAAAAACACAAAAACCAACCAAAAAAAATATATTAATAGTGGTCTAAAACAGCAGGAAAATATGTCACTTCCTATGTTTTCCTTGAAAATTATTGCGATCAACTAGAGAATCAAATAATCAGGAGACAATAGGGACTATGCAGTAGGTTGGTAGAGAAAAAGTCCCCTGTGAAAAATGACAAATTCTACATGTAGTACAATTTAATTCCATTGACTATTAAGTAATTCAGAAATTCAGTGTGAGATTCTGCATTATGTAAATAGAAGTATATAGCAATGCCAGTAAAATCTGAATTAGATAGAAGATAACACTCGTTGATCTCTAAGATGTCTTCTAAATTAATATGCTATTTATTAAATTTAATATGGTAAATTTTGTGTTATTATATACAAGCTGAAGTTGATATTTAGCTTTCTTCAAAGTTAATAATGTTTCTTTGAATGCAGCACTGGAAATGTAAGAACACACCGGTATACATCCACTTATTCTTCTACTTCTTGCCTTATTTTCTTTTTCAAGTTTTTTTTTTTTTGCATATTATATTGTTGCTTTTATATAGAATCTGGTCATTTTGGTAACTTTTTGTGAAAGAGATGGTAGATGAAATGTAGCTAAAAAAGATTAAGGCTATTTTTAAATCATTTTAAATTCAGATATACTTTAGCAATAAAGATCTCTGCCCTTAATAATTAGAAGTATGTTTAGGTTTCAGAAGTAACAATTTCAGAAGTTTTCTATTTTATGCCAGTAATTCAAAATTATTTTTACATATTATATATTACATTAAGGCTAGTCAATAAGCAATCATCCCCTTGACCACTCACATAATACAAAATTACCAAAAAATGCTATGTCACTCAATAAGGTAATGCTACTTAAGACCAGAGTTCAATTTCTACTTTTCAGAACCTCGGAAGTTAGTTTGGGATATGTAACATATGAATACAAGGAAAAACCAGAGAACATAATCAAGTGCATGACAACACTGTACAATGATTATCTAACTCAAAATTAGATAGTATAATATTTATCTAATTCAAAATTAGCACTGTATAAACCTAAATAAAGTAATTAACTGCTAGTATATAAAAAAAATCCAAAAAACATGGAGTCATTGACATCAACATCTCGAGTGTTTCAGACACTAAGCCAGAAAATAATTTATAAAACTACAAAAAATAAAAATTGAAAGGATACTTCAGCATAAACCACTTTAAAGCTTCTCTGAGTATTTATTTCAGTATAAAAGAGCTATAGTATTATACTCATGGAGGCTTAGGAGGGAAAAAGAATTAAAACATGGAACTTTTTCTAAGGGCCAAAACTCAAGTTCTACTTACCTGGTTGGTGATGCAACAAAAAGTATTCAATAATGTTTAACATTTGGGTTATTGGAAAAAATTTCATAAGCCAGGATTAAGTTGCCTTCTTGTTTCCTAAACTTTACCTGAATTAGCACTTATTAAAAAAGCTGACTAAAATGACAAGACACTTCACTTTAAAATAAGGTTAGCTTATAATAAACAAATTTAATAATTACTCCAAGCAATTAAAATACCTAATACCACCCTAATAGAGTATCATTTAAATAAAAAAAATATTTTTAAACATAAATTTAATAAATAGATTTAACAAACCTAGTAAATGTTGCCATATAGCTCACTGTATATTGGTACAGTACTTTGTTCAGATTTCTACTGTGTAGCACTTACCAACCTATATTATACAATCTTATCCATATCCTCACTAGGATGATAGCATCTCAAGGGAAGGTACTATATCTTATTCATCCTCTCCCTATACCTTGATGCTTAGTACATAACCGACAAAGAGTAAGTTGTCAAACATGTCTGTTGAATGAATGAATGAATAAATGCTCAGCAAAGTGAAATGATGTTAAATGTTTAACTTATATTTCAAGTCCATTTTAAAAAACTAAAGCTAACGTTAGCTCATACTATCCTATGTAATAAAAGGGTAATATGCAAATCGACCACATGGCAAAACAACCGGTCACTATGATGCGCATTGACCACCAGGGGGTGGACACTTAATGCAGGAGCTGCACCCTGGTGGTCAGTGTGCTCCCATAGGGGGAGCGCCACTCAGCCAGAAGCCCAGAAGTCAGGCTCACAGCTGGCGAGTGCAGTGGCGGTGGCAGAAGCCTCTCCTGCCTCCACGGGAGCACTAAGCAGAGAGCGGGCTTAGGGCCTAAGCCAGTGGTTGGCAAACTGTGGCCCCTTCAGTGTGGCTCTTTCACAAAATACCACGTGCGGGCGCACACGTACAGTGCAATTGAAACTTCGTGGCCACGCTCAAGGGGCCAAAGAGCTGCAGTTTGCCGACCAATGGCCTAAGCCATCAGTCGGACATCCCCTGAGGGCTCCCAGGCTGAGGGACGCCCCCTGAGTGAACAAATCTCATGCACCAGGCCTCTAGTTAATAATAAACACTGACTGCTTATTCCATGTAAAGCACTGTTCTAAGTGTATTGCTGCGTTTTGGGTTTACTTAACCTTTACAACAACCCTATGAGACTAGTGTTATCATTATTATCATAATCATCATCCCTATTTTTGAAAAAATGGAGGCATAAAAGGTCAAATTCACTAGCCTAAAGTCACAGGGTCATACATGTTGTAAGATATTATGAATTCATATAGTGGTTTTTGGAAGGAATCACAATTTCAAAGAACTAAAAATTACAGGCCTTTGGTAGTATCAATATAGTGATGATAATGCTAGAAAACTGTATGTTGTTCTAAAATGTTATTATAAAACCAGAACTCCTTGGATAATAATATTAACCATGATATTAGTATTAAAAGAAGGTTTTAACCTATTAATTGCTAAACTTGAAGATATAGAGTATATCATTCAAAGAGGAATTTCTATAAAACAATATCCTGAACATGGATGAGTCTAAAATTAAATATGAAATACTAGAAAAATCATGCATTGCTAAAAATGATATATTATTTTAATGATATCTTATCTCTTTATATAGCATTAAATCTATTTTAAAGTTCTTCAGATAGTTTTTAGATACTCTAAGGAAAAAAATAAAACACAAATTAGTGCCTATCCCTAAAATCATACTTACCTACGATTGCTATAATATGTAAATCCTACAAAAGGTAATTGATTGCCAACAAAAGCTTTTGGTATAGGGAATGTTTCCTCATCTCCTTTATCTTCTTCCAAGTCATCAAAGTTACTTGTATCAATGTCACTACTTAAATCAGGTACAACTGGTGCTACAGCTAAAAAATAAAAATAAAATTAGCAAAATTTAACTGCCAACTAGTTGTTGATTCCCTACATTTCTAGTCTATATAATATTAAATAGTGAAAATCTTTAAGTGGTACATGGTATTACAGAAAACCAAAGGCTTTGGAGTCATACAGACTTAGATATGAATCCTGGAATTGTCATTCACTAGTGTGACCTATAGCCTAGTTATTTAGGTATTCTCAAATTTTCTGCTTTCTGTCTTTAATCCCACTCCTGTCATTTCTTTATTTCAAGTTCAAATTATTAGGAAAAAGTAACTTTATAAACTTAATACTGTGTACCTATAAATTAAGAGTGAATAAGATCAGAAAGCTCATAGAGATCTGCGAAAAATCGAGCTAACTTGTACCCTGCTCCCACACCACCAAGGAACAGATGGTAAAAACTAATTATCCTGCCGAAACCGGTTTGGCTCAGTGGATAGAGCGTTGGCCTGCGGACTGAAAGGTCCCAGGTTCAATTCCGGTCAAGGGCATGTACCTGGGTTGTGGGCACATCCCCAGTGGGAGATGTGCAGGAGGCAGCTGATCGATGTTTCTCTCTCATCGATGTTTCTAACTCTCTATCTCTCTCCCTTCCTCTCTGTAAAAAATCAATAAAATATATTTAAAAAAAAAGACTAATTATCCTATAACTTACATTTAAGTGGTAAAAATATCAAAAGAACTATTATTTGCAAAAGTTAAGCAATTTTGCCAATAAAAATTAGAAAGCTGAAAACAATTAAAACTGTTATATAATTTTAAAAAACTTAGCAAGTCAGAAAGATCAGTTCAGAATAAAAGTATTCTTGGTATTTTAGAGGTGGGAAGTGAAAGGGGTAGGAAGAAGGAAAGAGAAGAAAAGAAAAATTAAAGTCTACAGACTTTAATTTTTCTTTAGTTTTTTAAATAACCACATAATAGGTGTTATTAGGATTAGGAAAAACTATTAAAATGTTTGCAAGTTTGTTAAATCTAAGTATATGATAGCAAAACCATAGATAACATTAGAGAGCTTTAAAAAATATAGAAATGATAATACTAACAGAATTATATAATTACAGAAATTCTTTAAATATAATATTCTTTTGATTTAAGTCAATGAAGTAATTCACTTTACCAGTTTTCATAACTATAAACAGTTATATTAAAGTGGTACAACAATATTATAAAATGCCATTGATTTGGACCCCCCCCAATTCCACTAGACTGAGCTACACAGGTAAAGAACGTTTGCTGATCACTTCTGTTTTCCTAGTGCCTGAAATAAAATAGTGCTCAGCACACAGATGTTCAATATTTGTTGATTAGATTACCTCCCCTTCTAATTAATGATCAGCTTTTCAATACACAAAAGGAAATGATGTCCTCCTTACTTTTTAGAGTCATTTATTGTGTGGTTATTCTAGTTATTAATGCATTGTTTCACTTTGAAAAGGAATTTAAAGCAATACAAAAGACACTTTGTATTTCTCCACTCCCCTTTTAAATTTTCTTAAGATTTATAAACACATTTGTATGGTTTCAGCTTTCTTAAACATTACTAAGTGTAACTTGAATAAAAACATAGAGCTTTTCAATGCAACCATTCATCACCTCGCTCGCTGCTCCTCTCTCTGTCTTGCAAGTTTCTCATGCAACATGAAGGCAACAACCATGTCACATTTACTTTGAGGAGGAGGAAGTTTCTTACTCCCCAGTGTATAAGTATTAGTAAGTTCTCTCAAGGTCAAGCTGCTAATGTAGATTGTCCAGATAGCAGGTCATTCAATGTCATTCTGTCTAGCGGTGTAATTTCTTAATTTCCACAAGAATTTATTTCTCCTTTTCTCTTCTCAGTCAATCTTATAGCTTAATTTAATACATACATAGTACTCAAACACAATATAACTATTTCTTTTAAAATATTTGCTAACTAAAATACTTCACTAATTTTGGCAAATATACACAATCTATTTCTTCAAATTTAGTAAGATTGTTTTCTCCCCTGAAAGTCTCAAATAGATAGGCAGTCCTTAAGACAAATACCTAATTTGTAACTGTTCCTAAAATCACACAGCTGAGTTCATTTCCATTATTACTGTTCCTTGTTATTACTATGGTAGGAATGAGGGGCTGGTATATAATATCATTTCTTTGACAAATTGAAGGGAAGAAAGTTCCCGAGACTTTAACAGGGGAAAGATAAATTCTTGGCCTCCCAAACCCACAAAGATGATGGGAACTTTGGTGCCATTATCATTTTGATTGAGCTATGCTGAACTAGGTTTTCTGTGAATCATCATATAGTTTTAACTTTTTTTAAAAATAGGGAAATGTCCTAAACTGACTGAAAAAGAACTTCTTGCATACTACATAGTTTTATTTGTGAATTGCAAGCTTAAAGCCTACTGGCATCAAGTATATCATAATTTCTACTAACATCTATATGATAAAAGTCCTGTGGTTGTGACGCCATAACGGTGTCATGACCACAACCGGTCACCAGGAGGAATCAGTCTGGGTCCTGAGTCCCCGCCAGTGTGGTGGGAGTCAGTCTGGGTCCTGCTGGCGCAGCGGGTCTGGGTCTTGCACGATATCACACGGTGAACATCTAGTACATTAATAATAGAACCTGCCAAAACCGGTTTTGCTCAGTGGATAGAGCGTCGGCCGGCGGACTGAGGGGTCCCGGGTTCGATTCCGGTCAAGGGCATGTACCTGGGTTGCGGGCATAGCCCCAGTGGGAGATGTGCAGGAGGCAGCTGATCGATGTTTCTCTCTCATCGATGTTTCTGACTATCTCTCTCCCTTCCTCTCTGTAAAAAATCAATAAAATATATTTAAAAAATAAAAATATAAAAAATAATAGAACCTTATATTTTATGTTAGGTTTAAGTAAAAATAAGAGACTACCTTGTATTTTCACAAGAAATACATTTAAATTTAATTAACCTTTTTTTAATTGACTCTCCCACAATGAGATATTAATGTCTAAAACAAAGAGCAATTCAACTAAGTTCAAAATCAAATTGTGACTGCTGAGCCCAACTCCATTACATGTATATATTTCATTTTGTTATCTTGAGTGTAATGTAAAAGAAGTAGCAGTGCAATTTTCCCAATACTATCAAATATTCTCTCTTTATCTAAGTTAGGACAATACCCATATTGCATCTGTGTATTTTAGATTTTCATTAGCTATACACAATATATTAGCAAGGCAGTTTGAACAGACTACACTACTTTCAAGTATTCACTGTGATATGCAAGAAAAATTAACTTACTGTCTCGAAGTGTTTCCCAAGCCCACAGATCATTTTTGAAGAAGAGATGTCGTTTGATTTCTTCTACACCATTTCGCCCTAATCTCACCTCTCTGAATAAAGAAGGAAGGAGAAAAGTTATTAATAATTTAAGATATTATCATCTGTCTAGAATTATTTGTGGGCGTAATGCCAAATCTGTGCAGGATAAATATAGGTCTAAGTCACCCTAAAATTATACTGACTGTCAGCATAATTTTCAGCTTAAATAAAAAAGTTGAAGGCTGAGAATACTACAAATTTTTTTAAAGAAAACAACACATATTTGTTATGTGTCTGCAACAAGCAGAATCCGAAGTAACCGCTTGAGCTAAAGCTGACCCCACATATTTGTTGATACTACATGATTTCACCCTGCTTCATTAGTGTAATAAATAAAACAGTAAATTTTCTTAATAGCTTTTTAAAACAGTGGTAGTTATACATTTTTTGCAACCAACAACTTTACTTCATACCAGAAGCTAACAAAAATTCAGAAAGGCATTTTAAATTTAAAATTTCCATTTTATAACCTAATAACTATTTCTGACCAATCAAAAACCAATAATAACTAATTATTGACATTACTGTGACACTGAAAGCTTTACTGAGACAAGTTAATGATTCTGGCCTCTTCAGTGAACACATAATGTTTAAAGATGTGCCTTTAGCTGATTTTAAAAGAGGAACTCAGCAACTTTTTTTTTCTCCAGTAGAGTGCTTATAAACAATAAGAATACCCTGAGTTCCAATTTTTTCAGGAGTTAAAAGGTAAATTGTTTTAGATATATGATACTTTTTAAAGAAGTTTTCAATGACTCTCTCAGGCTGAACTAGGGAACCTCGCCATGATTCTATGGCACACACTATTTAATTCTGAGTACCTATCTCTCTGTATAGTAAGTGTCTCATTTGCTTGTCTATTTCCCCCAAAGGACTATGAAGTAGTGGAGAACAGCGGCTGTGTATCTTGTTCATTTCTATACCCCAAGCACCTAACACACAGCACAACACCTATACTTACATAAAGATGCATTTTATTTCAGAGATTTTAACATGTTTTAAAAAATCTCAGACTCAATAAAATTACCATCATTTTTATACTTAACCCAGTTAAAAATTTAACAATGAAATACAAAGAATCATCTGGTCTAGCCATTAGAAAAGAATTGTATTTCAGTTTCTTAGGTAAAGAAAGTGAGTTGAGACCCAAAAAAGGCATCCAGAAAATCATAAAATTATATTAGGTTTCACTGTCATGAATTATTTTGGGAACGGTAGCATTTTTATTCCAATACTTGAAAATAGGTACTCAGATACAGACCTTTAAAATTGAGCAGCAAAATAAGAAGTAAAACCAATGTTAAGATTATTTACCTATCAGTAAGGAAGGCACAAATAAGATTTTTTGCTTCTTTTGATATATCATTATCATCAGGGAAGGTAAGTGAATTTTTATGGTTCATAATCTTACTGTAAGTTCCAACCAGAGAATCTGCATAAAAAGGTGTATCACCTGAAAAATTGACAAGGAAAATAAAAGCACAATAAGACACATTAAAAAAAAATCAGTTTCAAAGGAAGACTCCATGTTACCTGTTTAAAGATTACTAAATATACATAAACTAAAAACATACACTTTATATGTAAAAAGAAATACATAAAGTTGCTTTCATCTTCTAAATCAGCGGTTCTCAACCTGGGGGTCGAACAACTCTTTCACAGGGGTTGCCTAAGACCATCGGAAAACACATATATAATTACATATTGTTTTTGTGATTAATCACTATGCTTTAATTATGTTCAATTTGTAACAATGAAATTGGGGGTCACCACAACATGAGGAACTGTATTAAAGGGTCGCGGCATTAGGAAGGTTGAGAACCACTGTTCTAAATAGTTTTTAAAAACACACACAAAGGTTTGGATCACTTTGTTTCCTGTAAACAAAATCAACACTGCTTAATGTAGTAAGTATTGTAATAGAAGAAAACTAAGTGGTAAATATTGGGATAAACAACTATTTCAGAGGTACACAAAATTCTCCTTTACTTACCTACAAGCATTTCATACAAAAATACCCCAACTGACCACCAGTCACATTCTCGTCCATAATAACCATCACCACCTTGAGATTTTAATACTTCAGGGGAAATATAATCAGGTGTTCCAACAGCTGTGTCACATCGTACCATACCTTCCTAAAATGAATTGCAGGTCAAATTTTGATTAGGATATAAGTCTCAATTATTTAAAATAACATATAATCTGTAGAACTCAAAATTGTTGGGCTATAAAATAGCATATCAAAATGTAATGAAAATTTAACAAAAATTAACAAATACCTTAATCATATATACTTATTATGTAAACAGTATATTCGTATGTGTGTATACATAGGTGATTTTTATTTTGTGATAATACTCACGAGACACACTGCCAACATTTATTATTTCCCCAGGTGTGCCAATATAATAATCCCATCTTAACCACAGAGAGCAAGTATATAAACTAATGCAAATAGACTGAGGGGCCAAAAATATGAATCATTTGATAATATATAAATGCTAATTTAATTATTTTCACTAAAATAGCTGTCAAGGACAGGAGAGCTCTGGAAGAGGTTAACGGGGGAGGAAGGGGAACCTATATAATACTTTCAACAACAAAGATTTAAAAAATAAAATAGCTGTTCAATTTAACAATGCTTGAAACTGAAGAAAACATAAGAATTGAGTATCCAAATTAATAAAAGACAAAAGGGTAATTGACCGTACCTTCGCTATGCTTCCCATAGGCTAATCAGAGTGATATGCAAATTAACTGCCAACAAAGATGGCGGCCGGCAGCCACACAGCTGAAGTGAGCAGGAGGCTTGCTTGCTCCAGGGATGGAGGAAGCCAAGGTTCCCCGCCTGCCACGGACTGGCTCTGAGCTCCGAAAGCAACAAAGTTTCAATTATAGAAGCTAAACAAACCCCAGACACCTGCTTTCAGCAGGCCGTGGCCTCAGAACTGGGGCCGGCTTTCAGCTCCAGTGATGGCAACAAAGTTTCAATTATAGAAGGTAAATAAATTCCAGAATTAAAAAAAGAAAAAGAAAAAAAGGAGAGGCTGGGAGCTTCAGTAGCCAGCCAGCCTGAAAATGGCCCTCAGCCCCTCACCCAGGCTGGCCAGGCACCCAAGTGGGACCCCCAGCCTGATCCGGCACACCCTTCAGGGCAAACCAGCCGGCCCTCACCCGTGCACCAGGCCTCTATCCTATATAGTGAAAGGGTAATATGCAAACTGACCCTAACAGCAGAAAGACTGGGAATGAATGGTCACTATGACACACATCGACCACCAGGGGGCAGACGCTCAATGCAGGAGCTGCCCTCTGGTGGTCAGTGCGCTCCCACATGGGGGAGCTCTGCTCAGCCACAAGCCAGGCTGATGGCTGCCAGTACAGCAGTGGTGGTAGGAGCCCCTCCTGCCTCCTCAGCAGCGCTAAGAATGTCTGACTTCAGCTTAGGTCTGCTCCCCGCTGGCAAGTGGACATCCCCCGAGGGCTTTTGGGCTGCCAGAGGGATGTGTGATTGCCATCTTAGGCCCAATCCCCTGGGGAGCAGGCCTAAGCCAGCAGGTGGTCATCCCCTAAGGGGTCCCAGACTGCGAGAGGGCACAGGCTGGGCTGAGGGAACCGCCCCCACCGAGTGCACAAATTTTTGTGAACTGGGCCTCTAGTACAAATATAAAATGGGAAAGCAAGGAAAAGGGGCATAATAGCGTTAAGCACAGTGAAAATCTAATATGCATTTTAACTGTCAAGAACAAACAACTACACATACCTGTTATTTATTTTAGCTGGTATTAATGCGATAGAATTATAATTAAACTAGTGGCCCGGTGCATAAAATTCATGCATGGAAAGGGGGTGTCCCTCAGCCTGGCCTGCACCCTTTCTAATCTGGAACCCCTTGGGGGATGTCCAACTGCAGGTTTAAGATTGGGCCTAAACCGGCAGTTGGACATTCCTCTCGCAATCTGGAACCACTGGCTCCTAACCGCTCACCTGCCTACCTGCCTGGTTGCCCCTAACCACTCTGCCTGCCGGCCTGCTTGCCCCCAACTGCCCCCCCCCCCGCTGACCTAATCGCCCCCAACTGCCCCCCCGCTGACCTAATCGTCCCCAACTGCCCCCCCTGCCAGCTTGCTCGCCCCCAACTCCCCCCCCCCCCCGCCGGCCTGCTTGCCCCAAACTGCCCCCTGCTGACCTAATCGCCCCCAACTGCCCCCCCTGCCAGCCTGCCCGCCCCCAACTGCCCTCCCCCCCACTGGCCTGCTCACCCCCAACTGCCCTCCCCTCCTGGCCTGATCACCCCTAGCTGCCTCTGCCTCGGCCCCACCACCATGGCTTTGTCCAGAAGGACGTCTGGAAGTCTCCCGGAAGGTTTTCCAGTCTAGTTAGCATATTAGCCTTTTATTAGTATAGATGTTCACACAAAAGTTCTCATGTAGTGTTTCCTTCTAACCAATAATTTTCCATTTAAAATAATAAATACAACTTCCTGGATATTGTTCTGTGATAAGTTTCAAAGAATATAAATTGTTTCAACTGAAAATAAAGCAACATAACTGCTATTTCAGCTATATATGTTATTATATAAATAGTGAGAACAGGTATCTTTTAAGATTGACTTCCAAAATGTTAATAGGAGGCTAAGTAAAACACTGAAAGGCTAAGTAAAATATTAAAAATACACACATTATTGAAATCTAATATTTATGAAACTCTAATTTTAACACTGGTGTTAGTATTTAGGGGCTATTTCCATTTCTAGTTACCAGTAGTATACTAGAGAGTTATTATAAAGGATTTAGTAAATCTGACAATCTACACTTACCCTAAATAGAGAGTAAAAAAATAAATCACAAGTTACTAATACGACATTGCAATTATAGCATCTATTTCAACAAATGGCACAGGTCACTCATAACATTTTCTAAAAAGCATCTGTCTTGAATTAGCAAAAACTAAATTAAAATATAATTATTTAACCTTATTCATCTTCATACAAGTACCAAAATCAGCTAACTTCAAATGTCCAGATTTATCCAGCAGCATGTTATCAGGCTTCACATCTCTGAAGGGGGGGAAATAAAAAAAACATTTCTGAAATAGATCAGATACTGATAAAAATTATATGAGGCAGTTATTTTAGGCCATTTCTCCTCATTCAATGTAGATATGGCACTTTTGACCTGTATCTGTTCTCTATCCACATGTAGAAATTAAACTTCAGCAGGGAAAGTTCATTATATGTTAATGCCTCAGAAGAAGACATATAACATTCCCTTTCCTTTAAGTAGAGTCTGATTCTTCCAGGGGGGTTGGGGGTTAGGATCAAATCATTTGAGAGAATTACCATAAAAAATGTACCATTTAGACATAAAAAGTAATTGAAACACACGTCTCAACACAAGCACATAAATAATTTCAGGACAGGATCTATATCACTTTCATTTTGTATCCTTGGAACTTAGCATAGCAACTGCGTGATGAATTCAAATGGTGTTTGCAGAACAAATAAAATTATTATTCTAACAAATATGCTATATACACTAATTAAAAGCAAATTAATCTGTATTTTAAAAATTTGTATATAAAAACGAATCAAAAGAAAATATTTTATTAAAAACAAAAATTGTTTAACACTCTGGCACAAAATTCAGAAAACCAGCTCCCAATTTTTATTGCTCAGAACACCAAATAAAAACTATATAATCAGATTAAGGGATAGCAAAAAGTACACTTATATAAACTGAAATGTTAAAACTACAAATTTCAAAGTTTTAAGTTCTGGAATACCACTCATGTCTATAGACAGAGAATAGGTGGATTTAGAATGGGAAATGTTAATTGACCAAAGTTTATGTATTTTCAGCTTCTCTCTTCAACAAATGAGAAAATTTAAAGCATTTTTATCTTTACCTATGAATAAAACCCATGGAATGGATTGCATCCAATGCAAGAACTACTTCTGCAGTATAGAATCGTGCCCATTTTTCAGGCACATCATAGTTGCTCATTAAGTTTACAAGATCTCCACCAGGCATGTATTCCATCACCATGTAGAGATAACGATCATCTTGGAATGCATAAAAAAGCTATACAAATACAAAAAACAATTCATTAAGATTAAGCAAAACTGTTTCATTTAAAAATCTGCAAAAATATTAATAAAATATTTAATTAAAATAGTCAAATGGCAGGACTTGTAGTAATCTTTAAAAACAGAAACAAACACAAACATAAACACCACAAAGACCCTTGCATATGCAAAGGAACTGTTAACAGTGATTATTTCTGAGAATTTAGGTGGAGACTTTTTATCTACATTTCTTTTGTTAAAAACTTTATTGATTGATTTGAGAGAGAGAGAAAAGGAAGGAGGGAAGGAGGGAGAGAGACATTGATGTGTTGTTTCACACATTCATGTACTCATTGGTTGATTCTTGTATGTGCCCTGACTCGGGGTAAAACCTGCAACAACTTTGGTGTATCGGGATGATGTTCCAAACAACTGAGCAACCTGGCCAGGGAAATATATATGTATCTATAGTAACTGAATTTTTCATACTGAGAATTAAAAATTATAATAGCTTCATACAAGTCTCCTAAGCAAAGAAATCGTTTGGTTCTAATTTAACTTGTGCTTTAGTGAGGTTTACTGTTTGATTTATATAACAATCACAGTTCTCAAAAAGTCTCAGCTGTCCCTTATTAGCTGTGTGACTGGGCAATTTACTTAACCTCCCTGAGTCTCTGTCACTATAATCCCTTCAAGAAGAATGTAAGGGGCTGTATCTTGTTTGACTTTTATATTTGTTGCTCAATCAGAATCTGGATGTCTGGCAATCAGTGAGTGCTTAATAAATGTCTAATGAATAAAGCATAAATTAATCTATAAATTGGGATTGTACCTAATAGGGATTAACTGCCTTTCAGAGTTGTTTTAAAAATTAGTTAATATGAAAAGCACTTAATATAACAGGTGCTCAGTAAATGATAGCAGTCAATAGGAGGAGAAGTAATAACTAATAAAGAAACAGTAAGAAGCAGCAGCTAGACTCAAGGCAGGAAGAGTAAATTCTAATGATATGAAATTGGCAAGAAAGCCAGGCATAAATGTATTTATTATGTAACCAGGATTGAAGTTAGAAAAAAAGAGCAAGTTTACAAAAGAACATTTTAGGTAAACATAAGATTAGAATCCAACTAACATGAATAAAATAAGCCCAAGAGAAAAATATACCTAATTTACCTAGACACTTATGTCAAAAATCTTCTGTTTCAGTTTTCAAGTATTTAATGATTTTAGTTACAGATTTAGTTATTTTTAAATGTTTTTACTGACTTTTAGAGATAGAAGAAACGAGAGGGAGAGAGAGAGAAACATCAATTAATCGGCTGCCTCCTGCTGGGGATCAAGCCCACAACTGGGCATGTGCCCTGACCAGGAACCTAACTGGCAGCCTCCTGCTGCATACACAGGTCAATGCTCAACCACTGGGCAACACTGGCTGGGCCCCAGATTTAGTTATTTTCATTAAAATATGTATTTTCAGGCCCTAGTCAGTTTGTCTCAGTGGATAGAGTACTGGCCTGCAGACCTAAGGGCCCTGAGTTCAAGTCCGGTCAAGGGGATATACCTGGGTTTCAGGCTCCTCCCCACCCCAGGCCCTGGTCAAGGCTCGTGTAGGAGGCAACCAATCAATGCATTTCTCTCACATCGATATTTCTCTCTGTCTTTCCCTCTCTCTTTCACTCTCTCTAAAAATCAATGGAAAAATATCCTCGGGTGAGGATTAAAAAATAATAATAATAAATATATGGGAAAGATAAGAAATTAAGTGGCATTTTATGGCTATCCCAGATATAAATTGGACAACATAACTACAGAAACATTGTTGATATTAGTGGCAGCTTATTTATAAACAATGTATCAAGAAAAACAAAATTCCAAGCACATAAGTTGTAAATTTAGCCCTAAAAGTAACAATTATGTCATGCGTCTTAACTCTACAGAACAGCAGATATTTTCTGTATTGGTGGTTCCCAACCCAAGGAGACAATAATGTCTGAGCACCTTTTGGGTTGTTAAAACCGGTGTGTAGGAGTGGGGAAGAATGCTACTGGCATTCTCTGGGTAGAAGCCAAGGATGCTGATAAACATCCTATAATGCACAGAATAGGCCACAACAATAAACAATTACCTGGCTCAAAATGTCATATAATACTGAGCCCAGGAAACCATGCTATACGCAGCTGATAAAAAAAGAATAGACAGTCAAGTATAAAAGCCTCCTTATGTTAACTTTAAACATTTTCCATACCCTTTTTATCACAATTACTAGGATGCTTGGGATATGCTTCATTATATACTGTAAATAAATAGATAGATGATAGATAGATAGATTAGATAGATGATAGATAGATAGATAGATAGATAGATAGATAGATAGATAGATTCCAAAATACATATTAGGAATTAGAAATGGTCTAGCCCAGTAGTTTCTCTCTCTCTTTTTTTAAACCAGAAGAAGACTACTTCTACCATATGAAATCTTACATTAGGATTCTAATAAATATATATATATAAGACAGATAAAAAAACAGAGCTGCTGTAGTTAAGGCAGCAATAAAAAATCTAGAATTATAACCAACCCCAAATTCCTGCTTCTCCTTATGATTTCACCTGCAGTATATCCACTGTTTAAAATAACCAATCTAAGCCAACTTGCATATTTTTAAGGAAGGAAATCGATACCCAGAGATGTAAATAACCTCGCCACAGTTTCATAGACAGGCCATGGGGTGAAGACCAAGACTTATAACTACTGGCTCTTCTTTCCATGGAAAAGCCTAAAGTGAATACAATATTATTTGGAGGCCTAGCAGAACTCACTTTCCCCCTCATTTTTTCCATCCCTTCCTTTCCACAAAATGAGAGTGACAAATAGATGAATAGTTAAATAAAATAAGACCTCATATTTGGGGAAAATAATTTAAATTTCAATATTAAACAAGTATAGTTAGAGTATAATAATATATGACTTCCTCCAAATTAAAGCAGATTATTTAAAATTTCTAATATTTAAATTCTACAGAAACAACTGTTTTTCTTTGGCCTTACTTTCCTCATGGAACTGATTCAATAAAACTAAATGTTATGATTTTAAAGATAATGGTATATTAGACAATTCTGTAATTGCCAATAAATTCTCTATTACTGTTCTGAAAAACAAACTAAGCTTCTCAGATATGTTTAATTAACAAACTAGTATAGCAAAAATGAAAGAGTAGTAATATCATACCTGAACAACCCAAGGGCTATTAGCAAAAGCCATGATGTCCCTTTCTTCCCAGAAAAAAGCAGAATCGGATCTCTTTATCATTTCAAATTTGCTGAGAAGCTTCATAGCATATACCTTCCTGGTGGATTTATGCCTTACCTTTAAAATTGAAAATGCAAAATAATAAACTTTTGTGTTAACATTTAAATTTAAAGCTCAATATTTCCCAGAATAATTTGTTATATGATTTTAACAACTTGTTAAATAATTTAACATTATTGTTCTAAGCCAGAGATTGTGAACCTTTTGAGCTCGGCGTGTCAGCATTTTGAAAAACCCTAACTTAACTCTGGTGCCGTGTCACATATAGAAATTTTTTGATATTTGCAACCATAGTAAAACAAAGACTTATATTTTTGATATTTATTTTATATATTTAAATGCCATTTAACAAAGAAAAATCAACCCAAAAAAATGAGTTCGCGTGTCACCTCTGACATGCGTGTCATAGGTTCGCCATCACTGTTCTAAGCTATTTTATCTTCTCTTCTGCTGAAGTATCCCAATTAGATATTAACAAAACTTTAATTTCCAGAAGCCAGCAATGTTAGAAAAAAAATTCTTTTCTCTCTTATAATACATTTTCCCCCCTCCATCTTGCTATGTATGTTGCTTCCTATTTATAGAACTTACTATTCCACAGCATTTTAGATAGTCTAATATTAGGAGTAAAGATTTCTCTTTTAATGCTTGAAACCTTTTTTCTACCAAAGGAACACGTGGAGAAAATATTTCACACTACTGATTTTGACTCTAGGCTTTCATATCCTTAGGCAAGAATACCTAAAGCAATTTAAAGCAATAATTTTTTAAATGCTATTTTCCAAAATAACATGTTAAAAAATACAAGTGGATTTTTTAATTTTAAAAAGTTTCTGTTTTTTGAATCATATTAAAATAACCTACCAATTGAACTTCTCCAAATGCACCTCTACCAATCACCTTCACTACTTCATAATCTTCAGCTTTCATTCGTAAATCTCTAATTTTATTTATTGTGTCTTTATCTGTATGAAAAGAAAAGTTCATCATTTTAAATCACTGAAACATTATAACCAACACTGCTTATTTTACATTTAGGCTCTTGAAAAACAATGAAAAACAAAGAAATTCATTGAAATTATTTTGTTACATATAGTATAAAGTTATAAAATAGATGTTTAATGTACAAAGAATTGCTTTAAATAAATTCTGGAATGACTTAACTCTATTGAAATGTTTTCATTAAAATCTGACTTATTAGAATATCTTAGAAAACAATTATACTATAAACATCCATTAAGGATAATTACATAATTAGTTATAAGTACATATCAAATTTGAATTGAAACCCATGAGAAGATATTTTAGATTAATGACATAAACCTTTCTCTTTATCATCAGTTTTGATGATCCTTTAAAAAAGAAACTAATTTAAGATATCAAAGGCAAACATGCTAAACAATCACATACTTGTATGATTACATTTCTCTATTTGAACTTAGACTTTCATTTAAAACAGTGGGAATCACTGTAATTATTTATATAAACCTGTCATGCTACAAACTACAATAATTTACAAATCCCCACTGGATAGATATTCTATTCCTAATTTGGTCATAGATTAAAATAGGGCTATTTTAAATCCACATGGTCAACATTGGCATGGGATTACATGGAAAAGCTTCACATTTCAGAGTTGTACAAAATACAGAACAGCTATTAAACTTAAGTTCTAGTTCCTAATAAAAGCTGCATATAATACTCTGTCTTTCTTTGTATTTTTTTACTTTTATTTATTTTTGGTCTTTCTTTTTAAATGCACATTTCAATCCAGTGTTTGTGCTCATTATGACCAATAAGCACATGCAAAAGAACAAATTTTCACACAGAGAATAACGTAAGTACACTTAATTTTAAGTTACATATCTACTGCAAGATGCACCAGAAAGATATAGATAGTAATCAATTAATTTACTACCCAAATATTTGTATCTACCATAAGGCTCTACAGTAATAACTGTAGACATATAAATATAATTTTAAAACAAAGTTCTTATCTTAAAGAGTTCAAACTCTAACAAATGAAACAGAAAAAAACAACAAAAAAACAGCCCAGACGGTGTGGCTTAATGGTTGAGCATTGACCTATGAACCAGGAGTCAGGGTTCAATTCCTGGTCATGGCACATGTCTGGGTTGCGGGCTCAATCCCCAGTGTGGGGCATGCAGTAGGCAGCCAATCACTGATTGTCTCTCATCATTGATATTTCTATCTGTCTCCCTATCTCTTCCTCTCTGAAATCAATAAAAATTATTTTTTATAAAATCAAAACAAAACACCCCAAACAATAAGGGAGATAAGCGCAATTTGTTGAGTACTAAAGACACCTAACCCAAGCCTGCCTGGAAGAAAGGTGGCTAAAAAAGGCTTTCTGGAGATGATGACACCTCAAACGAGTCTAAAATGAAGAGTAGTAGTTAGCCAGGTGGGGGAGAAGAAAAGAGAAAATACTACAGGCAGATGGCAATACAAGCAAGGCACAGAGGAACTGTTTATAATAAGCTCTGTGTTACCAGAGTATCAAGGTTGTGGTGAGGATTAGCAGGAGAGAATGGAAAGACCCAAACTGGTTAAGGAGCTACAACTTACCTGTTGTCATATAATTATTATTTAACCATCAAAAATATTTTTCACAATAAAATTTAAAGCACTTCAATACATAAAACAGATAAAAGAAAGGCCTGAACCAGAATAATCTATAATAATAAAAGCATAATATGCTAATTAGACTGAACAGCAGAACAACCTTCTGGACGTCATTCCGGACGAAGCCGCTGCAGAGGGGGCTGAGACAGGGGCGGTTAGGGGTGACCAGGCAAGCAGTTAGGGGTGATAAGGCAGGCAGGCAGGCAGGCAGAGGGGTTAGGAGTGATCAGGCAGGCAGGCAGGCAGGCAGAGGGGTTAGGGGCGATCAGGCAGGCAGGCAGGCGAGCGGTTAGGAGGCAGTGGTCCCAAATTGCAAGAGGGTGCAGGCCAGGCTGAGGGACACCCCCGACCCCGTGCATGAATTTTGTGCACTGGGCCTCTAGTGTATTATATAATAGCCTATGAGGTTTAGAGCCATAAACAGACTATAAATATAAAGTCTGTAGCTTGATCTCAGAAAATATATCTGCTGCAAATTTGTGTGGGAATAAAGATCTTGCTTCCTGTTTTAATTTCTGAACAGCACAGGAAATGTAAAAAGCAGCTTGATATTATTTGTGATTCAAACAAAATTAGGTGTCAAAATGACTTTATTACATTTAAGTTTTGCATAAAAGTGCTGTTTTGCTTTTTAATTTTAAGTTGAATTCAATTAGAAACATTATCGAGTGTGCAGCAAAACCTTATTTCCAAAGTCAGTAAGTTTTCGATGAAAATTCAATGACAGCCAACATTTAAACATTCTTAACTAACTCCCCGTCTCCCCTTATATTCCACATCCTATCTTTCAGTAAAACATGCAGCCTCTACCTTTGAAATATTTCTGGAACCCGATCACTTCTCATCCTCTTCACTACCATGCTGGACCAAGCCACCATCATCTCTTCTTTGGATTATTGCAATGGCTTCTTAACTGATTTCCCTGTGTCTATCCTTGCCTCTCTATAGTCTATTCTTAACACAGGGTGATAGTTTTAAAACACAAGTCAGATCATGTCACTCCTCTGCTCAAAACTCTCGATAATGTCTTGCCATCTCACCCAGAGCAAAAGTTGAAAGATCTTACAATGGCCTACAAGACTCTACATGACCTAGCCTCCCTATTTCTTTACTTCTCTGACATTAGCCTACAATGCTCTCCCTTGCTTAATCCTCTCCAGCCACAATGGCTTCCTTGCTGCTCCTCAAACATGCCAGGTACACTCCTCTATTAAGACCTTTTGCCCTGGCTATTCCTCTGCATGCGATTCTCTTCTTTCAAACATCTGTATGGCCAACTCTCTCAAATACTTTAATTCTTTTCTCAAATTTTACTTTTTCTGTGAGCCCTACACTAGTCACACTATCTAAAACTGAAAAATTCTGAGAACTTCCCATCTTTCTTATAACATTATATTTTCCCTCATAATAAATACCAACCTCTTTATTTACAGAATTTGTCTCATGAAAAATAAAACTCACAAAATTATAAACTTGGTAAGCCCTTGCTAATTCTCAGACAAATAAACAGGATTGTGGTGAACATCAGACTCACTCACCAATTTCTGGTTGTCAATTGTATTGAACCAAGAAGAAAGCTACGATTCAAAGTACTGAGATATTACTGCACAATAAGCAAGGAATGAAATGGTCAAGACACTGTAGCTCTTGACAGGGCACTAACAAGCTAATCCATCTCTAAATAATCACAAGTTAGCAGAAGAGGTAGTGCAAAAAGTTGAGGATTTATAGTTTCAGGGTCACTAAAAATTCATAAGGATTTCAAACACATACAGACTCTTCGATCTAACTTTCTAGAAAGCAAATGGATGGTTATTAAGAGTCCTTTTTAAAAACCACACTTTACATCCAGTAAATTTTACTTTTGGAAATTTGTCCTAAAGAAATTATATATGATGTGGAACCAAGATTTCTACAATAAAATGTTTTTAATGTAAAGATTAAATAATTTAATATTCATATTATGACATATTAGGCAACATTTAAAATTTTGTTGAAGAATAATTACACAGAATATTCAACAGGAAATGTTGAACAAAGAAACAGAATAAACTGCATGTGGTTTATGAACTCAATTTTTAAAAATTATATTTTTAATTCATTTCAGAGAAAGGGAGATGGAGAAAGAGCGATAGAAACATCAATGATGAGAGAGAATCACTGATTGGCTGCCTCCTGCAGGCCCCACACTAGGGATGAAACCCACAACTGGGCATGTGCCCTGACCGGGAATCGAAACCTTACCTCCTGATTCATAGGTCGATGCTCAACCACTGAGACACTCTGGCGGGGCATATGCATCCATTTTTTTAAATGTGTTATCTATATATACTTATTGACATAAAAGATATTTTGTGAATTGCTTTTCACTAAACACACTGGATAGCTGTCTAAATTCTATTTATTTATATTTGGGTTGTCCTAATATTTTTCTCTAACAACAATATATATTTGCTATGAAAAACATTCCTGTATATTTGCAGAGCTGTTTTTGCAGGATACATTTCTTTAAGTAAAAGTGATAGGTTATTCTCATGAACATTATTAGTATTGAAATATACTGTCCAACTGCTCTACAAAATGACTGCATCAATTTCCACTCTTAATACTCACCAATCCTAGATAATATATTTTATCTTTCTGATTCTGATTAAGTTGAAGGTAGGACTAGAATTTTTTTCTAATTTTAAGCCACATTAATATTAATGCATTTGTTCAACTGTCAACTGCTCATTGGTCATTTTTATTTTTTCTCCTTTATACTATACAAGAGGCCCAGTGCATGAAAACTGCGCATGGGGGCGGGGCGGAGGGGGGTGGTGGTGAGGGGATCCCTCAGCCGGGCCTGTGCCCTCTCACAGTCCAGGAGCCCTTGGGGGATGTCCGACTGCAGCCACCACTGCTGCGCTCTGCCAGCTGTGAGCCCAGCTTCTGGCTGAGCGACGCTCCCCCTGTGGGAGTGCACTGACCACCAGGGGTCAGCTCCTGCATTGAGTGTCTGCCTCCTAGTGGTCAGTGTGCATCATAGCGACCAGTCATTCACCATTTGGTCGATTTGCAGATTAGCCTTTTATTATATAGGATATTATATAGTTACTGTGTCCACTTTTAAAATTATTTGTGTTTTCATATATCAGGAATATAATTCTGTTACATATGTTGGAATTTTCCCCAGTTTGTTGGTGTGCTTTATATAGTTTTTTTAAATCATATATATATAGTTTTGATATGCCAAAATCTATCAATGTTTCCTTTTTTCTGCAAAAGTTATTTGGACATTTATAACATCATTCAAGGGCCATATAAAATTATTAACTCAAAAATTAGCCTGTTATATTTGGTAAAATATTTAATTAACTTACCCCTAATGCCTTGGCAGGCAAGACCAAATGATTCTGCAGGCCTTATATGGCCCTCAGGCCAGATGATCCCTACCCCAGCTGTAGTTCCTAGACCTGTGTCCTGCTTTTTTTAAAAAGGCAGTCCTGGAGAGAAACTAAGATGGCGGCATAGGTAAACACTGGGAAATTGCTGCCTCCCACAACAACTTCAAAAATACAACAAAAAGACAAAACGGACATCATCCAGAACTACAGGAAGGCTGGCTGAGTGGAAACTCTACAACTAGAAGGAAAGGAAAGCACACTGAGACTCAGAGGAGGTGCGGAAGTAAAGTGCAGAGGTACGGAGGCTCGCGTGCGCAGAAAGGGGCTGGTACCTGAGGACGCGCCTGTCTTTTTGAATCGGGAGGGAGTCAAAAGTTCCCGACTGCTCTGAACTCCGGTTCCAGGAAGTCTCTGGGGACCCAGGACTCATACGGGGAGAAACTGGACTGTCTGGCAGCAGGCAGAACTCTGAACTTGAGGGCAGCTTTCCCTCAGAGGTGCTTGCAGCAATTATCGGGATACTGAGACGTGCGGCTCCTTAGGGCAGGGCTGAGGATACGCCATAGCTGCTTGCTCTGCCCTTTGATTCCCTGAGACCCGGCCCCACCCAGGCTGCAGGCAGAGGCTTTTGCATATGAATGCCCTGGCCCTTTGCAACCTGAAAATTACCTAACAAACTGCAGCTGGGCCAGACAGACTCAGAACTTCCAAGAGAAGGCCCAAGGCGTCACAGCAGCTTGCATTGCTTCACAGCTGGGCCTTATTTGGGCACCTCCAAACCACAAACAAGGAAGGGGAATCTGCAGTTCTCTTCGTAGCTCCTGCTGGGTAACCTCAGGCAGAGGCTAAATTAGCACCTCCTTAGATCCAAGAGCCAGTGTACCCAGTGGTCAGAGGGGGACCATCCGGATTACAACTCCTCAGATCCATAAGGGACACACTCAAGGGGCAGACTCAGTGAGCACCAAAGCCCCACTGAAGCAAGTCCTGCCCCATAAGGGTGTCTCCTGCACAACAGATCTTCCAGTGTAGACACAACTGGTCACTAAAGCCAATTGGCCTGGAGGTCAATTCCTCCCAGTGATCCTACAACAATCAAGGCATAACTACAACAAGACTGTGCACAAAGCCCACAGGGGGTGCACCAAGAGTGTCCACCTCAACTGGGGAGGCTGAGCCACTGGGCCCTACAGGACACCTAGCACACAAAACCACTCTACCAACACGGAAGCATAAAAAATGCGGAGACAAAGAAACAGGTCACAAATGACAGAAATGGAGGAAAGCAAACGACTGGATATAGAGTTCAAAACCATGTTTATAAGGTTTTTCAAGAATTTTATGGAAACTGCCAATAAATTTAGTGAGACCCTAGAGGATATGAAAAAAGACCAACTAGAAATTAAGCATACACTGACTGAAATAAAGAATAATATACAGAGATCCAACAGCAGACAAGAGGATCCCAAGAATCAAGTCAAAGATTTGAAATACAAAGAAAAAAAAAATACCCAACCAAAGAAGCAAAAAGAAAAAAGATTCCAAAAACATGAAGATAGTGTAAGAAGCCTCTGGGACAACTTCAAGCGTACCAACATCAGAATTATAGGGGTACCAGAAGAGAGAGGGCAAGATATTGAAAAACTATTTGAAGAAATAATGACAGAAAACTTCCCCTACCTGGTGAAAGAAATAGACAACTCCAGGAAGCGCAGAGAACCCCAAACAAAAGGAATCCAAAGAGGACCACACCAAGACACATCATAATTAAAATGCCAAGAGCAAAAGATAAAGAATCTTAAAAGCAGCAAGAGAAAAACAGTTACCTACCTACAAGGGAGTACCCATAAGACTGTCAGCTGATTTCTCAACAGAAACCATGCAGGCCAGAAGAGAGTGGCAAGAAATATTCAAAGTGATGAATAGCAAGAACCTACAACCAAGATTACTTTATCCAGCAAAGCTATCATTCAGAATTGAAGGTCAGATAACGAGCTTCACAGATAAGAAAAAGCTAAAGGAGTTCATCACCACCAAACCAGCATTATATGAAATGCTGAAAGGTATTCTTTAAGAAGAGGAAGAAGAAAAAGGAACTCTTACCATTTGCCACAGCATGGATGGAACTGGAGAGCGGATAAATACCACATGATCTCACTCATTTGTGGAATATAATGAACAACATAAACTGATGAACAAGGACTGATCCAGAGACAGAGAGGCATTGATTGGACTGTTGGGCCTTGGAGGGAAGGTAGGGGAGGGTGGGGGTAAGGGGGAAAGATCAACCAAAGGACTTATATGCAAGCATATAGGCCTAACCAATGGACACGGACAATGGAAGGGGCGGGGGGGTGGGGAGGAGTGAGGGCATGAGCGGGGGGTGGGGGGGGATTGGGGGTAACGTGGGGATAAGGACACATATGTAATATCTTAATCAATAAAAAATATATTTAAAAAAATAAAATAAAAAGGCAGTCCTGGCCCTGACCAGTTAGCTCAATTAGAGCATCATCCCAATATATCAAGTTTATGGGTTCGATACCCCATTAGAGCACATACAAGAATCAATTAATGAATACATAAATAAGTAGCACAGCAAATCAATGCCTCTCCCCCCCACTTCCTTCTCTCTAAAAAATCAATTAAAAAATTTTAAAAAGGTAGTCCCTACTTGAAGACTATAAACATAATACCTACAATTTCATTTTCTCCTCAAATGGATATCCAATTGCCTCAACACAAATCACTGAATAATCTACCTTTTCCCCACTGACCTAAGTGCCATATTAAGCTTATGTCAAATTTTCATATTAAAAAAAATATGCTCTAGACCAGCCGTGGGCAAACTACGTCCCACGGGCCGGATCCGGCCCGTTTGGCTGTTCTATCCGGCCCGCGGAGCCGAAAGAGCAGAGGGTTCTCTTGCTCCCCCCTCCGCTCCTTCACCAGCAGCAGTGTTAACATGTATTAGTTCACACAAACACTCCATCCATGCTTTTGTTCCGGCCCTCCGGTCCAGTTTAAGAACCCATTGTCGCCCTCGAGTCAAAAAGTTTGCCCACCCCTGCTCTAGACTCTCTATGATGACCTACTGGTCTTATGTCCTTCAACAAAGTACTATTTTTCTTACACTTCAGTATCCAGTTTGAAGAAATAATGCCAAAATGTTACAATTAAATCCTACCCCTGCAACCCCAAAATAGAAATGCATTCACCACAGAAAGCTGAAGTTACCAAACTATGGAAGTCATTTATAGACTTCATAAAAATAATAAAATCAAACATGCTAAAACCCTACTCCATTTTAATGCTTTCTAGCTGGATATACCCCACAATAATGCAGACTTTTATATGTACCTTAATATTTAGTTGTAAAGAAGAAAGTTTTAATGACACTACCAAATCGTATTTTTACATTTTTCATCAGCTGAGAAGCTTCAAAATGGTAGTGTATACTAATCCCAAGATATGGTCAATATAATCTATATCCTCCTAACTCAAGAAATTTATCCTTTTTAAATATAAAAGTAAAAATCGTTCAACCGGGAATTTGACTGCTCCCTATGATGTGCGCTGACCACCAGGGGGTGGCGCGGAACATGGCGGGTGTTGGCGGTGCGGTGCTGGCAGCAGGCGGCAGTGGAGGCACTGCCGGCCCCAATGGGCCCTGATGAGATTGGGACCACAGTGGGATGGTGGAGCAGGTGAGTGGGCGGTGCCAGGCCAAGGCGGGTGCGAGTGGGAGACTGATCACCCGCAGAAGGAGACCAACTGCGACAGTGGGGGGCAGGACTGTCGCCAGGTTCCCAGGAACTGAGGGAGCTGGGTGGGGGCCTGGCCCCAACAGATTGCTCCGCAGACGGATGGTGAAACAGGTAAGGGGTGGCGCCAGGCCATGGCAGGGTGTCAGGCGGGGCTGCGGGGCCGCAAGGCTCGGGGCACGAGCTGAGGCTACAAGCCTGGGGACATGAGCTGGGGCTCGATCCCCACAGGCAACCCCTAGGTACCCCACCTGTGCACAGATTCGTGCACCAGGCCTCTAGTATTGTGTATAAAAGATAGTTATGTAAATTTTGCTGTTTTTAGAATTGTTTCTTATAATTTCTCAAAAAGTGTAAACTTCTAACTACATCTAAAGTCATATCCAAAGTACTAGTATATGAAAACCCTTTTTAATTTTACTACAGGTAATGTAGTACTCATTTCAATATTACAGTACATGATTTTATAATTGTAATGAGACACCTTTAGGAAAAACTAGCCACAAACATTAAAATGAAGGCTCTTCTGCAAGCCATAAAAACTTTTGATGTTTTGTTTAAATTATTATGAAATCTTAATTTAAAATGAGAAAAAATGTTTTCCCTTTTCTATTGAGCAATATGTACCTTTTGTGCCATGCCACAAAGAGCTAAGGAAACATAGTCAAGTTGTTTTTACTTCCTTGGATGAACAGATTCACTGATATCAGCAGAACATGCTGAACTGAAAATAATTAATTTCTCTATCATTTTTAAATCAATGAAACCCGCTCTCCGACATCCCCCGAGGGGTTTCCGGATTGTCAGAGGGCACAGGCCAGGCCAAGGGACCGCCCACCCCCTGTGCAGGATTGGGGACAGGGAGGGACGTAGGAGGTTGGCCAGCGGGTAGGGACCACATGAGGGCTCCAGGGCGTGTCCAGCCCGTCTTGCTCAGCCCCAATTGGCTGGACCCCAGCAGCAAGCTAACCTACCAGTCGGAGCATCCGCCTCCTGGTGGTCAGTGCACCTCATACCGACTGGTTGACGGGTCGACTGTCTGCCCCTGGTGATCAGTGCACGTCATAGCGAATGGTTGAGCAGCCTTAGTATATCATTAGCACATTATGCTTTTATTTAAAATGTATTTTATTGATTTTTTTTTACAGAGAGGAAGGGAGAGGGATAGAGAGCTAGGAACATCAATGAGAGAGAAACATCGATCAGCTGCCTCCTGCACATTCCCCACCAGGGATGTGCCCGCAACCAAGATACATGCCCTTGACCAGAATCGAACCTGGGACCCTTGAGTCCGCAGGCCGAAGCTCTATCCACTGAGCCAAACCGGCTAGGGCAGCACATTATGCTTTGATTGGTTGAATGGATGACCAGACGACTGGACACTTAGCATATTAGGCTTTTATTTATCGGATATAATTACTTGGAAAATATAATAACTTAGAAAAATAAATAAAAACTTTAGATACAACCCTTTTACAATGACACATGTAATATACCCCTTAATACAGTGATACAATGTTTTACCCTTTACTATAAGAGAATATAAAGAACTTTATTTTCTACAGCTCAATTGAAATTATTTTGTTCTTATTGTGTGTGGCTTGTTTGTTGATTTATTTGTATGTTTATTTTGATGTGATGATTTTGTACAGTAGGACAGAAATCAATATTCTGAGGAAGTTTAAGAAGCAATGATTAAATATATCAACTCTAGGAGAGTGGTTAACTCTGAAAGAGGAAGACATGAGGCCCAAGACTTAGTTGTTACTTAACTTTCTTTTCTTTTTTTTTCTAATTCTCACCTGAGAATATGTTTTTCATAACAGAAAGGGAGAAGAGAAGAAACATTGATGTGAGAGAGAGAAAGAGCAATTGGTTGCCTCCTATACACACCTTGACCAGGTATCAAACCCAAAACCCCGTATGTACCCTGACCAGGAATCAAACCCAAGACTCCCTCAGTGGATGGGACAAAGCTTCAATCACCTGAGTCACACTAGCCAGTGCTGTACCTTAACATTTTCTTTAAAATAAAAGACCAGAAACAAATAGGGCAAAATGTTAACTATGAGGTTAATTCTGATGATCAGTGCTCAGATATCTGATATATATGTAGTAATCAAGAATAATTAAAAAAAAAAACTAATGATCATGCCCAAACTCTACCAACAAAGAAATACTTTTTAGATCATCTCTAACAAGTCAGCATTTAACCTCAAAAACATTTAACAAATACTTAATGAGTACCTAATATTCAATTGGGTTTAAGAGTAAAAATACAAGTCCCCTGCTCTGATGACATTTACAATCTACTGATGAGGAAGAAGGGGAATATAACAATCAAATAACCACACAAATAAATGTAATCTAACTGTGGTAAATGCACAAGATGCCATGAAAATATACAGCCAGCAGCAGGGCATCTGACTAGCCCAATGGGTTAGGAAACTAAAGTGAAGGCTTATTTGAAATTTAAAGGATAAAGACTCCTTTAGCTGGACGGGATTGGAAGGAATTCTAGGAAAGGCAAACAACTTCTAAAAAGTCTGTGGAGGAGATGTCAAGGTACTTTCCAGGAAACAAATGTACTTTGTATGGCTGCGGTGTAAGCAAACGAGGAGAGTAGTACAGAAAAGAATGTAACTTGAAAGATCATACAGTGCCACATTAGGAAAATAAAAAAGGCTGGGAGTGAGATGTGATTTATTCAAATCAGCAATTTAAAAATAATCCTCTGGCAGCAATGTGGGAAATAACTGTAAACAGGCAAAAAAGTAAATGCACTAGACAGATTCACTGTCATCATTCAAGTGAGATGATGAAGCTTTAACAAGAGTAGATGTAGTAGTAAACAAAGAGAAGTTCAAGCCTCTGCCTGAAGACTGTCACTGGTCAGAAATCTATATTTATCTTTCTTTTCTTTGGTTACTTATCTTTAATTTTCTGGCAGTTCCACTATTCTCCAAAGATTTTCTAAAGATCCTCAATCACATTACCATGTTAATTCAAAATTCTAGGTTGTAATCTGCCTAGATCTGGGGGGATAAACTAATTTAAAGTGGCTCAAATTTCTTCTCTTTCCCTAAACTTCAATTCCTTTATTTTTAAAACTTACACAAATGACAACAACAATAAACAGGACACAATGTAATTCTTTTTTATCTAATCCCTTAACCCAAAAGGTCCAACCTGCCATTTCAGTCTTTTCCTGCCATCTGTCCTCCTTACCCCTTCCTGCTCATCACAAACCAAGTTCAATTTATAGCAAGCTCCTAGTTCTGAAAGGTATCATGCTACGGATATCAAACAAATGCTGTTTCTTCTCTACCTGAACTGTTCTTCCTCAATTGAGAAATCTAGGCCACCTTTTAAGAATCAACTCAAATGTTACTTTCTGAATTCTTTTACTCCCTTCAAGATCTATGTATCATTACATTCTCTACAAACTTCCACAATTATAAAGGGATATATAAGTTACTATTTGCTTCTGTGTGTATCTCCCTCCACAAGAGGTAAGAGCTACAGTTTTAAAGAAAAAAGATCTTCATAATCTTAGTGACTGGACATTCAAAAAGTAATTCAATATTAAATGGTCTCACGTAGAGGATTTTTCATTTTCTCATACATCTTAAACTCAAAACTCTAAAAAGGGGAAGGTTTGCAGCGGTTCTCAACCTGTGGGTCACAACCCCTTTGGCGGTCAAATGACCCATTCATAGGGGTCGCCTAAGACCATCCTGCATATCAGATACTTACATTATGATTCATAACTATAGCTACATTAAAGTTATGAAGTAGCAACGAAAATAATTTTATGGTTGGGTCACAACATGAGGAACTGTATTTAAAGGGCCAGAAGGTTGAGAACCACTGGTTTAGAGAAAAGAAATTACTTTTACTGTCTTCAGAACTTTTCATAAGAACTTTGGATCATCGTGGGCTTTTGGCCTAACACAATTTTTATAGATTAATGCTACTCTTTTGCATTTAAATCTGCATGTGTACTCATATTTAATACAGTCATTCACATCCTTTCCAATCTGACCTGTGTAAATAACCTTGGTTTCTTTGGCTGCAACCTTCTTATGTTTACCCCTTTTTGAAATATCACCTGTCATTTAGAACAGGGGTCCTCAAACTTTTTAAACAGGGGGCCAGTTCACTGTCCCTCAGACCGTTGGAGGGCCGGACTATAGTTTAAAAAAAAACTATGAACAAATTCCTATGCACACTGCACATATCTTATTTTGAAGTAAAAAAAAACAAAACGGAAACAAATACAATATTTGTATTTGCATGTGGCCCGCGGGCTGTAGTTTGAGGACCCCTGATTTAGAATCACTATTAATAGGATTTATCTTTTCAATAAACTGGATTAAATTTCCTAAGGGTGGAACACATGCCTGACTGTGCACAGCATTTCTTCCCTTCAAAGGGACGGTTCTCAACTGAGGGTAATTTTGACCTACCGGGGACATCTGGCCAAGTCTTGAGACAGTTTTGGTTGTCACAACTGGGGGTCATAGAGATGGGTGAAAGTATGCTACTGGCTTCTACAAGGAAGAGGCCAGGGATGCTACTAAATATACTACATTGCAAAGACCAGCCCCCCCCCCCCCCCCACAAGGAAGGCTTATTTGACCCAATATTTCAACAGTGTCACTGGTCTAATGTATACTAAGTGCTTTGTCTCAAGGTTCCTATCACCTCCCAAATGCTAAATCAATTCAGCCTTTTGATCACAAACCCAGAATAGCAATTACTCTCATCACTTTCTCAACAATTAAATTATTGGCAAAGCAAATAAAGATTTCATCAATTGTTCTGTATGCTTTTATAAGTGGACAGTAGCAGCTGTCTATTTTTTTTCTTTTCTTTTTCTTTTATTGTCTAAAGTTTTACATAAGTCTCCTTTTCTCCACTTGACCCCCCACCCCTCCACCTCCCCACCACAGCCATTCCCACCCCAGGCAAGCCCTCACCACCTCAGTGTCAGTGTCCATTTGTTATGTTAATATGCATGCATACAAGTCCTTTGGTTGCTCTCTACCCCACTCCCCCTACCATTTGTCTCTAGATCCATCTATTCTTGTACATCAAATTATGTTGATTATTATATCCCACATATGAGTGAGATCATATGATATTTATCTTTCTCTGATTGGCTTATTTCGCTTAGCATAATGCTCTCCAGTTCCATCCAGCCTCTTGCAAATGTTAAAAGTTCCTTCTTTTTTATTGTGGCATAGTATTCCACTGTGTAGATGTACCACAGTTTTTTAATCCACTCATCTGCTGATGGGCAATTAGGCTGTTTCCAAATCTTAGCTATTATAAATTGTGCTGCTATGAACATAGGGGTGCATATATCCTTTCTGATTGGTGTTTCTGGTTTCTTGGGATATAGTCCTAGGAGTGGGATTACTGGGTCAAATGGCAGTTCCATTTTTAACTTTTTGAGGAAACTCCATACTGTCTTCCACAGTGGCTGCACCAGTCTGCATTCCCACCAGCAGTGCACGAGGGTTCCCTTTTCTCCACATCCTCGCCAGCACTTGTCGTTGATTTGTTGATGACAGCCATTCTGACAGGTGTGAGATGGTATCTCATTGTTGTTCTGATTTGCATCTCTCGGATGATTGGTGACTTTGAACGTGTTTTCATGTCTTTTGGACTCCTGTATGTCCTCTTTCGAAGTGTCCATTTACATCCTTTGACCATTTTTTGATTAGATCGTTTATCTTCCTTTTGTTAAGTTGTATGAGTTCTCTGTAAATTTTGGAGATTAAGCCCTTATCAGAAATATCATTGGCAAATATGTTCTCCCATGCAGTGGGCTTTCTTGTTTTGTTGATGGTTTCTTTTGCTGTGCAGAAGCTTTTTATTTTGATGTAGTCCCATTTGTTTATTTTCTCTTTAGTCTCCATTGTCCTAGGAGCTGTGTCTGTAAAGATATTGCTGTGACATATGTCTACTATTTTGCTGCCTATGGAGTCTTGTAGGATTTTTATGGTTTCCCGTCTTACATTTAAGTCCTTTAGCCATTTTGAGTTTGTTTTTGTGTATGGTGTAAGTTGGGTGACCTAGTTTCATTTTTTTGTATGTATCTGTCCAAATTTCCCAGCACCATTTATTAAAGAGACTGTTTTGGCTCCATTGTATGCTCTTGAGTCCTTTGTCAAATATTAATTGAGCGTAATGGCTTCTGTTGATTTCTGGATTTTCTGTTCTGTTCCATTGGTCTATATGTCTGTTCTTGTGCCAGTACCAGGCAGTTTTGAGAACCGTGGCTTGGTAATATAGCTTGATATCTGATATTGTGATCCCTCCAACTTTGTTCTTCTTTCTCAGGATTGCTGTGGCTATTCGAGGTCTTTTATTATTCCAGATGAATTTTTGGAGAGTTTGTTCTAGATCTTTGAAATATGCTGTTGGTATTTTAATGGGGATTGCATTAAATATGTAGATTGCTTTGGGTATTATGGACATTTTAATGATGTTGATTCTACCAATCCATGAACATTGTATGTTCTTCCATTTGCTTATGTTTTCCTCTCTTTTTTCAATGTCCTGAAGTTTTCCGAGTACAGGTCTTTTACATCCTTAGTTAAGTTTATTCCTAGGTATCTTAATTTTTTTGGTGCAATGGTAAATGGGATTGTTTTTTTTAATTTCTCTTTCTGTGGGTTCATTATTGGTGTATAAAAAGGCCACAGATTTCTGGGTGTTAATTTTGTATCCTGCTACATTGCCAAATTCATTTATTAGGTCTAGATTTTTGATGGAGTCTTTGGAGTTTTCTATGTATAGTATCATGTCATCTGTGAACAAGGAGAGTTTTTCTTCTTCTTTTCCAATTTGGATGCCTTTTATTTCTTTTTCTTGTCTGATTGCTATGGCTAGCACTTCCAGTACTACACTGAACAGAAGTGGTGATAGTGGGTATCCCTGTCTTGTTCCTGTTCTTAGGGGAAATGAGTTTAGTTTTTGCCCACTGAATATGATGTTGGCTGTAGGTTTGTCATATAAGGCTTCTATTGTGTTGAGGTGTGATTCCTCTATTCTCACTTTGCTGAGAGTTTTTATCATGAAAGGGTGTTGGATTCTGTCAAATGCTTTTTCTGCATCGATTGATATGATTATGTGATTTTTGTCTCTCAGTTTGTTTATGTGATGTATATCACATTAACTGATTGGCGGATATTGTACCATCCTTGCATACCTGGAATAAATCCCACTTGGTCATGGTGTATGATCTTTCTAATGTAATGCTGAATCCGATTTGCTAGAATTTTGTTGAGGATTTTAGCATCTATGTTCATCAAGGGTATTGGCTTGTACTCTTTTGTTGTGGTGTCTTTATCTGGTTTTTGGATTAGGGTAATTCTGGCTTCATAGAAAGAGCTTGGAAGTGTGCCTTCCTCTTGAATTTTCTGGAATAATCTGAGGATAGGTTTTAGTTCTTTGAATGCTTGGTAGAACTCCCCTATAAAGCCGTCCAGACCAGGGCTTTTGTTTGTTGGAAGATTTTTGATCACTGCCTCAATTTCTTCGGTAGTTATTGGCCTATTCAGGTTTAGTGATTCTTCTTGAGTTTTGAAAGCTTGTATTTTTCTAAGAATCTGTCCATTTCATCTAGGTTGTCCATTTTGTTGGAATAGAGTTGTTCATAGTAGTTTTTCATAATCGTTTGTATTTCTGTGGGATCAGGTGTTACTTCACCTCTTTCATTTCTGATTTTGTTTATTTGGGTCCTCTTTCTTTGCTAGCAGCTATTAACTACCATAGCTATCATGCTGCTTTTGTAATCGGTATTAGGAAAGATATAGATATATCTTTATATATACATATATAGATAGATAGATATAGATATATATATATATTACACTACAATAAAATATAATTACTGAACTTATTTTTTTTTAAATCCAAACAAATGCTTTCTACCATATTTTTACTCTTAGGTTCATGGGTTTCCTTTTTTTAAAAAAATATTTTTTTATTGATATCAGAGAGGGAGAAGGAGAGAAAGATAAACATTGATGATGAAAATCATTAATTGGCTGCCTCCTGCACGCCCCCCATTGCGGATTGAGCCTGCAACCTGGGCATGTACTCTTGACTGGAACCGAACCCGGGACCCTTTAGTCCGCAGGCTGACACTCTATGCACTGAGCCAAACCAGCTATGGTTCATGGATTTTCTTCATACAATACTCTTCCATCCTCCATTATCTTCTTTATAGTGTGGTAAAATTAATTTAATATTTACTTTTTTGAATACTAATAATAAATACTAATTTGTTTAAACTTTTTTAATAAAGACTTTTCTACTAAGATGTTATAATTAGGCTCAAGGAAACATTCATAATGGTTTACAGACATATACAGTCATTAATCACTGTTCCCAAATTCTCCTTCCATCCACCTCCTAATGTCCCCCACCCAATGTGTTTCTTCAAAAACGTGGGTAATTCCTACCAAGACAGCTTTTATTTTATCTGGATATGTCTCTAACCTCTACCTAAAATTTAATCTTTATAATTAACTAAGTATTCAGTCAAATGGTCACAGATTCTCTTTTCCCTTTCAGTGTCTGCACATTCTCCAACCCCCCCAAAAAATGAAAATTAACAGGTTGTAATACAGTTAGGCCTGAAGTTTAAAATATTTCAAGTTGCTATACTTTAGTGAGACTTAGTACATCCTAAAAAGAAAAATTTTATTCCATATTCCAAGTGTATTGTTAGATCACTACATCAGGTATCTGTCAATTAATATTTGACAAAGGAGGCAAACACATACAATGGGGATCAAGAGAGTCTATTCAATAAATGATGTTGAGAAAACTGAACAGATACATGCAAAAAAAATGAAACAAGACAATTTTCTAACACCATACATATGAATAAAGTCAAAATGGATTAAAGATTTAAATTTAAGACTCAAAACCGTAACACTCCTAGAAGAAAACATAGGCAGTAAAACCTTGCACATTTCTCGGAGCAGTATTTTTTCTGATAGATCTCTTTGGGCAAGGGAAACAAAAGAAAAAATAAACAAACAGGACTATGTCAAACTAAAAAGTTTTTGCACAGCAAAGGAAACCATCAATAAAACAAAATGGCAACTTACTGAATGGAGAAAGATATCTGCTAATAATACATCTCATTGGGGATTAATACCCAAAATTTATAAAGAACTCAGACAACACCAAAAACACAATCCAATTAAAAAATGGGCAGAGGACCTGAGGAGATATTTCTCCAAAGAGGACAGACAGATAGATGATCAATAGACATATGAAAAGATGCTCAACATCACGAATTGTCGGAGAAATGCAAATTAAAACCACAATGAGATATCATCTCACACCTGTCAGAATGGCTATCATCAATAAATCTACAAACAAGTGTTGGCAAGGATGTGAAGAAAAGAAAACCCTCGTGTACTGTTGGTGGGAATGCAGACTGGTGCAGCCACTATGTAAAATAGTAAGTATGAAGGGTCCTCAAAAAATTAAAAATGAAACTGCCTTATAAAGCACAAATTCCACTTCTGGGTATACATTTGAAGAAACCCAAAAACACTAATTCAAAAGAATATATGCACCTCTATATTCACTGAAGCGTTATTTACAATAGCAAAGATACACCAAGAGCCCATAAATACATGACTGGATAAAGAAGATGTGGTACACATATACAATGGAATGTTATTCGCCCATTAAAAAGAATGAAATCTTTCCATTTGTGACTACATGGATGGGAGGATATGCTAAGTGAAATAAGTCAGTCAGAGAAACACAAATACCATGATTTCATGTATATGTGGAATCTAAAGAACAAAATAAATTAACAAACAAAACTGAAACAGATTCAGACACAGAGAACAAACTGATGGTTGACAGAGGGAAAAGGGTATAGGAGATTGGGTAAAAAAAAGCTAAGAAGATTAAGAAGTACAAATATGTAATTACAAAATAGTCATACGAAATAAAGAACAGCATACAGAATACAGTCAATAATACTGTAATAACTATGTATGATGCCAGGTGGGTACTGGAAGTATCAGGGGAATACTTCGTAAAGTATATGATATCTAACCACTATGTTGTATACCTGAAACTAATACAAAATTACATTGAATGTAAACTGTAATTGAAAAATAAAATTTAAGAAAAGTTTGAAGAACAAAAAATAAAAATAAAAGCCAGGCTAAAATACACAATACACAGGTTTCTCAATTAAAAGTTTATATTTTCATTTTACCAGTATTTTACTTATTTCTTTTGTGATTACTGATATTTCTACTTATAAAATGTAACATAAAGGCATACTTAATATTATGAATGAATGCTGCATAGCAAATGGAGTAACAAATTAAGAAAACATGTATTCCAATTCTTGTTACCCTAACTCTACAAAGTTACACACTCCCCTTTGTATTAATGAGCATTTATCCTTTGCCTCCCATCAAATAGGAAATGGTCATGTTTCTCCACCTTTTTGGTTATTTTGCTACATCGTTAAGTAGGGAGGTAACCAAATGTAAACAATGATAAAAATTTCCTGCAATTTCAGTTAAGATGTGAGAAATTTTAAAAAACCTTTATACTTAAAAAGTCCCCATTCAGACTCTGGAACCATATTTCAAAATAAAATTAAGGCTAAATAAATATTTTTATTTTAAAAAACAGAAAACTAAAGATAAAATTGATAAGTAAAATTCTGAGGCAAGATTTCCAAGTGTACAAATGATAAAAGAAATTACAACAAAGTAAAAACGTTTGAATTCTTAGAAAAATAAAGCTTTTATAACCAAACATATGTAACCAAAATTGAAAGACAACACAAAAACCAACCCAACTTAAATATATCAATATGTATGGTTTAGGAAACTGAAATAAAGAAATGGAATAGGGAAGATTTTATGATCTAAAATCTTATTATCAAGTTCTTGAAACAATTTCAGTAAGTTCTTCAATCAAAATTTTAAATGATCATGTCTAATATTAAGTCCAAAATAATGTTTTTAGAAAAGAGTATCTGTAAAAATTAAATAAAAGCCCACTTTCACAAAGAAAATTCCTATATCTCAGGTGGGATTTTCATATGTAATCTATTTTTACTTGCAAGTATTAAAATATAATAGCTAATTCATTTATAACAGAAAAATAGAGAATATAACCTTACTGAAATGTAATGTGCAAGTATATATTATATATATATATGCTTATTTTAATATATTTATTTTAGCCCTTTACTTTTCATTCCCTAATCTGCAAAATATTTTATAGATTCTCCTAATAAGCACCCAAACTGACTAATAAAGTTTCTTTCCCATTTCATTCATTTTATGTACAAACTATTGATGAAATAACCAAAGAGTACATAGAAGGGGGAAAAGGGCTTGAATTATCTAAGTCAAGATTTCATTATATATAATCTGTAATTAACCTCCACAAAAATTACTTACATCTGCTTAAAAAGTTGTCAATATTTTTGTTTTTTCTTAAGGCAGGAAAATCCAAATCATATACCAAAGCATCCAATCCATCCTAAACAAATAAACAAACAAACAGTTAGTTTTCTGGATCACTCTATGAACTTTCTTTTATGAGTAAAGAATAAAATATACCTCTTAATTTTTAATTAGCTCTCTCTCTCTCTCTCATACATCTTGCATTCACTTGACACTTTATATAAGGTTACATGAGTACTGGGATAAAAGAACATTTGCTTTTATTTCATATATAGATTTTTCACATTCTAACTCTCCCAGACAGAGGAGCAGCAACATACCACTAATTGGCTACAACTGACTTCAACTCATGCCTTTTTCCCCTCATGAGGGCATAACATTTTACTTTTCTCTCTCCATTACTACTGCATTTATCTTTATTTCAGATAGTCATCAAACACAAATGGCCTATCTTTGTGCCTACACATATTTTATAAGTAGCTAAATAGTAGTTCCTGAAGTTTAGTGTAAAATAAATTCAGCAGTTAGATATACTTTTAATTATAAAAATACTAGGGGCCCAGTGCATGAATTCGTGCAGCTTGAAAGGAACTGTGGGCCATGAGGCTGGCCTGGACACAGGGGCAGGTCTTGACCCATCCTCCGCGCCCCTCCCCGGCCCCTCCCACCACGGCCCCCAGTCCCCTGTATGCCTGCAACCCAATTCGTGCTGCCGCTGCTGCTCCCATGCACTGAGGGCACTGGCCCCACTCACACCCACTGACAACGTGGAGCATCGGGGCCGGCGCCAGCAGTGGGTGCAAGCAGGGCCGGTGCCAGCAGCGGGTGCAAGCGGGGCCGGCACCATCAGTGGGTGCAAGTAGTGGCTGCTGCCCCAGTCGCTCCTCAGGAGCAGAAGGAGGTGGAGAAGCCCTCTGGGGCGATCGGGGCCGGTAGCCGCTGCTCACACCCGCTGACAGCGCCGAGTGATCAGGACCAGTGCCGGGCACTGGCAGCGGGTGCAAGTGGCGGCGCCAATGCCAGCTGCAGGTGAAGGCAGGGCTGTCGCTGGCAATGGGTGTGAGCAGGGCTTGTGCCAGGAGTGGGTGCAAGTGGCGGCTGCTGGCCCTGATCGCCCCTCAGGAGCAGGGGGAGGTGGAGAAGCCCTGAGGGGCAATCAGGGCTGGCAGCTGGTGCTCGCACCCGCTGATGGCGCCGAGTGATCGGGGCCGGCGCTGGGTGCCGGCAGTGGGTGCAAGTGGTGGCTCCAGCACTAGCAGCGGGTATGAGGGGGGCCAGCACCGGCAGCAGGTGCGAACGCCCTGCAGGACTGCAGCATGCGGGAGCAAAGAATTTTCAGTAACCACCAGAGGCTTGCCCCAATGACAGCGACTGCTGCCCCACCTTAGTCTGGTGCCCTCCCTCACCTGCTACACCATCCCATCGCGGCCAATGCCCGCCATGTTCCATGCTCTGCCACCTGTTACCGACGCCCGCTATGTTCTGTGTGTGCCCCCTGATGGTCAACGCACATCATAGTGACCAGTTGTTCGGTTGTTTCACCGTTCGGTCTATTTGCATATTAGGGTTTTATATATATAGATATTGGGTTTTAACACATTGTTTGCGGGTAGTTTTTATCGCGTGCTAACAGGTGGCGTGGGCCATTTTTGCGCAAATGGCAACGTTCAGTAAAATTACGATAACTTTAGTTTACGTATTTATACGTTACCCGCATTCTACCACTAGTCTATAAAAAACGTATTAACGTGTCCCGTGCTCTACTACACTGGTAGAACGTATAAATACGTAAAATGTATAAATACGTTTCCCGCATACAATGTGTTAATAAGGGTTCTTTTTCTTTCCTTGAAGCACTTTCTAGGGCAGCCATTAGTAAAGGACAAACATGGGCGTTTACTTTTACTTCTAAGCAAGTGCAGGGCAATGTGAAGGTGTAACAATCAGTTACGTGGGAATGCGATAGGAACATTCCGATAACCAAGTAATCTTCATTTTATTTAGCTGGAGAAATCTAGTTTGCCCCAGTAGAGCCCAAAAATAAAGGAGCAGCAAAAGAAGATGCACCTTCTGCAAACACTGTACAGTCGTGTTCATAAAAGGAGAAAAAAAACAGAGAATATAGATTTTATACTTTGTGCTAAGCCACAGGTGTGAATCACCCAGTTATTATAGAATACTTAAAATATTCCCCTACAAAATCAAAAAACAGAGTCAAAGCTTTAAAATATATCTATGCATGAACTGGAAACTGACAATGGAGAAGGCTAATAATACCAATGTTGTTGACTGCTTGAAGAGATCAACCCGCCCTTATTGTCTTTTCAAAATTCAGAGATTTGTGCATATCTGAAGAAAAAACTCCACCACTAAA
Organism: Myotis daubentonii; assembly: GCF_963259705.1. NCBI lineage: Eukaryota > Metazoa > Chordata > Mammalia > Chiroptera > Vespertilionidae > Myotis > Myotis daubentonii. Next base: position 56,940,985 of record NC_081847.1, on the reverse strand, counting down.
ACAAGTTTATCTATCCCTGAGATACATTTATTAGAGTCTTAATAAGCCATTTGAATATTTGTTCATTCTTTTTACAGAAAGAGATGAGAATCTTTATATGAGAACTAGAAGCCCGGTGCATGAAAATCGTGCACTCAGGCAGTGGAGGGGCCTCAGCCCATCCGGCGCCCTCTCGCAGTCTGGAAGCCCTTGCAGTGGTTCTCAACCTGTGGGTCGCGACCCCTGAAAATACATCCTGCATATCAGGTATTTACATTACGATTTATAACAGTAGCAAAATTACAGTTATGAAGTAGCAACGAAAATAATTTTATGGTTGGGGGTCACCACAACATGAGGAACTGTATTAAAGCTTCACGGCATTAGGAAGGTTGAAAACCACTGCTAGGGGATGTCCAACTGATGGCCTCATTTTTACATTTTGACTAGATTTTAAGTTATGGCAGACACCACAGTTATCATCTCATTTTCTTCTACAGTGCCTTAAAAAATAACCTGGACGAGTAGGCATAAAAGGTACAATAAAGCTACAATTTTTACGTTCAATAGCAAAGGCATTACAATATCCAAGAAATAATATTTTTCTTAGACCACTAGACACTAAGTTTTAATGTATCGTGTCACTCCAAAAAATAATATGGACTACAGGAGAGTGTAAGTACAGTATTCCTCCCCCCTCCCCCTTCCATGGTTTCAGTTACCCATGGTCAACCTTGGTCCAAAAAATATTAAATGAAAAATTCCAAAAATAAACAATTCAAGTTTTAAATTTTGTGTCACTATGAGTAGCACAATGAAATCTCACACCATCCACTCCATCCCGCCAGGGACCTGAACCATCCCTTTGTCCAGAGTATCTACATGTATATGCCACCACCCCCTTTAATCACTTAGGAACCATCTGGGTTATCAGATCACTGTTGTGGTATCCCAATGCTTATCTCTTATTTTACTTAATAATGGCTTCAAAGTGTAAGAGCAGTGATGCTGACAATTCAGATGTGCCAAAGAGAAGCCATTAAGTGTATGTATGTATAGAAAAAAAAAAGTACATATAGGGTTCAGTACTATCTGCAGTTTCAGGCATCCACTGGGGGTCTAGAATACATTCCCTGTGGATAAGGGGGACTACTATATACTATTAGCTACACAAGAACAATTTCAGGCCAAATTTTGACATCTTAACGTTGTCTGGGAAATGCAAGTAGGTATAGTATGATAACCTCAATATATCATTATACTTTATGATAACTATTATTTTAAGAACCCCTAATAAACACTTCCAAAGACACAACCAGTTTTAAAAGGTTCAGAACATTTAAATTTATATTAGCTCATTATTTTCTAATATCAAATAAAACTTTAAACAGTGAGGGATATATTAAATTTTAGCTCTCTTTGGTAAATATATTTAAAACAATTGCCTCCATTCTTACTCCAAATAAGATTTTAGAAAAATTACTAAATGTTAGATAGAAAAGAATCTCAAAATTTACCTTAATGCCCTCATTTTATACCCAAGGCAAATAACCACCAGAAATATTAACTGACTTGCCCAATGCCACACAGCTAACTGGTAAGCTGTGAAAGATCAAAATACTAACTCTTAGTCTAGTAGTTAGAGATATAAATAACATGGTCATGATAAAAACAAAATTTAAAAATCTCATTCTCTTAAAAATGAAATTAGGAATAAACATATATATATTTAAACCCAATATGCGTTGTTCAAAAATTAATAGAAAATCACCAGTCATTCTTCTAATTATAACAGTAAGGACAGCCTGGCCGGCGTAGCTCAGTGGTTGAGCATCAAGCATCAACCTATGGACCAGAAGGTCATGGTTCGATTCCTGGTTAGGGCATATACCCAGGCTGCGGGCTCAATCGCCGTGTGGGGCATGCAGGAGGCAGCCAATCAATGATTCTCTCTTATCACTGATGTTTTTATTTCTCTCTCCTCTACTTTCCTCTCTGAAATCAATAAAAATATGTTAGAGGAAAAAAATAAACAAAACAGAAAGGACAATGGCTAGAACTCAAAATCCTATGTTTTTTCTACTATACCACAGGCTCAAAATCCTAAATTTTCTCTACTATACTATTACTTCCTCTTCTGCATAACCTTCCCTAAACTACCTATTAAAACTCATTATTATTATGCCCAGCCGGGTGTAGCTCAACGGTTGAGCGTCGACCCAGGAACCAAGAGGTCGCCGATTCGATTCCTGGTCAGGTCACATGCCCAGGTTGCAGGCTCGATCCCAAGTGGGGGGCATGTAGGAGGGGCCGATCAATGATTCTCTCATCATTGATGTTTCTCTCTCTCTCTCTCCCTCTCCCTTCCTCTCTGACATTAATAAAAATATATTAAAAAAACAACAACTTATTAGAGTTATTTTTTATTTCAATCTTCACAGCTACATCTCAAGCACCTTGAGCAAGCTATATTGTAGCTTGCTCAAGGTGCTTAGCGGATGGGTAGCATAGTGGATACTGTTGATATCCTACTCCAATAATTATTTCTACCTTCCTAATTTAACCCTAATTTTGTTTCAGCTACTCACCTTCTTTCAAGAGACTATGAGCTTCCAAGGAAGAAGAAATCTTTTCCAGCTCCAGGAGGCTGGTTCTGATTAGTCTAACCCGAGGCAAACATGGAGGCTCATTACTCTTGCCAGTGTTCAGCTTAAAGAGAGGAACACAGTAATAATCTGGCACATGAGACGTGAGGAAAAACCTACATTAAGGTTTCTGGAAAAAAATTCTTCTCTTTTGAAAAGATACATCTAAGATATAGTCGTTCCTTTAATGAGAAATTGTCATGTCTGTATGTGACACCTTAAAGAACAGCAGCCATTTGCATTCTCAAGAGATGTTGGCAGAAAACAAAGCCAAACACAATGAGGACAACAGAGCTAAAGGATGTAAGGAACTTGAGTCCCTGATGTTTGTTGAACCAATGAATTAACCTATTCTATAGCCACTATATCCAGTACATTTTCTTAATACATTTTCCTTATGGCCTAACTCAATTTACATTACATTTTCTATTTCTTGTGACTAAAACCATCCAAACGTAAATACACAGTAAGAGCTCAATAAATATCACTGCACTGAAATAGCATTAACCAAGGCAATAGGACTTGTTGCAGTGAAAGGGCAAGAGAACTGCCCATTCAATGGTGAGACCGGGGCAAGATGGGGTTGACAAAAAGTATCACTCTGGTAAATGTTCGGATAACAGGACAGAACTATGGAGAATGATTTTTTGAGCCATCCTATCTAATAATAGACAAACATGGTAATTGACAGCACCTTCGTTACGCCTCCCATCAGCTAATCAGTGCAATATGCAAATTAACCACCAACCAAGATTGTGGCTAATTTGCATACTGCAGGCAGGGCGGGACATCGGGAGCCGCCATCCAGGCCCCTGTGTGCGACCCCAGGAGCCGCCAGAAAGCCAGGCCGCAGGCAAAGCGGCACCCCGGGGCCCAGGAGCCGCCTTGCCTGCAGCCCGTGATCGTGATCGGAAAGCCAGGCCGCAGGCAAGGCGACCCCCTGGAACCCAGGAGCCCGTCGGCAAGGTCTGCAGGCAAAGCAGCGATCAAGCTATGAGGGGGAGGGTGGGGGGTGGAAGGAGCTACAGGAGCAGCTCTTGCCGGAGACTGAAGACTCCTGCCGGAGCGAGGAGCAAAGACTGAAGGCTCCAGCCACAGCGAAGACTGTGTCCAGAGCGAAGATGGAAGGCGGTGGCCAGAGTGAAGGTCTGGGTCCCGGGTGCCAGAGGAAAACTGGTGCTGGCAGCCCAGGGAAAGAAGGCCTATTGCACGAATCTTCATGCAACGGGCCTCTAGTGTTTAATAATAAAATTAATTCCATGGGCTCAAATATTTGAAACATTAAAAAAATAAAGTAAAAGCTTTTTAAAGAAAAAGACACATGAGTATTTGTATGCTACTGTTGGAAAGAGAAGTCAAATAATCTTTCTGAGCCTCAGTGTTCTCTTTCGTAAAATGAAGGTAACTACCTACAACTCATACTAGATTTATGAGAATTAAATAAGTGAAGAATGTGAAGTGTTTGGTCTCTTAGTCCCACTTCCCTCTTTTTATTTCTTTAACTGACATGTGAAGTTCTGTAAATCTCACTAATGATAGAAATGACATACAGAGAAAACAGACACTGTAGTTAGTGATGTGGTCATAAAAACTTAAGAGTAGCCCGGGCCAGCATGGATCCATGGTTAGAACATCAGCCTGTATACCAGAAGGTCTCAGGTTCAATTCCTAGTCAAGGGCATGTACAGGGGTTTCAGGTTCAATCCATGCCCCCCCGCCATGCCCCCATTGGGGTGCTTGTGTGAGGCAACCAAATCAATGTGTCTCTCTCATATGATGTTTCTCTCCCTCTCCTCTTCTCTCTTCTCTGTCTCTCTCCCTCCCCTCACCCTTCCACTCTCTAAAAATCAATGGAAAAATATCCTCAATCTTCCAGTGAGCATTAAAAAAACAAACAAAAAACAAGAACAACTTAAGAATAAATCTTAGGTCAGTATGTTAAACCCTTCCCCACTGTAGTAATTCCATCTATGATTTTTTTTTTTAAACATGGGGCATCTGACTTTTGCTAGACCACAGAATTTGATCATGCATTTGTTAGCGGAAACTAGCTGCCTCCACTAACTGTGTAAGGACACTAGGTGTTTGGACTTATAACTGTATGAGATGGTATATGGCTTTTCAGTATCATCCATAAGCAAAAATTACATGCCTTTTATCAGAGAAATAGAATGGGCAAGAAGGTATTCTTCTAGCATAATCTAAAACATATAACAACAGTGGCTAAGGGGAGTCAAAACACTGAGGTGGGGGACAAGGACACAGGCTTCCACTTTAATGCAGTGAAGAAGCTACACAAACACAAGGAATGTCTGTATGCAGCCATAAACTAGAGCAAGGAATTCGGACTTTTATTCAATATTCCCAAGTTCTGTAAAATAATGAAAAATGAGACTTCCCCACTTCCTAAAGTCCATATTATAATACCAGGATTCAGGACCTTAACAGAAATTAACATTCCTCCAAGAGCAAAAACAATTCACAAGGAATGACAGCCAAAGCATGTTGTCCTACGACTTGCTTTTTCACTTAATTTTATGATTAAGACATGAAAGAAAGTTACCTTCTACTTTTACAAAATGTCCATCATCTAGCTTAACCATCAATTTAAGATTTGTAGGGGAGAGGAAATATAAGACAGGAGCCAATCAATGTCAAAGATTTACAATAATTAAATTATTTAATACTCATGGTTTCCCAATGACAGTAGATCAGTCAGAGCAATGTATTTTGAAAGAAGCTAATCACCCTGGAGAAGTACTTCTACATAAACACACAAAAGTAGGTATATTTAATTATAAGTATAACATTTTACAAGGACCTCTAAAGAATGAACATTTACATTTCATATTTCTTAAGAAGTACTGGCATTAGGAGAGGGGAAAGCTCCAGTTGTGTTACCTCACAACAGAGCTTAAGCAAAAGGAAAAGCAGGAGCAATTATTCAACTGAACACTGCTGCAAATTCTAGTTCTGTGGATAGTTTTTAATTATAAAAATTAGAGTCCTGTGTAAAATATCATTTAGGATTACATCTACTAGTAATAATACATTTCTTATAAGGTATCCTTACTAATAAAAGCCTAAGTGGTCGTCACGCCATGATGCCCTCACACTGTCACAAGATGGCTTCATGCACAGCGGGCACTTGCAGGTGGGTGGGGCTGGGCTTGAGGCTGCATGCGCTGCACAGAGCCTGCCTAGGAGCCCCGCCTCTGCGAGGTGAGGCCTGCTTGGGGGTCCCGCCTCCTGGCTCTGCACATCGCAGAAGTGGGACCCCCAGCTCAGGCCTACCTCTTTGTGGCAATCCATTGAGGAGCCCTGGATGGGTGAGCGGGGCCTACCTCTTTGAGGCGATTGATTGCGGGGCTCCCACACTGTGATAGGGCACAGACCAGGCTGAGGGACACCACCCCCGAGTGCACGAATTTCGTGTACTGGGCCTCAAGTGAGAATATAATGGCACTAGGAAAGGTATACTATGTATAAAAAAAACATTTTCAAGTAAAATTTCAAAATCTAAATGTTTACTATTCTAAACATGAACATGTTTTATGAGAAACTACCAAAAAAAATCCATTAGAACTATGGCAGCTAAAACCAAGGCTTCCGAAAAACCAAACTACTTCTAAAATAGGCTGACCTTTGGTACTAAAAGACTTCTGTTAAACTTGATGACAGAACATGTACCATTTAAAGAAAATATTTTTGGCACATATAAATCTCTTTGCTGGGTAAAGAGATAAGAAATTTCTCAAGATTAAGCACTAATATGAAAATGAAAACAGAATTTCCTCAGGGAATTTGAACAACTTCTGATGTTAAAAACAATTAAAATTTATTTAACCAGTGTGACATTACTATATATATGACAATGCTTCCTATGACTCATTTTCTCTACATGTATCAATCTCTAAATTGGCACTTTTGAATCAGTCCCCAACTAAGTTACATAAGTCTACACTTAGCTAGGGACTGATTCGGAAGTGCCATTGTACATTTTACTAAATATTTAGAATACTTAATTTTTTTGCACTATAGTTGTCCTAAAGAACATCGGCATGTATATAATGTCAAATAGGCCATGCTCACCCTACTCCACAGCCTTTGCACCTGCTCTTTTCTCCAGCTGGAATGTGAACATTACTTATATTCAGACCTCAATGTCACTTTGTGCTGCCTTCCCCAACATCCTGAGAAAATATTAATAATGACCTCCTATGTGTTTCCTATTATAGGAATTATTATATTTAATTTTATGTTGTATTTATAACTCTGCCTCCTCCTCAGTAGGAAAACAGACAGTAATCTATTTATATAAAACCCTAATATGCAAATAGACTGAATGGTGGAACAACCAAACAACATAACACCCGGTTGCTATGATGTGCGCTGACCACCAGCAGATGCGCACGTAACATGGTGGGCGTCGGAAACAGGCAGCAGAACACAGAACATGGCAAGCACTGGCTGTGGTAGGATGGTGGAGCAGATGAGTAGGTGCGCCAGACCAAGGCGGGGCACCAGCTGTTGTATCAGGGTGAGCCTCTGGTGGTTACTGAAAATTCTTTGCTCCTGCGCACCGTGGTCCCACCGGCGCTCACACCTGCTGCCAGTGCTGGCCCCGCTCACACCTGTTGCCAGTGCCCAGCACCGGTCCCAATCGCTAGGCACCGTCAGCGGGTACGAGTGGCAGCTGCTGGCCCCAATCGCCCCAGAGGGCTTCTCCACCTCCCTCTGCTCCTGAAGGGCGATTGGGGCAGCAGCCATTGCTCACACCCGCTGCTGGCGCTGGCCCCAGTCGCTCCGCGCCATCAGTGGGTGCAAGTGGGCCTGCTGCCATCAGCGTGTGGGACATCCCTCTCGTAATCTGGGACGGCTGGCTCCTAACTGCTCACCTGCCTGCCTGCCTGATTGCCCCTAACCTCTCTGCCTGCCTGCCTGATCGCCCCTAACCACTCTGCCTGCCTGCCTGCCTGATCGCCCCTAACCACTCTGCCTGCCTGCCTGCCTGCCTGATCGCCCCTAACCACTCTGCCTGCCTACCTGATCGCCCCTAACCACTCTGCCTGCCTGCCTGATTGCCCCTAACCACCTCTGCCTGCCTGCCAGATTACCCCTAACCACTTGCCTGCCTACCTGACCACCCCTAACTATTTGCTAGGGGTGAGGGCCAACCCTACAAGGGGCTGTCTGCCTACCTGATCACCCCTAACCACTGGTCTGCCTACCTGATCGCCCCTAACCACTAGTCTGCCTACCTGATTGCCCCTAACCACTTTGCCTGCCTGCCTGATTGCCTCTAACTGCTTGCTTGGGGGCAGGGCCAGCCCTGCAAGGGGCCATCTGCCTACCTGATCACCCCTAACCACTGGCCTGCCTACCTCATCACCCCTAATCACTTGCCTGCCTGCCTGATCACCCCTAACTGCTGGTCTGTCTGCCCTACTGCCCCTAACCACTCTGCCTGCCTGCCTGATCGCCCCTAACTGCTTGCTTGGGGGCAGGGCCAGCCCAGCAAGGGGCCATCTGCCTACCTGATCACCCCTAACCACTGGCCTGCCTACCTGATTGCTCCTAACCACTCTGCATACTTGGCCTGATCGCCCCTAACCACTTGCTTGGGGGCGGGGCCAGCCCAGCAAGGGGCTGTTGCAGTTCTGGTCTAACGGTCATTATGGCCATGACGCCGTCATGGTCTCTGGCCTTTTAATATATAGGATACTTCCTGTCTTTGGGAGTTCTTTGATTATTAGGTAGAAAAAGCAAATAGTACAGGGTCCTAAGTGTTATAAGTAGGTACTACATGAACAGAGAAAGGACAAATTAATCAACTGTGGCTTGCTTTGTAAAGATGAAATTTGAGCTGACCCTTAAAAAGAGACTTTAGAAAGAATAAGATGGAGATGAGCAAGCCAATCTATAGTCAAGAAATTCACTTCAAATGTAAAAAGGTGGTTAGGCTAAAAGTAAAAAGATGAGAAATTATATACCATACAAAGAGATACCAAAAGAAAGCTGGATTGAGTATACCATAAAACTTCAGAGCAAAGAAATGACAAGGGACAGGGTAGGAAATTGCATAATGATAAGAGTCAAATCACCGAGAAAGCAAAACAATCTTAAAATGTGTTTGTTCTATACAACAGAGCTGCAAAATACGTGAAGCAAAAATAGACAGAAATGAAGAGAGAAATACACAAATCCACAATTTTCGTTGGCAACCTTGACACACCTCCCTTAACAACTGATAGAACTGGACAGAACATCAGCAAAGAGAATTTAACAACACCAGTAACCAAGAGGATCAAATTGACATTTATGGAACCTTTTACCCACGATAGCAAATTACATTTTTTATTAAGTTCTCATGGAATAATTACCAAGATAGACCATATCCTATGTCATATTTCAATCCTCAACAAATTTATAAGAATTAAAATCAGAGTGTGTGGTCTGACCAAAGGTAATCAAACTAATAGAAATAACAGAAAGAGAGTAATGTTCAAACACTTAGAAACTAAATAAAATATCTACACTAATAAAAGAGAAACATGGTAATTGGCATACGACCGCTACCCTTTTCATTGGCTAATCAGCGAGATATGCAAATTAACTGTCAGCCAAGATGGCGGCCGGCAGCCAGGCAGCTTGAAACTAACATGAGGCTTGGTTGCCTCACTGACGGAGGAAACCAACGTTCCCCGCCTGGCCTGCGGCTGCAGGCCTCTAAGCAGGCAGTTTCAAACATTGTAACAGATACCGCAGGACTTCAGCCAGCAGATTCGCAACATTGTATGCAAAGGCCAGAAACCTACTTTCAGCCGAGGCATAAGAGCTGGAGCCAAGCCTCAAGCTAAAGCTGGCCCAGAATAAAAAAAAAGAAAGAAAGAAAGAAAAAAAGAGTGTTTGGGAACTTCAGTCACTCCCAGCCTGAAAACAGCCCTCAGCCCCTCACCCAGAATGGCCAGGCACCCCAGTGGGGACCCCCACCCTGATCCAGGACACCCTTCAGGGCAAACCAGCCGGCCCCACCCATGCACCAGGCCTCTACCCTATATAGTAAAAGGGTAATATGCCTCCCAGCACCAGGATCAGTGTGACAGGGGGCAGCACCCAAACCCCCTGATTGGCCCTGCTCTGTGAGTGACAGGGGGCAGTGCACCAACCCCCTGATTGGCCCTGCTCTGTGCGTGACAGGGGGTGGCGCCGCAACCTCCCCATCGACCCTGCCTTGAGTGTGACAGGGGACGGTGCCCCAACCCCCCAATCGGCCCTACCCTGAGCGTGACTGAGGGTGGCATCGCTACCTCCCAATCTGCCCTGCTCTGTGTATGACAGGGGCAGCGCCCCATTTCCCCATTCGGCCCGACCCTGATCGTGACTGAGGGTGGCATCACAACATCCCAATCTCCCTGCTCTGTGCATGACGGGGCGGCGCCCCAACTCCCCAATCGGCCCTGCTCTGAGCCCGACCAGGGGCTGCACCTAGGGATTGGGCCTGCCCTCTGCCACCCGGGAGCAGGCCTAAGCCAGCAGGTCGTTATCTCCCGAGGGGTCCCAGACTGCGAGAGGGCACAGGCCGGGCTGAGGAACACCCCCTCCCCCACGAGTGCACAAATTTTTGTGCACCGGGCCTCTAGTTTCTAAATAATCCATGGTCATAGAGAAAGTCTCAAGAGAAATAAAAACACACATTGAAATGAGTAAGAATGAAAATGTAACATATTAAAATTTGTGGTACACAGTTAAAGCAGTGCTAAAAGGGAAATGTATAATACTAAATACTCATATTAGAAAAGAGTAATGATTTTTTAATCAATAATCTAAGTTCATTTCTCAAAAAACTATGAGAGTAAACATAAGAAAGGAAGCAATAAAGAAAAACAAAAATCACTAAAATTAAACACAGAAAACAACAGTGGAAGTTCAATGAAACAAAAACCGGGTTCTTTGACAAGATCAATCAAATTGACAACCCCCTAGCAAGATTGACAAAGAAAAAGAGAAAACACAAAATACTGATATTAAAAATGAAATAGGTGCTATCATACAGATCCTGCAGCTATATGAAGGGTAATAAGGAAATATTATGAACAACTATACATATAAATTTGACAACTACAATGAGACAAACAATTCTTTAAAAAGCACAAATTACGCAACTAACCCAATACAAACAAAATAATTTGAATAATATTATTAATTAATAATGTAAAGCCCACTGAAAAATAAATCTCCAGGTCCATATAGTTTCACTGGAGAATTCTACCAAGTGTTTAAAAAATTAACATCAATTCTTCACAATCTCTTCCATAAAGGAGAAAAGGAAAAAATACTTCCAAAGTCATTTCGTATAGCCAACAGTACCTGGATAGCAACACCAAACAAAGTCATACAAAAAAGAAAAGTACAGACCAATATAGATGCAAACATTCTTAAATAGCCCTGGCCAGTATGGCTCAGTTGGTTAGGCATCATTTTGTGCATCAAAAGGTTGCTGGTTCAATTCCCAGTTAGGGTATATGCCTAGAGTTGTAGGCTTGATTCCTCAGTTGGGGGTGTGGAGGAGGCAGCCAACCGATGTTTCCCTCTCACATCAATGTTTCTCTCTCTCCCTTTCCCTTCCTCTATCTCTAAAAATCAATTTAAAAGATTCAGTACTTATTCAATATTCAAAAATCAACAAGCAACCAACATTATTTACAATAGCAAGACATAGAAGGAACCTAAGTGTCCATCAATGGATGAACAGATAAAGAAACTGTGGTATATATACATACAATGGAGTATTATCAGGCCGTTAAAAAAAAAGAAAAGAAGGGAATCTTGCCATTTGAGACAACATGGATGGGCCTTGAGGGCATTATGCTATGTGAAATAAGTCAAACAGAGAAAGACAAATACTTTTTATGATCTCTTATATGTGGGATCTAAAACAAATAAATGAAATAATTAATTCCAAAACCCCCCCAAAAAAATTAAAAAAAGAAATTAGAACAGTGAGGCAAGAAAGAAGAGCAACAGAAATTACAAATCTATGTTCTTCTCCTTTGAGTTACTTAAAATATTTGATAGTTAAATGCAAAAATAACATTTTCTGATGGGGTTTTCAATGTATATAGCTGTAATATCTAAGACGACTACAACATAAAGGGGAGGGTAAAGGGACCTATATGTGGTAAGGTTTCTATATTCCATATGAAGTGCCAGTAGGATTCTAGATAGACTGTGAAAAGCTAATTATGTATATTGAAATTCCTAGAAGAGCAATCACTAAGGAAACTATACAAAAGATATAATCAAGAACACAACAGACAAATTAAAATGGAATACTCAAGAAATTATAAATAAACCAAAAGGAGCCAGAAAAAGAAAACAAAAATGAAAACACAGGGAATAAACACAAAACAAGTAATAAAATGGGAGACTTAAATTCCAATCTATAATAATAAAAGCATAATATGCTGATTAGACCGGGCAGCTGGACGACCTTCTGAAAGTCATTCCAGACGTCCTTCCAGACGAAGCTGCAGCGGTGGGGGCCAAGGCAGAGGCAGTTAGGAGCAGGCAGGCAGGCAGAGTGGTTAGGGGCAATCAGAGAGGCAGGCGAGTGGTTAGGGGTGATGAGGCAGGCAGGCAGAGGGGTTAGGGATGATGAGGCAGGCAGACAGAGTGGTTAGGGGTGATAAGGCAGGCAGGCAGGTGAGGAGTTAGGAGCCAGAAGTCCTGGATTGCTAGAGGGATGTCCGACTGCCAGTTTAGGCCTGATCCCACAGGAATTGGGCCTAAACCGGCAGTCGGACATCCCCCGAGGGATTGGACATCCCCTGAGGGGTCCTGGATTGCAAGAGGGTACAGGCCAGGCTGAGGGGGACTCCCCTCCCCCATGCATGAATTTTGTGCACCAGACCTCTAGTGCAGGGGTTCTCAACCTTCTGGCCCTTTAAATACAGTTCCTCATGTTGTGACCCAACCATAAAATTATTTTCATTGCTACTTCATAACTGTAATGTTGCTACTGTTATGAATGGTAATGTAAATATCTGATATGCAGGATGGTCTTAGGCGACCCCTGTGAAAGGGTCGTTCGACCGCCAAAGGGGTCGCGATCCACAGGTTGAGAACCGCTGCTCTAGTGTATTAATAATTACATTAAAAGTGAATAGTCTTAGCACACTGATTAAAAGACAAACATAAGCCCTAACCGGTTTGGCTCAGCAGATAGAGCGTTGGCCTGTGGACTCAAGGGTCCCAGGTTCGATTCCGGTCAAGGGCATGTACCTTGGTTGCGGGCACATTCCCAGTGGGGAGTGTGCATGAGGCAGCTGATCAATGTTTCTCTCTCATCGATGTTTCTAATTCTCTATCCCTCTCCCTTCCTCTCTGTAAAAAAATCAATAAAAAATATTAAAAAAAAAAGACAAACATAAATCCATAACATGTTAATATAAACATTTTGAAAACTATTTTTAATTGATAATAATGGCATTATTTTACACTTATACAAATCTCCATTGTCTCATTTAATAGAATACGGCTGGACTATCAAAGCTATCAATCTGTTGCAATACATTGTCTTGGTTGAGGTAAGAAAATCTGACTTCACATAAAGGAAGTTGTTGGAAAAGGATACATTAACAGCATTTTCAAATATTTGTGGAAGTTGTTTTCCACACCAAACATGACAAGAGGTATTTCTTCAAGGTCAGTTGCAATATGGAATTTGAAAATGTACATATGAACTTTTTAAAAAATGTATTTTTATATATTTCAGAGAGGAAGGGAGAGGGAGAGAGAGATAGAATCATCAATGATGAGAGAGAATCATTGATTGGCTGCCTTCTGCACACCCCGCACTGGGGACTGAGCCTGCAACCTAGGCATGTGCCCTGACCCAGAATCAAACAATAACCTCCTGGTTCATATGTCAACGCTCAACCACTGAGCCACACTGACCGGGCTGTACATATGAACTTTTTGCACCCACTTTGCAACATTAAAATAAATTGGTCTATCTTGCACATTGAGTGGATCTTTTACTCATGGATGATCTTACAACATCATGTATTTGTCAGTTAGAAAAGCTCACTGAAGTATGAACTCTTCCAAAAGTTGACATTTCATCATACAATATTGAAAAATCATATTTAATGTCATTATAATCCCATGATAAAAGTTTTCAGGCATTGGAAAGCTGTCAAGCTCAGGTAGCAGATACAAGTATCCAAAATTCTAATTTTTACCTAAAAGCTCTAATTTTCTCACTGACCACAAATATTATCAGTTGTTTTCTAAAAGTCATACTTCAAAATAGTCAGAATAGGTCCTTCCCAAGTGATACATACATACACATAAGTCATACATAGACATATCATTCATATCCAAAGGCCATATTACTGATAGTAACAAATAAATGTACAGTTCCGTCATGGTACCATTCATGCCTTAACCAAGTTTTTTTTTTTTCTTTTTAAGAAGTCCTTTTTTTTTAAAATATATTTTATTGATTTTTTACAGAGAGAAAGGGAGAAGGATAGAGAGTTAGAAACATCGATGAGAAACATCGATCATCTACCTCCTGCACACCCCCCACTGGGGACACGCCCGCAACCAAGGTACATCCCCTTGACCGGAATCGAACCTGGGACCCTTGAGTCCGCAGGCTGACGCTCTATCCACTGAGCCAAACCGGTCAGGGCTAGAAGTCCTTTTTTTTTAAGGTTTATTGAGGTAAATTTACATAAAGAAAAATTCATCCCTTTTTAGGGTTTATTTCTATGAATTTTGTCAAACATATAGTTTAGTTATGTAACTACAACCACCACTACCACCACCACCACAATCAAGATACAGAACACTTTGTCACCCTAAATGTTCCCTCATGCTTCTCTGTAGTTAATCCCGCATCCCATGCCCAGCCCCTGATAAATGTTCAGTTCTGTTATACGACAGTAAGCCATTTACCAAATACAGGAATATTAATTTTTTAACATATTTCCCCATATTTTACTTTATACCTATTTAATGAAATATTACTATTGCCTACTGTTAAATTTTGTACATGTCATTAATCATAACCATTGTGACTGTTCATTTGATTCTACTTCAAATCACCATGCTTCATAGCTTAGATTGACTACCAACACTCACTTTCCAGAGAAGTCAAATCCAGCAAAGATATGTGTTAGCAGGCAGCTATTTGAACATTGCAATACTCTACAGGTTTGGTCAAAGAACTGGCTGCCATCTCTCATCCAGTCAAGTTCTGGACCACTGCTCCAACCCAATCAATAAACAATCTTTTCCCTACTACTTCAGAGCTCATCTTCCCCCGCTCCATTTTTTACCAATCTTCATACTTTTCAATCAATTTAAATATTTTTCAGTTGGTGCATTCTGTATACAAAGCATTCTCCTAAGTGCTATGGAAACACTTTTCTTTGTGGCATATTATCTACAACTTTGGTGCTCATTCTACTGTACTATAGACTAAGGACCTGAAAATCTGCCACTTGCTGGCTATATGCCGTTGGGCAACTCATTTACTTTTTCTAAGGTTTCATTTCATTTACAAAGTGAGAAAAATACTTGCCTCACCCAGTCCAAAGTATTGTTGCAAAGATTAAATAATGAATGTACAATGTCTAATAAAAATGGGTATTTATTGGTTTTTTGGCACCTCATCCAAAATTCAGATATCAAGGGGGAAAATGCCCCACCTATCTATATATATAAAAGGCTAATATGCTAATTGTCCCTCCTACCATCTGACCGGTCACTATGATGCACACTGACCACCAGGGGGCAGACGCTCAATGCAGGAGCTGCCATGACACACACTGGCCAGCACCACAGACCTGGCGCAGGCAAACCAACATTTGGCTCCCCCAAGTGGGACACAGGCCCCACCACCACCCTGAAGTGACACCCCACCAAATCGCAGTCAACGCTGCCAAGACTACATGGCGTAAAATGCGGCCCACAGCCCATCCCAGAAACGGTCACTGTGGGCTCCGGTAATGACATCACATAGCAACGTTTGGCTTCCTCTCCCTAGCAACTAGCCTCCCTGCAGTTTCTTCACCCCAGGAACACAGGTGGAAACATTTTACACTTTAACCAAATGTCTGTGAAGCGTTTCCCATGCCTCATCTCATTAGAGGCACAGAAGTCCTATAGTAGGTCAATAGGCGACTCGGCGGAATCCTATTTTTTCATTAGCTGGAAAAACGGAGATTTAGAAAGTTTAGAAACTTGACCCAACTGAAAAGTAAGAAATGGTGGACCTTGAAAATGACTTCAGGTTTTGTCACTGTGCAGAATATAGTCAAATACTGCTGCAGTTAAATATTTTATCCTTTGTTCTCCCTGCGTGATCTACAATAATAATCTGCTTCATGTTGATATTTACTGCTGTGTTGCTGACAATTACCTGAAGGAGAAGTTGGGGTACTTCACTGGGCTGGGAAAAGTTTAGCTAAATCAGAAAGCAGGTCTAGTTAAGCAAATTTATTCTATATCTATAAAAGGCTAAGTTGACTCGCACATGAGCGATACATATAAAGCTCTTGCTGGTGTGAATAGCACGCGTGTGTTTCCATCTGTCATTGTCGATCATGAATTTGGTTGGCGCTTCTATTATAGAGAAAGGCAGTGCTAAGGATGTCCAACTGCTGGCTTAGTCAGGGAGCGGACCTAAACCATCAGCCAGACATCCCCTGAGGGCTCCCGGATTGCGAGAGGGTGCAGGCCAGGCTGCGGGACCTTCCCACCCCCCCTGCGTGCACGAATTTTGTGCACCGGGCCTCTAGCAATAAAAATAAATAAAGAGGAACAAAGAGGGTGCACAAGGTAGCCTTCCTCTTAGAATATGACATAAGTATAAGTTAGCCTTTCCTCTCTCTGAGACATCAAACTTTGGACATTAATTTTAACATCTAACTTCCTATTAACTGTTTACAAACTATAATGAAAATATATTCTATTATTTCACGATCCCAAACTAGGAAGGCAGGTATATTAGAGAAGTAAAATACATCTATACATTTTAAAGGATACACAAATGAGCAATTCAATCATTACTTTCTCTGTTCAAAAAGTACAAACCCCTGGAGTTATGAACATAACTCACAATTGCAAAAAATAGTAAGTGCCAAATTAACAATTAAAAATTAGTTTAGGATGATCTTTCAAGGCTATACAGAACTAGTTCCAAAAAAAAGCACTTTAAAAAGATGGTTCCTATTCTCAACACCATTTAACTTTTTAGTTTTATTTCTTAAATAAATCAATGATACAACTTTTAAAGTTTTTATCCTAATATATAAAAACCCAGGATCCGTAACGACCAACTGAAGGCTCGACCGAACACCTAAGTCAGTTCTGCTGTCAGTGCTGGGTTGCCGTGGCATTAATTTGACGTTAATGTGGATCAGGCTGGAGAGAGAGGCAGGGTCTGATCCGCAGCCTCCATGGCAGCTGTTGATCAACCGTTACCTCTTTCTCTCTGGGCTTCGCCAGCAGCTGCGCCTGTTTCTCTCTGGGCCTCTGAGGGGGCTGCTGATCAGCCCTGCCTCTCTGATTAGGCCCAGAGACGCTGACTGGCATAGAAACAGACCAATCAGAACCAAATCTGGGTGAACTATGAGGAGCCAATGGTTGCTTAGGGGGCAGAGCTTTTGACACTGACTGACATAGAAATCGACCAATCAGAACCAATTGGCCAGCAGGGGAAGGCAGTTGGGAGCGAGATCAGGCTGGCAGGGGAGGGCCACTGGGGGCGAGATCAGGCCAGCAGGGGAAGGCAAGTTGGGGGCAACCAGGCCGGCAGGAGAGGGTAGTTGGGGGCGAGATCAGGCTGGCAGGGGAGGGCAGTTGGGAGCAACCAGGCCAGCAGGGGAGGGCAGTTGGGGGCGAAATCAGGCCAGCAAGGGAGGGTAGTTGGGGGTGAGATCAGGCTGGCAGGGGAAGGCAGTTAGCGGTGACTAGGCAGGCAGAGGCAGTTGGGGGTGAGGTCAGGCTGGCAGGGGAGAGCAGTTGGGGGCGAGATCAGGCCGGTAGGGGAGGGCAGTTAGGAGTGATCAGGCAGGCAGAGGCAGTTAGGGGTGATCAGGCAGGCAAGCAGAGGGGTTGGGAACCTAAACCGGCAGTCGGACATCCCCCAATGGGTCCCAGATTGGAGAGGGTGCAGGCCAGGCTGAGGGACACCCCCCCCACTCTGTGCATGAATTTCGTGCACCGGGCCACTAGTGGAAGTATAATAAAGATTCACAGAATTTTTTTTTTTTTTTAGTGCTCACAAGTTTATATTTTTAGATTTAATAAAGATTCTTGTGTATGTTCTAAATACACAAACAGTTTTGCAAGTTTACATACATGCCTTAGGACACTTATACTAGGTAGGTAAATCACATTTAAAAATTGGTCTTCGTAAAAAAATCTTCCCAAAGAGCTTTTACAAACAGCAGGCAGAAGAAAGTGTTCTATGTTTACAGTGTTAAATGCTGATTCTCCCATTTCATAATGGCCTCAACCACCCCTCTGCTCAACCCAAAATTTTGTTTTCAATAGCCAGTGTACTCCAAATAGAAGTCCCCAATGTCGTAAGTCAGGGCTTACTGCTGCTTCTCCCTACACAGCCTGGCAGACCTAGAGCTTCCCCACTGCTGGGAGGCAGGGCCACAGCAGGAGCAAAGCTTCCCTTACAACCAAAAGGGACTCAGAGAAGCCTGTACCATAGTTAAGTTTAAGGATCTGGGTGACTGAATGGCACCAAAACTGGGGTTCATATCTCGATCTTCATTTAAAAATGAAAATGCCATATTGAGGCTGGGTGTCTCATTTGTAGTCAGGTGATGCAGCAATGACTGCACAGGTGGAGAGAAGGGAGGACATGTACCTGGGTACATAGGGGAGATTCACAAAACTTTTAGAGACACAATAGATATCAGCAACTATATGGCTCAACTCTTTATTTTACAAATGGGGGGACTGAAGCCCAGATAAGAAAAAATATTTACTTGGTTACAGAGAGTTAATAGCAAAATAAGGATGTCCCAATGCTCTGAGTTTCCAGTCCAGTGTTCTTTTTACTAGATCACGCTAATAGCATATTTTTAAAAATAAATATTTTTCCATTATGAAATGCAGTACCATCTGCTCATCTTGTACACAGGTGTGCGGTATCCATCAGATGCTCTCTAAACTTACACTAAATGAATGTATCTCTATTTTAGTGGGGATGGGAATGGGGAAGTGAAGCTACTGGACTATCTTCAACACTAGGACTCATTTTGTAGTATTTCCTAATATGTGGGCTTTTCTGTCATTTACCAGAATCTCTAGTTCTCGCCATATATACACAGTATCAAAACTTATAATCTTGAAATAAAATTAAACTGTAAAATAATACAAAACGTAATCTAAACTGAGAATTTACTCTTTGTTCATTATAAAATTTTACATGTGGCTCCTTCTCGATTAAAAACATTTCTGACTCAGAGATTAATGAATGGCCCAATTCATGTTTCAGCTGTTACTCTGAGCCACCTCTCTATACACCCACAGGATGCTTGTAGTGCAAGAGAGTCTATTTATCGAACACATACTGAAAGTATAAAAGACACACAGAAAGAGAGCAACAACTAAATTTCCACAAACCAGCTCTCAACTGTTTTTCTTATCAATCTAAACCCTTGGCACAAAGTAAGTATGTTATAAATCATGACTAAATGAATGAAGTCTCCAAAATCCCCTCCTCATGCTACTAAAGTCCATCTAAATGCCTCCATTTTCAGTTACAATTGCTGTAGACACTTCAATTAAGTACAGCTGGATTATGAATTTATGGGAATGGCTTAAGGTACCAGATAAATTATCAACTTCCAGACTAAGCATAATGACTAGCATATAACAATACTATAAATATGACAAAAATAATAGTTAGCAATTAATAAATGCTTACTAGATGCCATATGCTGTGATTGCTTTGTCTATATTACTTAACCCTTAAAACAATCTAGTGCTGTTATCCCCCAGTTTCCTGAAGATAAAACGAGCTTTGAGAGGTTAAAATAACTCACCAAAAATCATCTAGTAAGTACACTGCAGAGTCTACATATGAATTCAAGTTTAGACCCCACACAAAGATTTGCTAAATAAATCAATAGAGTAATTTGTTTTTTAAAAAATTCTTGCAACATATTAACATCAAGACAGACTGGTCCAAATTAACCAGATATGCAACTGATACTGGTAACACCCATTAACTCATAAATTATGAACAATGGCAGGCAAATAGCTTTAAGGCCCAAAGTTTTAATGGCTCCAGGTCTTTTCATTCCACTAACAGTACTTTATCCTTAAATGAGATCAATTCAACTGGCAGGACATGCAGAGGGATAAAACAGTAATATAGAATCTGGAATACTAGCCAAAATCTGTTGAAATAATCTAATCTGTGGTTTAGGATTGTCAAAATTAATGTTCAAAACAAAAATTCCAATTTAGCGATGGTGATGATAAAACTGGTTTAAGTGCATGGGAGAAAGCTTACTTTGAAATAGGAAGAATCTGAATGATAACATGACATCAAAGTAAAGTTGCCTAGTAGATAGTCGAATATATAGGATTTACGCCCACGCTCCCCCCTCCAAAAGAAAAGAATGAAAAATAAAGATTTGGATAGCATGGGCATAGAAATAATAGCAGTTGAAGCTGTAAGAATGGATAAACTCACCCCGCTGGCAAAGCTCAGTAGTTGAGTGCAGGCCTATGAACCAGGAGGTCACTGTTCCATTCCCAATCAGGGCACATGCCTGGGTTGTGAGCTCAATCCCCTGTAGGGGGCATGCAGGAGGCAGCTGATCAATGGTTCTCTCTCATCATGGATGTTTCTATCTCTCTCTCCCTCTCCCTTCCTCTCTGAAAATAATAAAGACATATTTAAAAAATGGATAAACTCTCCAAGAGAGTGAAGAGAAAGATAAATATTATAGGCCAAAAGACTGAGGCTAAGAGGAAAAGAAATCAGCAACGGAAAGATGGAAAACACTAGGTCAAGAAGCCCAAGAAAAGAGAATTTAAAAGAAGCAAAGCTCAAAATGAACACCTGATACTTAGATTTGCCTTCTACATTCCCCCCCAAAAAAACTAGCCCTGACTGAGTAGCTCATACATCAACATTGTGGGTTTAATCCCTGGTCAGGGTACATATAAGAATCAACCAATAAAGGCATAAATAAGTGAAACAACAAATTGATGTTTGTTCCTCTCTCTCCCTCCCTCAAATTCAATAAAAAAAAAAAAATTCTTAATGTTTTAAAAAGCTAATAAAATATGGTAGCAACAAATATGTACAAAGGGGACAGCAGTGTTAGAATGCAGTATGCACTGTTCAACTAATATTGGTTCCCTTCCGTCCTTTCTACACACCCCATTGCTACACCTCTACCAGCTAAACAAAAACTAAAAAAAAAGGTCATGCTCTTAACTAGCATACTACAGGAGTGTGCTAAACGTGCTACAGGCAAGATAACTGTATTTTCAAGAAATGTTAAACTTCAAAACAAATCTACACCTGACCCTCTTACCAACTTAACTATTGAGAAATTATTAGCAGCCCCAGATAAAAATAATTCTGAGGTTAAAAAAAAAAAGTTGAAAAAGGAAAACAGTTCTTGATAATCACTATACACTATAACATGGACCATTAAATAATAGAATCATTAGGATACTGGAAAGAATCTGACTTACAAAAAACCAAGGTTGAGCAATTTGGATGATCTGGGAAATAAGTAAATAGTTATGATATTATATTAGTATATGCAGACTATTTATCACTTTTGATTTGCAATATGAAAAATGAACTTATCTAGTCCTTAGAATAAATTACGTTTTCAAGAAAAGGCTGGATAACCACTTATCAGTGCTCTTTCCAGCTACAGTATTTTAAAAGTAGTTGAGTAACAAAACAAAGCTATTTGGTGGGTAAGGTCGTTTAAAAGACATTTGCCAGCAAACTCTCCTAGTACTAAATGGTTTAGGAACGTTCACTTCTGAAGAGTGGATCTAGTCAAGGAAGTAGAGAATAAACATAATCTGAGATTACAAAACAACCCCATAGAACTTGAGTACTGCACATGGCACATAATGCATACTCAGTAAGTATCACTTGAAAAAATCAACCAAGGCCAAAACAATAGAGAAAGGCAAATGTGGTATTGTCCCGCCCCGGCATGTGTTGTTCAATGGTTAGAGTGTCAGCCTGCTCACAGAAGGGTGGAGAATTCAATTCCCAGTCAAGGGCATGTACCTGGGTTGCAGGTTCCATCCCTGGTCCTGGTCGGGGCAACGAATAGATGGGCGTCTCTCATATGAATGTTTCTCTCTCTCTCTCACTCTCTCTCTCTCTCTCTCTCTCTCTCTCTCTCTCTCTCACCCCCACTCCTCCCTGCCTCCCTTCCTTCCATTCTCTCTAAAAAGCAATGAAAAAAATATCCTCCAGTAAAGATTAACAAAAAATAAATAAATAAAAATAAGTAGGTTATTGTCCCTATGATACATGAGATGTGTCCAAAGTCCAGACAGAGAAGAGTAAGAACAGACTCATAGAAAAAGATAAAATTACCTGATAGGTCATTCTCAACAGTAGAATAAATGAATGACTACTTAATGATAAACATAAAATATCACGCAAAGAAATTCATACTAGCCCAGCCAGGTGTAGCTCAGCAGTAGAGCGTCGACCTAGGAACCAAGAGGTCACCGGTTCGATTCCCGGTCAGGACATATGCCCAGGTTGTGGGCTTGATCCCCAGTGGAAGGCGTGCAGGAGGCAGCCAATCAATGATTCTCACTCATCATTGATGTATCTATCTCTCTCTCCCTCTCCCTTCCTCTCTGAAATCAATAAAAATATATTTTTTTTAAAAAAAGAAATTCATACTAGACACTACAAAACTGGAAAAAGGATTTTGTCTCCAAATAAAATTTTAATCTTTACAAGTTCAGATTAATAGGGTGATAAATCTCAACAGCTATCAATAAACAATTATGAAACTAAACCAAAAAAAGAATGAAGATTATAAGATTACAAGAGGGAAAAATCTGTCTACTGACTACCTTCTTTTTTAAAATGTTCTTTCAGAAATACCTGGCCATCCTCACTCTAAAAAGCTTTGATTGCCTACCTTCTTGACTCTTCCTTTGTTCAACTTTCATCTTTACCATTTTATCATTACATCACTTTCAATTTGCACCTCTGTACAAATTACTTCCAAATTGTTATCTTTAATTATGAGCCGAGTTTCAAATTGCAATAGTCTATAAGTCATTTATTTGTGGTTGTCCAGTTTCCACTCAAACAAAACAAATCTAACATTGAATGTATCTGTTGCCTATTCTTTCTAAGTTATTTCCAAAACTAACTTTGCTTTTCTCACCAGTCTCACTATATAATCCAGGCTCAAAATTTTTAGGATCATCTGACTAGTGTCTCTCTCTCTCTCTCTCTCTCTCTCTCTCTCTCTCTCTGGTTCCCTCTTCTCCTCCCCAATCCTGTCAATCAAGTTCCAGCAATGCTTCCTTCTCCATTCTAATATCCCAATTTGGGGCTTTAATAATTTCTGGACTATTATAATAATTTTTTTAAATCTCCCCAATCTCACCGCATCTCCAGTCTCTTTCCACATAACCTATCCTGCACACAACTACCAGGTTCATTTTTTCATTCATCTTGGCATAGTGTTGTTTACAAATATTTAATGGTCAAAATATCCTAAATTTAAACTCCTTAGCCTAACAATCAAATTCTCCACATTCTAACCCCAATCTATCCTTCCAACTTTATCTTCTGTTCCACCTAAACATGTCATAGCCAGTCATGTCTCCACCCTCTACATACTCATACTATTCTCCACTACCCCTATGAATACACTATCTAAATCCTACCCATCCATCATAAAGCATACCCTGGCTCTCCCAACTCTCAGTGACTGCTCCCTTTCAATACCCAAGAACATATATTACCTATACCGAACATTTGAAATTTATCATGTATTTTCTCAATCTGTGAAATGTTTTGCTTGGTTTCTATGTATGTATGTACGTATGTGAGATTAGGTCTGGTTTTCCTAAATAGACTAGAGTTTCAAGGAAAGAGTTCAAGATTTACATTTCCTTGCAGCCTCCACATTTCAATAAATCTCTGAGGTACCCACCAAATGAAGCTATGGCAAGAGGCTAGAAGACAACTAAAATATGAAAACAAAACAAAACAAAAAACTACTATACCCTCTCTACTTCATAGACTAAAAATATCAAAAAGCAAAGTAAAATCAAACATACTAATATGGAAATTGGATATGAAAAGAATTAAACTTCCTCTAAGTTATAGAAATCCTTACTAGAAAGATGTATCCTAATTCCTCCCACTTCTCCCATTCAATAAAAGGTTTTAAATTGTATTAAGCATCAATCCTGCTTTCTGTTTCTCAATATGAAGAGCATCCACAATGTGGGTGAGTGAGACATTTCAAACATACAACTCACAAGACTCATTTCCATAATCAAGGATTCTTAGAGTAATCTTGAAAGCTTTGGGGGGAAAACTTTCTTGCAAAACCATACACATTTAAAAATATACACAGGTATGTAGAATAACTAATTGTTAATTTTAAACAATCTACATGATTTTCCTGATTCAAGATGAAATTTTTTATGGTATTATTTCTCTGGATGGCATTATAGTATTTTGTTCACTTAATCTTAATACTTAATATTGTGTACGTCTAACATTAATTCTGAGGAAACTGTAAATTACTATCCATGTACATACTCCCTGCAATTTTAGAGAGTATATGGTTTTGTTTGGACTAAAATAAAATTATTACGTAAGTTTTAGTTTTCAGTAAGGTAAAAGAAGAAACTCGCTTACAAAAAAAGTATTACTATTAAAAGAAATTGACAAAACGTAAAAACTCCAATTACTTGTCTATGCTATCAACCACTGAAGGATTTTTAAAATAGGATTTGGGTCTTTCATGTCCTAAAATCTTCTTTAGAAAGCTTTAAAAGTGACACTGTTAAGCATAATAGCACCAAAAAGGGCAGTTATGATAAAATATACGTGCGGTCCTTTTGTAATCAATAATATTGCAATATTATGATGACCTAGCATCAGTTTCCTTGAGTTTTTTAGACTTAACAGTCCAGCAAAATGTTCCTTCAGACTCAAGTCACCTGTAACATTTTTGACTCAAAAATCACTTCCTCGACATGATTCTCTATTGCCACTTCCACATCTGCAAACTAACTTAGGAGCCAAATCCTAAATGAAAAGTGGTCTTTCCGATAACACTGTCACACCGATCAGAAAGATTAATATAACTAAGACCGCCATGCAACAAACCGTATTCGTAGCAGTAATGACTTGGACGTGGTTAACTTTTTATATGCTGCCTGCAATAGAGGTTTATGAGTATCTTTTGTGTAATGTTGAGCTGAGCCAGAGCTAAGAGTTCAGAGAGCAGCTAGTGCGGTCAGTCCAGTGACAAACAGGGCCACACAGCATGCGACTTCAGAGGTGCTCCAAGATTCTTCGGGGGCACAACACCAGACTTGGCTGTTTTCCCAAGATTATGGACAGCCCGTCACCTTCTTTGGCAGATCACTAGCCCGAAAGCCAGAGGAAGGCAAACGCAATCATCCCAGACAAGCCAAAGAGGACAGGGCTACTCACCAGCAAACAATCAGAATTCACTTCCGACTTGGGATCCCGCAGCAGGTTGTCGATTTTTTCAAACCGCGTCTCAAAACTGTCCCCAGTCGACATGTTGCTGCTGCTGCTGTGACAATACCCCGGTACCAGCACCAGCAGCGGAAAGCAATTTCAAGCAACTTCCTCCGTGGGTGGGTTCGCGGCCGCGGGGCGCAGGAGCCGGAACCTCAGGGTCCCCAGGTGCGCCCAGTTCCCCCTCCTCCTTCCCCTCACTGAGGGGATCTCCGCTCTCCAGACCCCGGGCCCGGGGCAAGCGCGACCCACAGCCGCTCGGACGCCCAAAGTCGCATCCCACCCGGCAGCCCCTCACCACAGCCGACAGTGCCGTCGCCACCGGCCGCGTCGCTCCCGCGAGGTGCTTCAGCCTAGCGGGCCCGAGCCGCCGGCGCCATGGAGGGCTCCCCGTCCCGAGATGGGCAGGAGGGGGGCGAGACGGAGCGGCAGGGTGGAGGCTCCTCCGGGCAGCAGGGGAGGGAAAAGAGGAAAGGCGCCGGCGAGAGTGGGTGCGGAGCTGTGCCAGCTGCTACCGCCGCCGCCGGGGCCACGGGCGGGCCCGCTCCGCGCTGAAGCGTCGTAGGCGGGCTAGCCCCGCATCCCCAGCGCCGCTTGGCCCGGTCTGCCTTCCTGACCCGTGTCGGCCGAGAGCGGGTCCTCGCGGGGTAGCCTCACTTTCCTCTTTCGTCCCGTCGCCTCTGGGGCGTCTGCCGCGGTGTCCGGCGGGGCAGGCAGGGCGAGGTCGGCGCCCGATGGAGACTTGGGAAGGCTGGAGAGCGGGCGGTGAGGAAGGCGAGCGTCGGGTCCTGGCGACGGCTGATGGGGGAGCTTCTGGGAGGCGCCGGTGGCCCGGGCTGGGGAAAGGGCAAGTGGCGAAGGCGAAAGCCCGGGGGGTGGGGCGAGGGGGGCCGTGAGGGACTAATATGTCCGTCTTCCTGTTTAAACAAACGGAGACCGCCGGCGTGGACTGCGCATGCGGGGCGCGGACGCTCGGAAGGGGAACCGGCGGGGCCCCGCGCGCGCGCGCGCACGCCGGCGCCTCCACAGAGCCGGACTGGGCGGGGCGGAAGGCGGGGCGCGCCCGGGGCTTCGTGGACCGCCCCGGGCGGCTGGCCACCGGGAGCAGCCGACAGGGCGCGGCGGCCGGCACAGCCCCGGCTTTGGCCGGCTGTGAGGAGCCACGCAGGGCTCCAGAGCGGCTGTGGAGGGCGGGCGGGCGGGGCGGGGCGGACCTCGCAGCCTCCGGCCGGGTCCTGGCCGCTGCCCCAGCTCTGCTTCCTCCCGGCTGCCATCGTCCGGAGAGTTCTGACCAGAAAGAAAGGATGCTTACTGTTATTTTGGAGATAGGGCTTTGGGGTTTTGTTTTCCACTTTTTTTTTTTTGGTGGATTTTTAAATTTTATTTTTGTTTTTAAGGCAAGACGCTTGTTCGCCGGCAGGCCCCAGCCGTTTAGCACCAGCGGGGTTTGGTTTGGGGGCCCTCCGTGAACCCCACAACGTTTAACCAGCCTAGAAGTCGGTGGGAAAATTACCAAGCAAATTAGTGCTCAGTCCTCCTAAGCCGAACGTGTGTGTCAGGGGAGCATTAAAATACTGACTCCAGGAAAGAGAGTCAATGGAAGTCAAGCTCAATTTATTCTTTTTAAAAACGGGAAATAATCTCAGAAAAAAGCCATTAAAGTTATTTATACTGGTTCTCCCACAGCATTAACACTCCCATTGTATTTCTCTTCTTGCTCTGAAAGCCTCCCGCTGCAAGTTCAAAACGTTCAGCGAAACAGAATTGTGATTTTAGCAGAGCTTATTAGAACATCAGAACAACAGGCATTTCCTCCCTGATTCAGTTGCTTCATGGACTGCGGTGTGAGGGTGAAAGGCTTGTTACTCAACCGGCTGATAAGTTCTTCGCTGCTTTCAGTAGGAAATCGACCTCTGTTTTTAATCAATCTTAGTTTGTAGCTTTAGGTCAAATAGAAAACGTGGATGTTTTGCTTAATGCTACAGATGAACCACTTTTCTTTCTGCATAAAAAGCGTTGGGCAGCATCTGGATAGTCCGACAACTTCATGACGAGAGTCAGAGTTTAAGAAAATGTTAGATATATTGTTTGAAAAATGACTATTCTGTTTTCGTTGTATTATATACAAGAAATATTTAGATATAAAATCCACTGTAGAAATCAAGGTAGGAAGTAAGTTCACAAGAATCATATCAAAGACAACCATTAAACAAATACAGGTATTTCATTAAATACTTTTGCAGTGACTTTTCTTGGCTCTGATATTTTAAGCCAGTCATGTGAATTATATTTATTTTTAAGCGTAGGGCTTAAAATAAATCTGGCAGTTGCCCTAAAATTTCTTAAACACTGCTTGTCCTTTTTACCATTTTTAGGTATTTTTAGGAATTTTGTTGTTTTGCAGAGACTATGAGCATTACGTTGCTTTCTATTTGGACATATATGATAAAGTGCAGGTAGGTCATCTATGAGTGGCACTGATAAATATAAGTGGGACTGAAAACCAACCTGACAAAGCTGCTAGAAGTACCTGTGCAGCCTATATATTTTACTTATCTATAAGGTTAGTCTGATGATTGTAACCCACACTAGTTGTCTTGTACCATAAGATAGATGGACTCTATCAATGTTTTGTAATTTCTGAATAAAGTCCTCAGCTATACAGGATAGAATCATGACATTAAAGTTCCTTCCAACTTGAAAATTCTGTCTAATTGTGACTAATTTCTTCAAAAGTATTGTGGATATTTGAGGTTACCCTTAAAATATATATTAAGATCCTAAGTCAAATGCAAAATCCTGATATTATGTATAAATATAATAAAATATTAATTATATATACTGAGTGCTTATCATGTGCTGGGCACTAATCCCTGAATTTTATACATAGTATTTATTAAAACTTTAAAAGAACTCAGCTATGATTATACTTACATCATAGATGGGGAAACTGAGGTGCAGCAAGGTTGGACTTAATTAGGCTAAAGGTTTTTGCTCAAGGTTACAACAACTGAGATTGGAACAGAGGCAGTCTCCTGAGTCCTCATTCGTAGCTGCTGAGTATGCTAACACTATCCAATCCTAATACAATACCAAGTATTTCATAATTGTATTCTTTACATTAGCACAGATTTTAATGATTCCATGTAAAAGAGGAATTTTAAAGTTTGCAATTTGATCGGTATGATTACACTCCCTAGGGAAGGGTGTCAAATGCTTTTGGCATGATTCAGAATAAAGAGGACCTTGACAATGTTCAGCAACAGTGGCTTGACTAGAGGTTCCCAAATACTAGGTCCAAGAACCACTGTCAGTTATTGATGGAGTTTTCCTTACCTGAACCCAAATAAGAAGAATCTATAATAATAAAAGCATAGTATGCTAATTAGACTGGACTGTCTTCCAGATGAAGCCGGGGCTGCGAGGGAAGCCAGTGCTGGCAGCTGGGGGAAGGAAGGCCTACTTTTGCATGCATTTCGTGCATTGGGCCTCTAGTAAAGATATAATACTATATGTTTTCATAAAAAAAATTCTAATTCAGTCTGAAATCCTCTTTATTACTTTTTTAAAAAATTCAATGTACTTTAAGAAGCAAGAGTAATAGTAAATGGTACAGTTTTAATTATTCTTACTTACAAATTTAAAAATTACAACGTTAACAACTCTATACAATTATATAGATTAAGTTAGTCATACCTTAATTTTTCTGGTTTTGGGAATTCAGAAATCTGGAAATGTATAATTTAGATGAGACTCGTTCTAGGACCTAATGAAGAGACTGCAGTGCTGAAAGAATTTGAATGAGACAAATTTGGGAGAGATCATGGAAAAACATCAGAAGGATTTGAGTGTAGACTTGTGTATAGTGAAAGACAATTAAGTTGAGCATTCCTTTGCTTTTGGTTATTTGGTAGGAAATAGAGTCAGTTTAATGTTTATGGAATTCCTTTCATAAACATTGATGTGGTAGCTAACCTCCAAAGTTGGCCCCCAATGAACCATGTCTTCCAGTATTCAGGGCCTGTGGAACTCTCTCCACTGAATCTGGGCTAGGGCCTAATGACCTGCTTTAACCAATAAATGCAGTAAAAATGGCCCTGTGCCTGTGTCAGGCCTAAACTTTGAAAGTTTGCCTGGAAACTAACAGTTCAGTGCTCTGGGAAGTCCAACTAAACTAAGATCACCTGGTGTGAGAAAACCCAAGCTAACTAACCACATGAAGTGGTCACAGAAAAGACAACTGAGGAATCCAGGAGACCCTGAAAACAGAGACTCCAGATTTATGACCCAAGTTGTGCCATTCATGTCAGCAGCCCCTAGCCATTTGAAACACCCCAGATGACACCATGTGGAGCAGAAACAAGTTAATCCCTCTGAGCATTGCCCACATAGCATTAATGAAAAAATAAAAAAAAAATGGTTGCTCCTTTAAGCTAGTAACTTTTGGGGTAGTTTCTTAGCAAAAGATAACCAAAGCAGTTGAATTTCATGAAAAGAATTATTGATAGTTAAGTATATATAGAGATACTAGAGGCCCAGTGCACTGGGGTTGGAGGGTCCCTCAGCCCAGCCTTGCACCCTCTTGCAGTCTGGGACCCCTCACTCCTTACCACCTGCCTGCTTGCTGCTCCTTACTGCTCAGCTCTCTGCTCCTTAGCACTGCTGCAGAGGCAGGAGAGGCTCCCACCACCACCACTGCACTCACCAGCCTTGAGCCCAGCTTCTGGCTGAGCAGTGCTCCTCCTGTGGGAGCGCACTGACCACCAGGGGACAGCTCCTGCATTGAGCATCTTCCCCCTGGTGGTCAGTGTGCATCATAGCCACCAGTCGTTCTGGTCATTCCACTGTAACGGTCACTTAAGCTTTTATTATATAGACTAGAGGCCCGGTGCACAAAATTCATGCACAGGTAGGATCCCTAGGCCTGTCCAGCGATCAGGGCCAATCAGGGCTAATCAGGTTCCCTGCTTCGCTGCCTCCCCCCCTCCCTGCCTCCTCACCTCCTCCTTCCCTCACTTCCTCAGTGCCCTGCCACCATCGCTGGTCACCTGCCATGTTCCGCACCATCCCCTGATGGTCAGCACACATCATAGCGAGCAAGAGAACTCCCAGTCTCCCGGTCGAACTCCCAAGGGGACACTTTGCATATTAGCCTTTTATATATAGAGATATATTTGGAGTACCTGTTATACTTTTTAATACCACTATAGAAAAAAGCTGTCCACAATGGAGCATTATAAAGGAATGACAAATTAACTCATATTTACTGTCTTCACTTCAACAAAAGAAATGTCAATCTTTTTAAACAAATTAAGGAATGCTTCCAGATTTTCAAATTATTATAGTTATCATATTCCCATATAAACATTTTACCTGTTTTTTAGATATATTTTTCAATTTAATGCATGCAGACTCATGTCTATTCTGTTTAAAAAACATACCAAAAATGTAGGTACATACTGTAACTTACATATCAATTATAATAATTTAGTGCCATAAATTGCCTGTAATTTCAAAAATGCATACCAGAGATGTGTTAAGAATGTAATATGGCTAATTTTCTACAGAAACTTTAGTTAATATTTCCAAGAAACTAAGATGCTTGTTATTTTTAATATAACATTCCAAAAAGGCATTAAATTTTTTAAAATGTAGAACAATTTTACTTGATTCTAAACAATGTTAGTAAACAGAAAGTTGTGAAATTTTAGGTTCATTTCTGATTTAAGAGGTTGGTTTTATATGATTAATATTTACCCCAAAGTAAGGTATATGCACTTATTTTTCTTTATTGGAGGCAGCCAATCAAAATAAATCGAGTGGAATATGTTCCTTTACATAGGAGTACCTCTTTCGAAGGGCATTCAGACTTGAGAGTCAGTGTATTATGACATTTTTAGATCTGCTACAGCCTTGGTGCCACTCAGGGAGAGCTGGGATTATGGGCATCTATCAATATTATAGCAAGGAAAAGTGTAGGGCAAGCTGTGAACACAGAGTACCCTTAAGGACTTCTGACTCAGCCTGGAATGACTTCCTCTAACATCTGTTTTTTATTTCTTAGAAGTTGCTGTTCCATTTAACTGCAAAAATACTTGCATTGACCCTAAAAACAGAATAGAGAAACAGATTTCTGTAAAACAATTACTTCCCTGCTCTATGCCATTATCATCTTGGGGACCCTATTGTTACCACACTAACATAACCAAGCATGCAAATGATTGATATTAAAATTTATTCCAAGGGTGTGGACTATTATGTTTGTGACCACCCTCCCCCTCCCCTGAGATGATGGGCGTATGATCACAGTAAGAAAGAGAAGCACAGATCAAGGACATGATAACAGATACATATCGTTGGTCACATACTCTCTCATTTTTTGCAACGGTCTCCTATCCAAGTTTTCCCCTCCTACCCAGCACCACTCCACTGGGTCCCAAGGCTAAGTGTGCTTTCTAACCCATTGCTTTTTAGGTTCTTACATCTTCCTCTTTAGGGCCCTTAAGCTGGTGAATTGCCTTTTTTGGCAGTGGCTGTTCACCCATTATCTACTTCTCTTTTTTTTTTTTTTTTTAAATTCATTACAACTTGTATCACCTATTTAAGTCCCAGCTTTAGGACTTCCACATCAAACACCTGGAAACAGAAAAATGTCTGTTTCTGACATTTCACCATTTCCCCCACCCTTTCATCACTCAAACACCCCCTAAAAGATAACATTTTCCCTAAAATCTCTGTAACTGGAAGAGAGGCATTGATTCTGTTACTCAAGGGGTTCGCTGCTTGGGGTACTCTATTCAAGAATGAGTACCCCCCCCTCCAAAAAAAAAGAATCAGATGTGGGTCCAGCTGGCATGTCTCAGTGGTTGAGCATCGACCTATGAACCAGGAGGTCACGGTTCAGTTCCCAGTCAGGGCACATGCTTGGGTCATGGGCTCAGTCTCCAGTGTCGGGTGTGCAGGAGGCAGCCGATCGATAATTCTCTCTCATCATTGATGTTTCATCTCTCTCTCCCTCTCCCCATTCCCTTCCTCTCTCAAATCAATAAAAATATATATTTTAAAAAAGAATGAAATGTAGACATCGCAAGATAGTTTTATTTATTTATTTACTTGATAGTTTTATTTATTTGCAGCAAGTAAAGGAGACAGGATTCATATCCAAGCTCTGCCTTCCAAAAAGGAGGCTTAGCCACTGCTTATATATACTATTTGGTTAATTACATGTTGATTTCAGTTAGCTATACTTAATGGGTTGGGTTCCTGTCTAGCTCATATTGGTTACAGTTGGTCTACAAAATATTGTGCTGCATTTTAACATTTAGCAAGAATAGCATTTAGTAAGAATGGCCCAGACCTTGAGATCCTTGTCCTATCTAACAATTATCCATGAGATTTTTCACTCCTTGTTCTTGAGGAATAGGGATAAAGTTCAGACTTCTGTAACTGCTTCCTGCTGAACATGGAGAGAATACATCTTTCAGTTAAAGGAGTGGAATTCTCTGGCTGCCTGACTTATGAAAGTCTTGGGGTCCCATAGGTTCTAGGATTCCTGAGAACAAGAGTGTATAAAGAGAGCACTACTCTAACAGGAGGCATCCTATATAATAAAACCCTAATGTGCAAATTGACCAAACAGTGAAACAACCGGTCGCTATGATGTGTACTGACCACCAGGGGGTAGACGCTCAATGCAGGAGCTGCCCCCTGGTGGTCAGTGTGCTCCCACAGGGGGAGCGCTGCTCAGCCAGAAGCCGGGCTCATGGCTGGCAAGCACAGCGGCAGTGGTGGGAGCCTCTCCTGCCTCCGCTGCGGGGGGGGGGGGGGGGGGGGGGGGAGGGTAAGAAATGAGGAGTCTCAGACTGTAAGAGCCTCGGACTGCAAGAGGGATGTCTGACTGCCAGGGGGATCGGGCCTAAGCCAGCACTGACTGCCAGGGGGATCGGGCCTAAGCCAGCAGGTGGACATCTCCCGAAGTGTTCTGGACTGTGAGAGGGTGCAGGCCGGGCTGAGGGACGCCTCCCCCCACCTCCCCAGCCCCCTGCCCACAACCCAGCCTAGTGCACGAATCTGTGCACCGGGCCTCTAGTGTGCCATAAGAGGTGACACAGAAGCAGGGGGGAAATCAAGGAGACGGAGACCCTGCCACTCATAAACTCACTACAGTGAGGATCTAGTGAACAAAGTGGACTAGAGTGACAGCCTCCCTAAGGACAAAGATGCCAGCAAGGAAGAGAAGGGGAGAGGTGCTGTGATATTTGAATCTTCACTTATGAACTAGGCCACCAAGCTATGGTTTTCATTCAGGAATCACGTATTGAGCTGCTAATTCTATCCAGGACTTTGAAGGATAGGTAGGATCTGGGCTGGAAGTGACCATGCAGAAAGGGTGAACAGAGTGGATGAAGCACAGCAATCCCAAAGAGATGCCAGAATGACACTTCTACACAATGTTTTCATTTCAATGCCAGTGTCCCATGTTTTCTCAAGCAAAGTGATGTTTATCATGTGGTCCAGTGAAGAGCTATACCTCGTAAGGCACCTTGGCTTGAGGAGGGAGGACAGCTCAGGAGGAAGTCCTGACACAGCCCTCTGCATTCACTCTCTTGGGACAGTGCCCCACAGAAAAGCCCTCCCACCCCTGTGATGGCAGGATGTACACCCGCGGAAAACAAACTGTGCGTGTGTGTGTGTGTGTGTGTGTGTGTGTGTACACCAATGCACATACACACAGGAGGAAGGTAATGCCAAACATGTGAGGCCACGCTGTTCAGGCCCACACAGCACAAGGCCCTCTATGATCAGACATCCTGTTTGACATCATCCCCTAGTTGCCATCTACATAGCTGCAATTCAGAGACTAAAGCCCTTCTGAAAATGAGGATAAAAGGAGAAAGCACCACTCACAACCTCTTTGTCCCCCAAATCCACTGCCCAGTAGGTGCTGGGACGAGCCTTGATGAGCAGATCACCTGGAGTCTATATAACCCACATTTTGCAACTTTCACAGACTGTGGCTCCTTCACTCCTTGTCCCCAGTTTGGAAATAATAGCTCAAGACTGAAAGTGACAACAGGAAATAGCTTCAGACACAGATTGTAATGAAACAAAAGGGAAAAATAAGGAGAGTGAGAGATGCCATGAGGGACTGCTCACATGAGGCACTGCCTGGCCCACACTAGCAGAATCAACTCCTACTGTTACAGGTCCTGACTTCTCTCAGCCCTCTGGCTTCTGGATTCCTAGAGAAGATGGGCTGAGAAGGCCTACCCGAGGCTTGCCCTCTATGCCCAAGACAGGTGGGACTGTGAGAGGCAGAGGACAGGCCCAGGCTATCTGACTTAACAGCTGGCTCACATGCCACATTTCAGATCCAATCAGCTAAAAATAAGGTTCTAGGTGGTATGGTCTCTCTGCACCTGCCTCCCTTCCAGCTCATAACTTAGCAGTGCAGTATTCTGTTCCTAAATTTAAAACAATGAGCTGCTCCACCTTGCTGCTTCCGCAAAGAGGCCAAGTGCCCAGGCTCATCCCATTCCACTGCCGGTCAACAGATCCCCAATACCATAGGGGTCTGTTCCCAGGCTGAATAGGGCCACTCCCCAAGGAGAGGACACAACTTAGAAGCACCTTGTCCTACCTGTGGGTGTAGAGAATAAGCTCTCTCACCTCGATCTGACCCCCCTCCCAACTACCCCACAACTTTGGAGGAGAGAGAGGGAACTTGTCCTATCTAGCAATCCCTCATACTGTTTTTTGTTTGCAGACAGTATCTCTGCTAGTTGAATTTACAGAAATTTGTTTCTGTTCTTGTCATTACTGCTTCTACATGCGCTAGTACATAGTCTAGGACAGGGGTGGGCAACCCCTGGCACACGTGCCAAACATGGCACACCAGTAACTTTTGCTGGCACATGAAACCCTCTCTTATAATCTTCCATTTACAATTTTTGTGAACATTTGAATGACTTAAATTACAAGGAACCGGCAAGACACTTGATGTTATGTTTGGTTACATAAAGGCTTTTGAAAAGAAACTGGAAGTCTTTAAGAGGGATGTGGATGGTGAGAGATTTAGATATTTCCCAAACCTCAAGAGGCACATCAACGACCTCCCAAAAGATGACAGAACAGACTGTCAAAGCCTTCAAAAACTGTTTTTAAACATCATCGAGTCAACTATTGAGCAGTTCTTCTCAAGATTTGCGAAATTCAGAGAACTGGAAGAGACAGCAAAATTCATGAGGTTTCCAGACAGCATGAAACTGGAGGAACTAAACTTACAAATGTTTTCATGGGTAGACATGGCTGACTTTGAAATACAGTTGATTGAATTTCAGAGTAGCTCAATTTGGAAGCAGAAACTTATTGACCTTAGAGTTGACTTGGAAAACATTGGGGGGCGGGGGGGAACACGATTAGAGACAGGAGTACCAGAGAGGTGTCGAAAATGAACTATTAAGGACTTGGAATGCCATTCCAGAAAATTTTTTCTGTTTAAAAAACTTTGCAACAGCGTTACTCTCCATGTTTTCATCCACATACGCTTGTGAATCTTTGTTCTCAGTGATGAATTTTGTTAAGTCTCATAATAGGAGTAGCCTGACGGATGAAAGTAGTAGCTCGTGAATATCACTGAAGGTCACGAAATATAAACCTGATGTAAAATCTCTGTCATCAGTGATGCAGCAGCAAAAGTCCCACTGATAATATCAAATGGAGTCATAAAGTTTTCTGTCAGACTATCAGTGTACATGTATACATTAAAAAATAAATGTATTTTTCATCATCATGTTCTGTGTTTTTGTTGCTCGAATGAATTTTATTATTTCTTCAAGGTTCTTCACATACGTATACCTTAAGAGATATCAAGTAGGCATAATATGGTCTCAAAAAATTAGGGTTGGCACGCAGAAGAATTTTGAGTCAGAGATTTTGCTGATTTTGGCACGCACTCACAAAAAGGTTGCCCACCCCTGGTCTAGACTTTAAAAGCAAAAATTATATTTTTCCATTTCATTGTGAAAATAGTACATGCTTATTTTTAAAATTTTATGAATTAAGGAAAAGTAAGACAGAGACCAAAATCACCCATATTCCCACCACTCACTATTGAAAATCTCCAAACTTTTCTTTAATTTTTCCCCCTGCAAAGAATTGTTTTACATGCTGTGTATACAGTTCTTGTATACTGTTTTTCAGTTTACATAATCAAATAATCATTTTTTCTTAAACATAAATTTTAATACCTGAATAATATTTCATCCCAGTTGTTTATCATAGCTTGTTTATCCATTACTACTCTGTTCATCCTATAAATAGTGTTACTATAAACATTTTTATTCATGAGGTTGTTTTTTTTTTGCTTTGTGTTCCATTTTTGAAACCTCAGCCGAGGATATTTTTCCATTGATTTTTAGAGAGAGTGGAAGAGAGAAGGAAAGACAGAGATAAATATCAATGTGAACACATCAATTGGTTGCCTCCTGCACGAGCCACGACCAGGGCCTGGCAGAGAGGAGTCTACAACTGAAGTAGGTGCCCTTGACTGGAATCAAACCCGGAACCCTTTGGTCTGCAGTCCGACACTCTCCTCTGAGCCAAACTGGTTAGGGCACTGTTTTTTCTTAAGAAAGAAAAATTACATACATATGTAATTGATTTCAGAGAGGAAGGGAGAGAGAGAGAGAAATAGAAACATCAATGATGAGAATCATTGATCAGCTGCCTCCTGCATTCCCCCTACTGGGGATTGAGCCCACAACCCGGGCAGGTGCTCTGACTGGGAATCGAACCTTAACCTCCTGGTTCATATGCAGATGAGCCACACCAGCTAGTCTGTTACTTTTCTTTTAAATTAAGTTCCCAAGCTGTTGTAATCAGTTATCATTACATATTATTTTTTAGAATAACTTTTCAAGAACCTCCCTATTCCTCTCCATTCCACTGGCATTTAACTGAAAAATATTTTAAATTTATAACTTAATTTGTAAATAAAATCTTTATGATATTCCATCTTCCCAATCAAAAATTAGTACTTTTATTCAAAATTTAAAAATATATATGACAATGTTTTATACATTGAGTGGCCAGATTATTATGACCGGCCAGATTATTATGACCACCCCATCAGTACTTTGTTGGGCCACCCTTTGCCTTCAATACTGCAGCAATTCTTCTTGGCATTGACTCCACGAGATGTTGAAAGGTGATTTGAGGAATCTGACACCATGCCTGATGAATAGCACTGTTCAGTTCTGTGAGATTTGACGGTTGTGGAACCAGATGCCTGATGGCTCTTTTAACTTCGTCCCACAAATGCTCAATTGGATTGAGATCTGGTGATTGTGGGGGCCACCTAAGCAAGGTAAAGTCTCCCTCATGTTCTTGAAACCACTCCTGCACAATACGAGCACTGTGGCATGGCGCATTGTCTTGTTGGAAGAAGTCACCTCCATTGCGATATGCCATCAACATGATAGGATGAACTTGATCAGCAATGATACTTAGGTATGTTGTGCTATTCAGATGTTGTTCCACATGAATTAAAGGGCCCAAATCATGCCAGGAAAACATGCCCCAAACCATAACACTGCCCCCACCAGCTTGAAGGGTTGTACTCATGCATGTGGGGTACATGCTTTCATGCTGTTTCCGCCAAATTCTCACTCTGCCATCTGCATGATGCAACTGGAAACGTGATTCATTGGACCACATGACTTTTTTCCAATGCTCGACTGTCCAATCCTTGTGTTCCTGTGTGCATTGGAGACACTTTATCTTGGTAACTGCAGACAGCAAAGGTGTTCTTACAGGCCTTCGGCTTCCCTATCCCATATAATGCAGTGTACGGCTAATTTGCCTACAAACGTCAGGTGGTCATAATAATCTGGCCACTCAGTGTAGATTTTTATCACCTGGGCCACACATATTTCTCACTGATTATTTCTGAGTATCCTAAAACCATGGTTGCTGTACTGTATAGAAAGTTTGTTTTGATTATTTGATGATTATTTATAGAAGTATTGTTGATTATGATATAGTTATCTTTTACCCAGCCATTTTACTGAACTGCTATTTGTGCTTCTATGATTGATTTATTTCACTTAGCATAATACCTTCTAGGCCCATCCATGTTGTCACAGATTGAAGATTTCATTTTTTTAAATGGCTGAGTAATATTCATATATATATTAGAGGCCTGGTGCACAAAATTCATTCATAGGGGGTGGTCCCCTCAACCCAGCCTGCACCCTCTCCAATCCGGGACATCCCTCTCACAATCCTGGACTACTGGCTCCTAATCACTCACCTGCCTTCCTGCCTGATCACCCCTAACTGCCCCCCCCCGCTGGCCTGGTTGCCCCCAACTTCCCCCCTGTCAATCTAGTCGCCCCTCACTGCCCCCCTGCAGGCCTAATCACCCCCAACTGCCCCCCCCGATGGCCTGGTCACCCCCCAACTGCACCCCCTTGCTGGCCTGATTGTCCCTAACTGCCCCCTCCCCCCACCGGCCTGGTCACCTCTTACTGCCTCCCCTACTGGCCTGGTCACCCCAACTGCCTCCCCTGCCAGCCGGGTCACCCCTCACTGCCCCTCTGCCAGCCTGGTCACCCCAAGCAGCCTGCTGTTCAGTCATTTGGTTGTCCCTCACTAACCCCCCTGTGGCCTGGTCATAGGCAGCCACCTTGTGAGGCATGAGGATTAATTTGCATATTACCCCTTTATTATATAGGATATATATATATATATATATATATATCTCCCCACTTTTTTGTCTACTCATCTATTAATGGGCAATTGGGTTGCTTCCACAGCTTGGCTATTATAAACATGCTGCATTAAACATAAGGGAGCATATATTCTTTTGAATTAGTGTTTGGGGTTTCTTCGGATATTTATCCAGAAGTGGAATCACTGGGTTATAAGGCAGTTCCACTTTTTAGTTTTTTGAGAAACCTCCATCTATGTGTTTAATTTCTATATTTGCTTCCAGTCCTTGTAGAGAATTTGTTTTCTTGAATTTTAATTTTTACTCATTTTTAAGTTGTCTAAAGTAAAACCTTAAATAATTTTAAAATGAGGAATACTTAGGTGAGAGCTAGAAAATACCTAAGAATGTCTCTTGTCCTCATACATCAAATGATAACATGGATAGATATAGTAGTTTTGATTCACAAATTTTGCCTTAAAAACTTTTGGATTTACTCCATTATTTTTTAGTCTTTGTGCTACTGGGGAAAAGTAAAAAAACAACCTGTTTTTTTGCTGCTTTATAGGAAACATTTTCTTGTGCAGCTCATGTAGGATTTTTTGAGTATTTATGAAGTTGAAAAATACTAGGATAATACTACTGGTGGATCTCTCGTCTTTTTTTTTTTTTTTTTCTGGAAGAGGGTACTCTTTAAAAGACTCAGGTATATCACCTAAGGAAAATATTTTTATACTGTATTAACTTATTGTCTATGCTCCATTTATCTTATTTTCTTCTTTTGGAACATCTATTCTCAATACTTAGGATC
Organism: Myotis daubentonii; assembly: GCF_963259705.1. Classification (NCBI taxonomy): domain Eukaryota; kingdom Metazoa; phylum Chordata; class Mammalia; order Chiroptera; family Vespertilionidae; genus Myotis; species Myotis daubentonii. The sequence continues at coordinate 56,901,047 of NC_081847.1, read as the reverse complement.
TCATCTTTGTTCTCCTTATGTCTCTCTCTCTTTTTTTCCTATGTTCTTCTACATTTTGGGAAACCTTCTCAAATAAATTTGCTTTCTGAAACACTGATTTTATTTATTCGTTTGTTTGTTTTTCATTGAGAAAGCTGTATCCAGCCTCCAGAATGGATTTTATTTGAGTTACTGCATTTAAAATTTTTGGTTTCCTTGCGGAATTGCCTAGCATGTTTTCATTTCAATTTGTTTTCATTTTAATTTGGCCTGCTCTTTTTCTTTTTTTAATAGCCCATTCATTGTCATAGGCACAGATTTTTTTTTTAAAAGAAAAATAACTTTATCTAATAAAATGAACAAATCTTAGGTGTACAACTCAATGGTATTTTACATATGCATACACCCATGTGAGCACTAACCAAATCAATTATAGAACACTTTCAACACTCCCAAATATTTCTTCATCCTCTCTCCCCATAAATCCCTCACTAAGGTTAATCAATATTCTGATTTCTATCACCATAGATTAGGTTTATGTGTTTTAAAATTTCATAGAAATGGAATCACACATTATGTACTCTGTTGTGACACTTTTACTGCTCTGAACCTTCCCTTGGGCCCCAGGCAATACCTGAAAAGTCCTCAGTATATCCTATTTAGAGTATGTCAGCTATTTTACAAGCATCAGAGGGAAAGAGATGGAAGGCACCATCACATATGGCGATTGCTAGTGGCTTTCTATGATTGTTTTTTACCAATGTAAATCTTGATTGTTAAGAGATCTTATGATACAATCCAATATGAAAAGCAAAAATGGGCTGTGCTAATTAAGAAAAGGAGTAGCACCAGAGAGTCCCAGTACTTTTGGCCCTGAAAGGGCTCTATGGACTGCTTAGAGCTTGGAGTAGCATGCATTCTAAATCATTATCCTAGACATCAATAAAGGCTATTTGTGCAAGGCTGAAGAATAATATGAGAAAGGGCATCGAGATATCTCAGCATAACTAGAATGTTTGAGTTCTGACTTCAGGCATTTATTTTAAGGATACACTTGATTGTTATTGTCTATACTTAGCACTCACTCTTTACCCAGTCCTATCCTAGGCAGCTACTGAGGGAGTTCCATTAAACTGTGTGATCTTTAAGGCCTCTGTCTTCCATTATGTTAAATTTTTATATCTTCATAAACATCCTTAGAAAGTTTTCCTTACATCAAATATTAAGATATGGCTTCCAATTATGACCACGATAGAGTATATCTATTATGGGCTATCTCTCCTCCTGATTACAACTAAAATCTCTGGAGAAAAATACACAAAGACAATACCTGAGGGCTATTAAAAGTAAATAAAATCAGGTCAATTGTGGACTGGAGTCAAAACTTAAAGAAACAACCTATTTGAAAATGAGTTTTCCATTATTTCCCTTCTTTTCTCGTATGGCTTTGCCCCAAGAACAGGCCCCAAGTACACAGCTGCTAAGTTAAAACTCTAAAAGAAACCTCATATTTTGCACAGAAAAACTGAGAAATAGGTACTCTGTGGGGCAGAGAGTATAGGAGGAATCCAGGAGAGAAGTGAGCTGGAGAAGAAGATGGCTCAGTACTGTGTAAGAAACAAGACAAGCCCCCAGTTTACCCTTGAGCTTCATATACATGGGACAGACCAAATCAGCAAACATTTTGAAACTTGAACTAAGTGTTAAACCAGCAACCAGGTCTGAACCAACCTCTTAGAGATGTACATGTTGAACATACCCAAAGCAGCACCAATAAGGTTTAAAAAACCGAACTGAGATTGGAACCGCTGCCCACAGAAAGTAATTTTTTTGCTTCTAACAATCTGTTTATTATTTATTTTTTCCTCCATTGAACCACCCCACACTGAGGTGGTTATTTGGAGTGGTATTATAAGCTGGACCCTGGAGTCTGAAATCTCAGGTGCCTTCCTCACTCATTTTGTGGCTTAGGTTGGGGCATAGTCCAGGCAGAATTAGTGTCTCCTTTTGGATACTGCACAATGGGAACTTAGGTGCATCCATAAAGGTGGCCACAATCAGGAGGGTTGATTGGCAGGCTGGAAGACAAATTATTCCAATAAAGGCATTTTTTACATCCATAGGGAGCTAGGAGTTGGCTGGACATGTTATAGGGGTGGAGGAGTTAATTCAATGAAGGAGTTATTTGCAGGTTGCAGAGAGAAATTAAGGGAATTCACTATGCTGGGCCATCTGCGGGTCAGTAGAGGTTGCTGTATGTCTTTACTGCCACAAGGGGAAAGAGATAGCCGTATCATAGCCAAAGAGGCATACAGCGAATAGGCTCATAACCCCTTCGATGGAGGCAGAGCGGCTTCCTTTCAAAGAAAGGGCAGGAATGGAGGCCATCAGGTAGAGAACCGCTGCTGCAAAGCTTCGGAGGAAATCACACCAGGGCCAGATGATCCAGGCTATGTTGTTTTGCAGGCCACCTGAGTAGATGATAAAGAAGAAAATACCAAGGACCAACTCAGCCTTTGACAGGCGGTAGTATTCTGTGGCCCGGAAGCAGCACAGAACCACTATGCAGAATATAATCTCAGCTATCAGGAGAACTGCCTTTTGGGTGCGCAAGAAGTCGGTAAAGGTGGTCCCCAAGCTGGGGGATGAGGTGCGTTGGGGATCCACCATGGTGTCAGCAACAGTCCTTGGGGGGTGAAGAGGATCTGCTCATTTGCTGGCAAGTTTGAGGATGCTGCACACTCCGATGTCTTGCCTGCTGTCTAGAAAGTGATTATAAAAACTTACAGTCTGCAGCTTACTGGGTTGATTACCTGATAAAACAACAACAATAATAATAACAACATCCCTTAGAAAATTTTAACAGAATTCATGTCTACAAAATTTAATATTCAAAAAGTTTAGAATACAATCCAAAATTACGTAAGCAAAGGACAAGGAGAATGTGACCAATTTTCAGGGGAAATGATAATCAACAGATACCAACCCCAAGATGACATAGATATTGAAATTAAAAGGCAAAGGCTTTAAAGCAGATACTAAAATAAATTCCATGAGGTAAAGACAAACACACATGAAATAAAATAAGTGGAAAGATGAAAGTTCTTAGCAAAGACATTACATTTTAAAAAAGAACAAAACTATTAAAACATACATTCTACTGGATGCGCTTAAAGATGACAGAGAAGGGAGTCAGTGAACTTGGAGAAAGATTAATAGAAATTACCCAAATTTGAAGAACAAGAGAAAAAAGATTGTAAGAAACTGAATAGGACTTTAGGGAGGCATGAGACTACATAAAAACTGTAACACTAATAACAAAAATATTGATGCTGAAAATAATTGGTCATAGGATATTTGGGGAAACAATGGCTGAAAACTTTCCAAATTTTGGTGAAAGACTTGAAGATTCAAAAAGTTGACTGAAAGTAAAACGGAATAAACTCAAAATCACACCTAGACACATTATAATCAAACTACTGAAAACTAAATGTAAAAAAATATATATATATCTTGGGCAGGGTCCAAGTTGGTGGCATAGGAAGATGCTGAATTCACCTCCTACCATAGGCACAGCAAATGTACATCTACATATAAGGAATTCCTTCTGAAGAACAACTGAGGCTAATCAACCAGCTTCTGCACAACAAGTGACAGAGGGACCACATAGAGAAGGGTAGAAGAGATGGAGACAAGGTAACTATTGGAGATTTAGCCCCATGCTGAGTACTCCAGTAGATGGGGAAATCACTGAGGGGCCCATGAAGACTCACCAGCACTGGGGCACAGCAAAAAAAATAAAAAATAAAAATAAATTACTTTAGGCTGTACGTAAAGGATACCAATCGACTAACCCTACAGTACCTGCCAAATGAATGGGGAGCTGTTGGAATTCTCTCCAGGATCAGAAGTGCGGGCAAACACCATGCTCTGCGTTCCCCTACCACACTGAAACTATGAACTGGAGCACTTCCCAGGCACTTGAGCTGCCTTGCCAACGCTGCCCCAGTGCCTCCCAGACTCCTGACTCTCACCAGCTTCAGCAGTTTCCCTATGGCCCCAGCATGTCCCAGGAACGCCAGTCCAGCTCCAGTCATTCCGCCAGTCTGGCCCTAGTGTGGAGCACCTGAAACCCCTTGACTATGCCTGCTCCAGCTCTGGGCATCTTTTCTGGGCAGTCGTAGTGTGGAGCACTGTTGGGCTCCCTGACTGCTATCTGCTCCAGCTCCAGCTGGCTTGTCAAAGCTGCCTTGACCCCTACATAGGGGTCACTCCTTCAAGACCGGGAGAGGTAGCTGTTTTATCGCATTCATAGAAACAAACACATAAAGTCAACTAAAATGAGGAGACAAAGGAATATGTTCCAAACAAAAGAACAAGATAAAACTACTTAAGAAACCTAATGATGTTTGCCCGCACTTCTGATCCTGGAGAGAATTCCAACAGCTCCCCATTCATTTGGCAGGTACTGTTAAGAAACATAATTTATGTGCCATAATTGTGGGAGAGATGCAACTGGCATTTAGTGGGGAGAGGTCAGAACTATTGCTAAACATCCTACAATGCACAGGACAGCTGTCCAGAACAAAGAATTATCTGGTTCAAAATATCAGTAGTAGTAAGGTTAAGAGACTTTTCCCTAGAACAAGAGAGAGAGAGAGAGAGAGAGAGAGAGAGAGAGAGAGAGAGAGAGAGAGAGAGAACAAAAAAGTAGAACAAATACAAAACATATAGCAAAGTAATCGGTGATCAAAGTAGTCCAATGGGATTAAAAAATCTCCATGTGGGTCTCAATAAACCCAGTTTAAATATAAGGACTTAGGTAAAAAGTAAAAGAATGGGAAAAGATATACCATGCAAACAAAGATAGAGTGGCTATTTTAATTTCAGACAGAGTAGACTTTAGGACAAGGAATATTATTAGGGATATAAAAGGCATTACAGATTTATAAAATGATCATTTTACCAAGAAGACATACAAACCTAAATGAGTATGCCTCTAATAACAAGCTTTAAATAAAATACATGAAGCAAAAACAAACCTTGAAATTTTTTAATAAATTAAGATCATACAAATTATGTTAATTGACCATAATAAAATTATAAATTAACAGCAAAACAATTCCTTTTTAGATCTGCATGTGAATGTCAAAATGTTTGATCACCAGTTGCTAAAAAAACTATTCTTTCATCATTGAATTTCTTTGTCACTTTTGTTGAAAATCAATTAACCATTTTTCTTTGCATCTATTTCTGAACTCTTTATTGATTCTATTCCATTGATGTAAATGTTTATTTTTACCAGTACTACACACTGTCTTGGTAACTGTAGCTTTATAATGAGTTTGAATCAAGTATTCTAAGTGTTCTATTTCAAAGTTGTTTTGGCTATCATAGGTACTTTGTTTATGGAAATTTTAGAATCAGCTTGCTAATATTTACAAAATACTCTGCTGACATTTTGATTGAGATTGCATAAAATCTATAGATCAATTTGGGGAGAACTGACATCATAATATTAAGCCTTCACATCCATTAACACTATTCTCGCCATTTATTCGGGTCTTTTTTAAATTTCTTGCATCAATAGCTCATAATTATGGCAATATTTTGTTAGATTGTATCTAAATATTTCATGTTTTATATGATTGTATTGAGTATTCTTTCCATTTCTAATAGCTTTTGCATGTTTATAGAAGTCCCACTGATGTTTGTATATGGACCTTGAATCTTGTGACTTTCCTAAATTCACTTATTAGTCCCAGTAGCTGTTTCATATATTCTCTGGGGTTTTCTATGTATTGTCAGCCAATAGAGACAGGTTTATTTATTTATTTTCAATTTGTATTTATTGTACTTCTTTTTATTGTGTTATTGCACTGTTTTGGCCCTTTAGTACAGTGTTGGATAAAAGCAATGTAGGTAGACATCCTTCACTTGTACCAGGTCATAGGGGAAAACATTGTCTTCCACCATTATGTTAGTTATAGGTGCTCTCTATTACAATAGGAAAATTTCTTTCTATTCTTGGTTTGATGAGGTTTGTGTAGTTTTTTTTAAAAAAAACTTTTTAATTTTAAAACTCAAATGTGGATGCTTTTTGGCATCTGTTAAGATGACTATGTGGTTTTTCTCTTTTATTGTTGATATGGTAAATTACATAGTTTTTAAATTGTTAAACCAACATTTCATTTCTTGGATAAACCCCCAACTTATCATGAAGTATTACCTTTTTTATATATTGCTAGATTTACTTTAGTAACATTTAAAAAGTATTTTTGTGTGTCTATGTTTATATTCTCTTTCTTTCTCCTTTTTTCCTCCCTTTTCTTTATTGTTTATTTCACTATCTTGATAATGCTAGACTCATTAATGAGTTGTGAAGGGTTTTTTCCTTTACTATTTTCTGGTAGAGTTTGTGTAGAATTGTTATAATATTTTTAAATGTTGGCTATAACTCACAAGTGAAAGCTGGAGTTTTCTTTGTTGGCAGTTTTAAGACATAAATTCTATTTCTTTTGTACATATTAAGGTTATTCATGTCTTCTTTATTTTTATTATTTATTTATTTGTTTGTTTGTTTTTTAAATAAATCTTTATTGTTCAGATTATTACAGTTGTTCCTCTTTTTCCCCCCCATAGCTCCCCTCCACCCGTTCCCACCCCACCCCATGCCCTTACCCCTCCTCCCCCACTGTCCTCATCCATAGGTGTATGATTTTTGTCCAGTCTCTTCCCGCACCCCGCACACACCCTTCCCCCTGAAAATTGTCATTCCACTCCCTTTCTATGCCCCTGATTCTATTATATTCACCAGTTTATTCTGTTCATCAGATTTTTTATTCACTTGATTTTTAGATTCACTTGTTGATAGATATGTATTTGTTGTCACTTTGTTGTTCATAATTTTTATCTTTACCTTTTTCTTCTTCTTCCTCTTCTTAAAGAATACCTTTCAGCATTTCATATAATCCTGGTTTGGTGGTGATGAACTCCTTTAGCTTCTTTTTGTCTGTGAAGCTCTTTATCTGACCTTCAATTCTAAATGATAGCTTTGCTGGGTAGAGTAATCTTGGTTGTAGGTTCTTGCTATTCATCACTTTGAATATTTCTTGCCACTCCCTTATGGCCTGCATAGTTTCTGTTGAGAAATCAGCTGACAGAAGTATGGGCACTCCCTTGTAGGTAACTAACTGTTTTTCTCTTGCTGCTTTTAAGATTCTCTCTTTGTCTTTTGCCCTTGGCATTTTAATTATGATGTGTCTTGGCGTGGTCCTCTTTGGATTCCTCTTGTTTGAAGTTCTCTGCGCTTCCTGGACTTGTAAGTCTATTTCTTTCACCAGGTAGGGGAAGTTTTCTGCCATTATTTCTTCAAATAGGTGTTCAATATCTTGCTTTCTCTCTCTTCTTTTGGCACCCCCATAATTCAGATGTTGTTATGCTTGAAGCTGTCCCAGAGGCTCCTTGCACTATCTTCATATTTTTGGATTCTTTTTTCTTTTTGTTTTTCCAGTTGGGTGTTTTTTGCTTCTTTGTATTTTATATCTTTGACTTGATTCTTGGGATTCTCTAGTCTGCTGTTGGATCTCTGTATATTATTTTTTATTTCAGTCAGTGTATGCTTAATTTCTAATTAGTCCTTTTTCATATCCTTGAGGGTTTCACTAAATTTCTCCGAGGTTTCTAGAAGATTCTTGAGTAACCTTATAACCGTGGTTTTGAACTCTATATCCTGTAGTTTGCTTTCCTCCATTTCTGTCATTTGTGACCTGTTTCTTTGTCTCCGCATTTTTTATGCTTCCCTGTGTTGATAGAGCGGCTTTGTGTGCTAGGTGTCCTATAGGGCCCAGTGGCTCAGCCTCCCCAATTACCTGAGGTGGACACTCTTGGTGCACCCCTTTGTGGGCTGTGTGCACAGTCTCGTTGTAGTTAAGCCTTGATTGCTGTAGATATCACTGGGAGGAATTGACCACCAGGCCAATTGGCTGTGAGGACCAGCTGTGTCTACAGTGGGAGAACTTCTGTGCTGGAGACACCCTTATGGGGCAGGACTTGCTTCAGTGGGGCTTTGGTGCTCACTGAGTCTGCCCCTTGAGTGTGTCACTTATGGATGTGAAGAGTTGTAATCTGGTATGGTCTCACACTGACCACTGGGTACACTGGCTCTTGGATCTCCAAGGAGGTGCAAAGTCAGCCACAGCCTGAGGCCACCCAGCAGGAGCTACAGAGAGATCTGCAGATTCTTCCTCTTTGCTTGGGGTTTGGAAATGCCGAGATGAGGCCCCGCTGTGAAGCAATGCAGGCTGCTGTCAAGCCTTAGGCCAGTGGTTCTCTACCTGTGGGTTGCGACCCCTTTGGGGGTCAAACAACCCTTTCACAGGGGTCACCTAAGACCATTGGAAAACACATACATAATTACATATTATTTTTGTGATTAATCACTATGCTTTAATTATGTTCAATTTGTAACAATGAAATTGGGGATCACCACAACATGAGGAACTGTATTAAAGGGTCACGGCATTAGGAAGGTTGAGAACCACTGCCTTAGGCCTTCTTTTGGAAGCTCTGGCACTCTTTGACCCAGCAGCAGTTTGTTAGGTTTTAAATTGCAAAAGAATAGGCCATTCATATGTAAAAGCCTCTGCTCACAGCTTGGGTGGGGTTGTAAATTGGGAAGGGTGGGGTCTCAGGGAATCACCAGGGCGGAGCAAACAGCCATGGCTGCCAGTCAGCCCTGCCTCAGAGAGATGCCCGGGACTGTGTGTCCCGTGGGCCTGTGCAGGAACAACGATCGCTGCAAGCACCTCTGTGAGAAAGTCGCCCTCAGATTCCTGTCCCGATGCCAGACAGTTTCTGCCGGTATGAGTCTGAGTCCCCAGAGTCTCGCCTGGAACTGGAGTTCAGAGCAATCGGGAGCTTGTATCTCCCTCCCGATTGAGAAAGACAACAGTGTACTCAGTTGCCAGCCTATTTCCGCACACACCTTGGTACCTCCACACTTCTGCACCTCCTACCAGTCTCAATGCACTTTTCTCTTTCCTTCTAGTTGTAGAACTTCCACTTAGCCAACCTTCCCGTGGTTCTGGATGATATCCGTTTTGTCTTTTTTTTTTTTTTTTAATTTAATATATTTTATTGATTTTTTACAGAGAGGAAGGGAGATGGATAGAGAGTTAGAAACATCGATGAGAGAGAAACATCGATCAGCTGCCTCCTGCACACCCCCTACTGGGGATGTGCCTGCAACCAAGGTACATGCCCCTGACTGGAATCGAGCCCGGGACCCTTGAGTCCACAGGCTGACGCTCTAGCCACTGAGCCAAACCAGTTAGGGCCGTTTTGCCTTTTAGCTGTAGTTTTGATGTGGTTGTGCGAGGCAGCAAGTTCAGGTGTGTACCTATGCTGCCATCTTGGTTCTCCTCCTATTCATTTCTTCTTGAGGGAGCTTTGTTAATTTGTACCTTTCAAAGAATTTTTCTATTTCATCTAAACTACTCTATTTCTGGTAATTAATTTTTTCACTATATAGTGTGATGCGAAAGTAGGTTTACAATTGTTCATATGGAAAATAATATAATAATTAATAAATAATACAGGACTAAACTATGTTTTGCATGCTCACAAATGTAAAATAATTTTTGCCCCACTCTGTATTTCCCTATTGTCCTTGTAATGTTTGTAGTGTTTCTAGTGATGGCCCCCCTTTCATTCCTAATGGTAGTTTGTATCTCCTCTCCTTTTTCTTGGTCAGTCTGGCTAGAGGTTTATAAATTTTACTTATCCAAGGAATCAGCTTTTGGTTTCATTGTTTTTTCTATTATTTTTCTGTTTTCAAATTTACTCATTTCCATATTTTTTTATTATTTTCTTCTATTTGCTTTGCATTTAATTTGCTCCTCTTTTTATAAGTTCTTAAGCTGAAAACTTAGGCTTTTGATTTTAGACCTTTGTTCTTTTCTAATATAAAACATTCAGTTCCAAAAATTTTCTTCTAAGTACTGGCTACATTCCACAAATTTTTATATGGTGTATTTTCATTCAGTTCAACATATTTTCTAATTTCCCTTGAGATTTTCTCTCTGACACATGGTTTATTTAGAAACGTGTTGTTTAATTTCCAAATGCTTGAGGATTTTCCTGATATCTTTCTTTTGTTTTATTGTTTAATTCTGTTCTGGTGAGATAATATAATATATTGTGTATGCGGGTTTTTTCCCAATTAATTTTTTATTGTGGTAAAGTATACATAACATAAAACTTATCATTTAAACATTTTAAGTGTACAATTCAGTGGCTTTAAGCACATTCACAATGTTGTATAACTATTACCACTAGCTATTTCTAGAACTTTTTCACCATCCCAAATAGAAACTTTTCACCCACTAAACAATAACTCTCCTTTCCCCAGCCCTTTGAAATCTCTATTTGACTTTCTGTGTCTATGAATTTACCCATTCTGTATATGTTTTTCTTTAAAAAACCACACACATTTTTATTGATTTCAGAAGGAGAGAGAGATAGAAACATTGATGAGAGAGAAACATCATTCGGCTGCCCCCCGCATGCCCTCTATCGGGGATCAATTCTGCAACTGGGGCATGTTCCCTTACCAGGAATCAAACAGGTGACCTTTTGGTGCATGGTTTGATGCTCAACCACTGAGCCACATTTGCCGTGCTGTGTATGTTTTTAATACTTTAAATTTGTTAAGATTCATTTTATGGTCCAGATTATGGTCTTTCTTGGTAAATTTGAAAAATTTGTGTATTTTACTGATGGTGAAATAGTCTCTAAATTTAAATATGGTCAAGTTGGTTGATGGTATTATTCTTTTATACTTAATTTTTTATTACATTGTTACATTAATTTCTGAGAAAGAAGAGTTGATGTCTCCCTGTATAAATCTGGATTTTCCCTTTATTTCTATTACTTTCTGCTTCCTATATTTTGAAGCCCTATTGTTAGGTACATACACATTTAGGATTGTTACATCTTTTTGATGAAGTACCTATTTTTAAACATGTAACATCTCTCTTTATCCATGCTAATACTTCTTTTTCCTTATTTTTCAATTTAAGCCCTTCAGATTTATGAACTGGAAGTACTCCATCTCACACTCCCGAGTCACATATCTTAATCTAATTTTGTCAGATAACTACAGTAGTTTACATGTTTCTAAAAACAGAACTATTTGGCTTCCAGAACAAGTTGAGAGCTGTGTAGTGACTAAAACAAGGCAATCTCACATTAGCAAAAGAGAAAAATTTTAGCAAACCTTTTATGGTGGTTATTTGAAATAGTAGATTGAATGAAATTTGAAATCCTGTATATAGCCCTCTATTGTATTTTTTCTTACATTTTGGGACCTCTAGCCTATTTCCTTGTCCTGTACGCCCCCCAAACTATTGTTCTAGTAAATATCAGTGGGACTGAGCATCAGAGTGACCCCTAATGCCAGAGTACACACACTCCCACTCCCTAAATGCCAACCTAAATTCCTGAGGGAGCCAGGATGGACTTGATATCTATTTCTGGATCTCAGAACAGTGGAGAGTTTTGTTAGGTTGTTTTTAGTCCTAACAAGGCAGCATTAGCCACCACAGCTTGCTATGTCAATGGTGGAGGAAATAGTATACGCTTGCTGCCTATTCTTGACTTATTTCCCTGGCATGGGACTTTAAAAAACAACTACAAACCAGAAAACAGCTCTTACTGCCTGAACTATCTTTGGTGTGATTTGGCAGAAAAGTTAAATCATGAAAATGGGGAATATCCTTTCTTAGTCTCAAATTTCTCATCTGGAATATGAGGATTATGATAATTCCTGCTTCAGATTTCTGTTGTGAGAAACAAATAAGATAATTGATAAAAATAATTTAATAAGCTATAAAATTCTCAATGTTAGTTATTAATATATTGCCTTTTATATGAGCCAATGAGATTTATTATTTTAATGATTTTGTTTTAATTGGAAAAGTTGATACTTTTATTTAGGTTATATTTCATTCAAATTCCTTTTTTTATTTTATGAAGAGAAGCAGTTGGTATTTTAGCAAATTTTTCTTTCAATTTTATTGATATATATTGACATATAGTACTGTGTAAGTTTAAGGATTATACTTAATGGTTTGACTTACATATATATTGTGAGCAAATTATTCTTAAAAGTCCCTTATCCTTTATATTAATTCATCTGCTTTCTGTTTTCAACAAGATGATTCAGCCAATTCACATTATTTTCAGTGAAGCCCTGTTCATTTAAAGGTATTTTAAGAATAGAAAATATTTCCACAAATATACATGGTACATCTTATCTTTTAAAGACTAAATTTGAAAAGCTGAAAATCTTTCCTCAGCTATTTCTAAAATATATTGCCCCTAAATACCAATCTTCAAGTTCTCAGAATTCATATCCAGTCATCACTCCAGCTCAAGATATATAAATATATTCTGTTTCAGATAAGGTCAGTTGGAATGTAGTCTTATTGTATAATTCAGCTCTTTAGTGTTAAAGTCTCTGCACACATACTATATGTGTTTTTTGAAATATATGAGGTTGACAAAAATAAATATAATAAATTATATTTGAAAACAATTTAGCACAGATTATACTGAATTGTTTTTGCATTATTCAGAATAATTTAAAGATTTTAATGTGCTTCAGTAATCATGTTTTTGAACAGCATGTATTGGCATGAACATGACTGTTCATAAAAGCTATAGGAAATACTGTTGAAAGCATAACCTGGATAATTAAATTTTTTAAAGAATTCTTCATATTAGCTTGCCTATTTGGAATTCATTTTGATTGGGATTTTTTTTAAGTAATAAATGTTTAATCAAGGAATTTTACATATTTTTAATAGCATTCATTTGGCCAAACATCTACACATTTCTAGAATCCTATTTTATATAAAGTGGGAATGTTGATTGGGATCTTTTTTTGTAAATATGAAGTACAGAAATTTTAAAATTACTTTATTATCTTGATTGCTTGCACTCTTAACTGGAGTTTATGTATTTTTCACTGAACAGGTAATTAGGAGACAGAGAGTGCATTCATAATGACTAGGAATTGGCATTTGTGAAAGATAAAAACAATCATTTATAAGTGAATTGTTCACTTCATTATTCAGTTTCTCACTATTAAAGTCTAAAGAACAAATTTTTAAGTGGAAGCATTCCGAAAGATTAAAATTTTTAATTAAAAGTATGTTTTGTAGTTTTCCATAGTTAAGAGATATACATATTTCACTAAAACATATTATTTATTTTAAACTTCATAAATTATCCTATATAATAAAACCCTAATATGCAAATTGAGTGACCAGTGGAATGACCTGTGGAACGACCGGTTGCTATGATGCGCACTGACCACCAGGGGGCAGATGCTCAGCACAGGAGCTGCCCCAGGTTGGGGCCAGCGAGTGGGCGGCGCCAGGCCACCAACCAAAGCAGGTGCCAGTGGGTGGCCTCCCTATCGCCCCGATCACTGGTCACCCCACAGATAGGCCCTGATCGCTGGCCAGGCCTAGGGACCCTACCTGTGCACAAATTTCCTGCATGGGGCCTCTAGCATGGAATAAAATGGATTAACTCCAAGGATTATTCCTTTATTCCTTTTGATTATTCTTTCCCCTGCCTCAGGTAGTTTCTTCACAGGCATATGTTAATCAGCATTCAGCTGAGGCTCCAGGGGGAAATCTCCTCAGGTCTCTGGCGTCTTTTCTCTTTGAGCGCTAGTACTTTTCCTTGTACAATAGGCACCCTTGCCTCCTGAGACTCCCAGCTTCATCTCCTCAAATGAGGGCGACCAGTGGACCCTTCCTGGGTTCCTTCTCCTGGAGCCATGACCTGAAAACTTTCTCTAGGTAAGCTGGGACAACTATAAGGCTCATCTTATTCCCCATCTTGCATCCATCACTTGTATATAATATCTTGAAACCATTATTTCATATATTTTGTTTGGTTTTTCAGTTGGTGCAGGTGAGAGGATAAATCTGGTTCCTTCCATTCAGTCTGGCTGGAAGAAGAACTCCAATGTCACATCATATACTTTTAAAACTTCTTGTTTTTACTCATCATGTTCTCTCTTCTAGATTATCCACTTGGTGAACTCCTTATGCCCCAAGGACAGGTCAAATACTGTCTCCTCTATATAGCCTAACCCAATCCTCCAGGAAAAACTAACCATCCCTTCCTCTGTACTCCCATGGGCCTCACTGCATCATATTTCTACTATAGGAAGCATCACATTATATCCTAACTGCTTGATTAGATGACTGACTTTCCTTTGGAGATGTGAAAGGAAATGGTTTCATACAATGGACATTGCATAAATCCCAACAAATCAGACCCATGCTAGGATTGGGGCTACAATGATGAAGAGAAATGTTTTGTACTATTAAGGAATTTAGGTTAACAAGCAATGAAATGCCATTAGAGCAGTGGTTCTCAACCTGTGGGTCACGACCCCTTTGGGGGTCGAACAACCCTTTCACAGGGGTCGCCTAAGACCATCGGAAAACACATATATAATTACATATTGTTTTTGTGATTAATCACTATGCTTTAATTATGTTCAATTTATAACAATCAAAATACATCCTGCATATCAGATATTTACATTGTGATTCATAACAGTAGCAAAATTACAGTTATGAAGTAGCAAAGCAAATAATTTTATGGTTGAGGTCACCACAGCATGAGGAACTGTATTAAAGGGTCATAGCATTAGGAAGGTTGAGAACCACTGCTTTAACTGAACTTGAGGGTTAAGTCAGAATCTACAGGTAAAAGTGTTAGTTACACTGAGTAACAATGGGTCAAAATCCAGAGAGATGTAGATAGAGAACATGGTGTATTTGGTGAAGGGTGAATAGTTTTAGCCTGGACATTTCAATGCTGTTTTCTTTACTTATTTACATTTGTAAATGCTCAGAAAAAGTAAAACAAAGCTACTTTATCCCTCAATTTTTGTTGAGTGCCTATTCCATGCCATGCTTTGCTAGATTCTAGGGCTGTAATGATAAGCAAAAAGAAGTCCAATCCCTGCTCTTAGGTAGCTAATGGCCAATATCAATTTCTGTATCGTCTGATACAGAACACATACGTTGAATAAAATAGCTTTCTATGATCAAGGCACGCCAAGTAGTTCTGATGACACAGACACATTAAGCCGAAACTCCAGGTTGAATTTTTTCATCACACTATTAGTCCACTGCTCATCACTAGTGGCCTAGGCATCTGCCTTTCACTTGGGGAATACAAACTAATGCTAATATTAGCTTCATCAGCACACAGGAATGAAGGACAGATGATGGAAGAAAAGAGGAAGGAAGGCAAGACTGCTGCCCCCAAAGGCAAAGAAAAACTTTTTTTCTACCCCCTGTTTTTTTGTATTATCCATACTATTCATTTCATTAGTCTATTATATTTAGCTTTGTTAAATACTGGCCTAAAGTGATATTGAATAGACTATGCTTCACTTCACTGACTTTCTCTTCTAGCTATAGAGCCATGTATTCATGGAAAATGGGTTTCTCATAGGAAGTTATTTGTAATTTTGATGAGCAACATGGCTTAGTCAATCTAAAACAAACATAAGGGGTGGCGGGGTGGTTAGGTATGGGGGAATCTGTTGGATCCTGTTACTAATGAATTGCTGTTTCTAAGCATTACATGTGTGCTACAAATAGACCTCAAGAGGAGTTTGTATGTCATTTTTAAAAGGAGAAAAAGGAGAGGGAGAAGAGTTTGATACTAACTTTCTGCCTGATCTCACTGAGTTGCTTTTTTTTTTTTTTTTTTTGCCTAATGTATTCTTCCTCAAAAGGGCAGAATCCAGGCCTGATGCAGTGAGAGAGAAGAGGTTAGTCTGTTCTATAAACTTTTAGAGAGATTTAAAAAATAGGCAATCTAATTGACTCATACATGGCTCACAGCCATTTAAATGCTTGCAAAATTGCTTCTTGCGCACTAGTAGTGACCACAGAGAAGCAGAAGTAAAATGGAAGTGAGATTGGAACTCTTAGAAAATGTTTTACAGGACTTTAAAACTCCTGCTAAGCCTCATGTTTAACCTTGTATAGAACTGTCCTTTAGAAAATTAATGCATTTCAGTGAGCTTACTGCAAGTCAAAATTCACATACTTTGCCAACAACCTTTTTGGTTTCTACAAATATGTTGTCTTTCAGAAGCAAGTGCTGAAGAGAAACAATTTTTTTTTTTCCCCAAGAACTGTGGCTACATTGTTACTAGGAGATTTGTAATCTGCTTTAAACACGTCACTAAAATAGAAGTTGACATAACTACTGTGTTTGCTGTTTATATTTAATTAAAGGTTTTGCTTAAAATAAAATTTATTTGGTTGTTTATTTAAGCTATCAGCAACATGCACATGTGTTACTTTCTATGTATTCACTTTTAACAAAAATTTTCTATTATCTTCTTCAAGACTCTCCCCTTATATTGATTGGCTTTACCTGTGATTATTTCCTAGTTTCTCCTTATACTCTGCCTGAACTTGCCTCATGCCATCACTGGGCATCATTCGCTTTTTTCCTTGTCAATCATACGCCAAAGAAAGTCTCTCATCTGTTTGTACTTTCTCTTACTCATTGATTAAATGTAATCAGCTGAAATCTAATACAATTAATTTATAGTTTTTAGCTCTAAATTGGTTGGTTGGTCACCAACTTGGAGGTAAGAAATTATTACATTCTGTGTAAGGCTTCATTCTAAAAGCCTAAGTTGTCATAATGACAACAATATAATGAGTGATCTTGTTCTTTGTTATAAACAATTATCTCCCCAGTTACCAAAGGCATTTTCTTTAGGCATCCACTTCAATTTTTAAACTAATTTTAAAAACTGTTTTATTCTTTTTGTTAGCTCTTTAAAATGTTAATTCACTAGAATTTTATGATACCATTTTTTGTTTGTTTTTGGTTTTTTTGTTTTGTTTTGTTTTCTTTATGTGATACCATTTTGAGTCACTACCATTCTGGTAATGTATTGTAAAAAACTTTTAAACATTTTGTGTATGCATGAATGTGACTTATAAAACTATGATACCAATTAATAAAAAAGGTTAGACCATTCTAAAGGAATAAAAGTCTTACTTAAGTAATTTCTTTTTATGCAATCATTATAATTATATGTACATATATATTTTTGAACATTTTTTTTTCAGATCAAAAATCTCAACCATTCTTGTAGAATTTAGGAATTACAATTAAAATATGTGAAAAACATATTTTACAACCTTCAAATCACTACCAGGATGTGTCCTGAACTCTTTTTCCTAATCTTTGTGGTTTAAAACATAGAGGCAGAGCTCAAACGAAATTTGGGGAAAATACTGCACTTCTTAACCCAAAGGCGGCAGGGGGAACAGAGCCATAAGTCATGGCTTTAGCCACTGACACCACATTTTTAATCCTTCCTTAAGGAGAGCCAATAATTCAAAAAAGAAACATGTCTAGCCCATTTAGACTAAGAGTAAATGTAAATAAATTTAACTCCTACATTGTTGTTCTTTTATCTTCTAAACTCTAGCTGCTTGGCAGAATGATTCAGTTTCTCCTCCACTTCCAGGTTTACCCTGGAACTGAAAGACTGTCACTTCAGTTCTGTGGGTAAGCCCTTTACCTGTGTTGACAGAACTCCACAGGGCAGGGCAGGCAAATGAATGTGCTTGTTGCTAGGACACAAGGCTGTTTCCAGGGCAGCAGGTCATTGCTATTTGCTATTCTAACTACTAGCACTCTACCTGTTCCTTAAGAAATGTGTTTGTTTTCCCTCATTACAAAGCAAACACTCAATGGGAAATAACATAACTGCTTGGCTGCAACTTCTCTGAAGCTTTCCAGGAGGAATATAATACACCAAATACAATTTGTTTTATGGAAGGATCATTCACATATCTGTACAACACCCAAATCTTTGTAAGTACTACATGTTTATATGATGGTTTGAGTCCACCGTGTGCCACAGATATGAGACAATAGTGCATATTCTTCTGAGGCATCCCCAAGATTTGTCCTACATGTGCTCATGAGGTGACTCTCTTTTTATGAGTTTTTCAAAGACGGCACATGATGGTTTCCTATGTAACTCTCCTTTCCCCCTCCTGTTAGCATTTAGTTATCACCAAAACTGGCATCACTGCTGTCTATGACTGCTAAGCAGGGCTGGGACTAGGGTGCTGAGGCACAAAATTTAGGAGGCTTTCACTTTCAGGGTCATGCAAGTGCCCTGCTGTCAACATTTACCCAAAGATGGTAAATACTTGAGTCAAGGATGCTAAGATCAAGAGCAAGTCTCCTGTTAATGATGAAATCACTAATTCCAAGGGTCCTTAATCTCTCAACTCAGTTATAACTCCCTCCTTCATTGTCTCCCTAGTGCCCTAAGACTAAAGCATAAGTCTGTGGGAACTAGACTAGACAACAATTTAATTGACGAATACTGCCTTATTCAGATCCATTCCTCTCCCCCAACACTGACAGTCCAAGCAGGATCCTTGGTCCCCCATGTAAATAAACTTCCATGGCCCAGACACTGTTTCTTGAAACATGCTCACATATTCATTCACCTGGGACTCTAGGTGAATAAGATTCAGGTTCAAGATGAACCTTCAATAGCACATGATTTTCACTTTTTGGAAAGCAGCTTCATTTGATACAGTATCTACCTAATGTGGTATTAAAGGCTATTTATTATGATTAATAACTAACTGTTTGACCCAGTTGACAAGACTATATAACTAAAGGGAAGAGCTTCCAAAGATATGATTCACTGTAGCTACAAAACTATTTCAGAGAGAAATGATTCTCCTCCCTTTAGACTCTAAAGTTTAGAGGTTCTCTGCTTGAAAATAGAGTTCAAAGAGTTTCCCTTCTCCTTGCCCAGTCAATTCATCTTTCAAATGTTTTATTCTGGAGGCTCTCTTAGCTTTTCTTACTCTGCTTCAATCAGGGGCAAAACCTGCCTAAAGAAATCTGGACTCCCTCCCCAATACAAATAAGAGGCCCTGCGACTTGTCCAAGAGGTATAGAAAAGGGAGTGAACATCCTATATAATAAAGAGGTAATATGCAAATTAACCCTCATGCCCTCACAAGATGGCTGCCTACGACCAGGCCAGCAGGGGGGTTAGTGAGGGATGACCAAACGACTGAACAGCAGGCTGCGTGGGGCTACCAGGCCAGCACGCAGAGGCAGTGAGGGGTGATCAGGCCAGCAGCGGGGGGCAGTTAGGGGCAATCAGGCAGGCACGCAGGTGAGTGATTAGGAGCCAGCGGTCCAGGATTGTGAGAGGAATTTCCAACTGCTGGTTTAGGCCTGATCCCTGGGATGGTCCCAGATTGGAGAGGGTACAGGCTGGGCTGAGGGGAACCCCCCCCTCTGTGCACAAATTTTGTGCACCGGGCCTCTAGTCTTACAATAAGGGTTGATCCATCTGGGTAGTTAATTCTGTTCCATCTGACTTTGACTTGACCTAAGATTTGTACTTGCTTCATTTACATGACTATCCAAACCTATGACATTCTAATTTCGTTTCTCATTATCTCTTTCTGATACTATACTGCCTCCAGTTTGTTTCATTCTGAAGTAACTAACATTATGATCAGATCACCTCCCCTTTTCAAAAACATGAAAGTATTCCCTAGTGGTTGACAAACTATTGCCAGTGGAGCAAATCCAGCTTCCTGTTTTTGTATGGCTTCTGAACTAAGAACGGTTTTACACATGAACATTTGTTATGCATTTGTTGGTAGACACACTGACTTTGAGGCCCAATCAAGTAAAATTTGATCTCCCAAAAGAACTTCATAAAGTAGGCCTATATTACAAAATAGTACATTATTATTATTATTTTATTATATTTGGAATTCCATTATAGAAATTTGTTTCTTGCTTGTTTATAACTACTACTTACAAAATATCCTTGATTTTGCCTTTTGACCTGCAAAGCCTAAAACATTTGCTATCCAAATATTTATTTAAAAAAGTCTGCTGACCTGTGCATTGGCACATTCAGAGTAAATTCATACCCTAGAACAGTGATGGCGGACCTATGACACGCATGTCAGAGGTGACACGCGAACTCATTTTTTTGGTTGATTTTTCTTTGTTAAATGGCATTTAAATATATAAAATAAATATCAAAAATATAAATCTTTGTTTTACTATGGTTGCAAATATCAAAAAATTTCTATATGTGACACGGCACCAGAGTTAAGTTAGGGTTTCTCAAAAGGTTCGCCATCACTGCCCTAGAATCTGAGGTTCAAGAACTTGCCTGACATTTCCTCAGTCTCTTTACAGTCTCACCCTTGACCCCAACCTGCACTTTCACTGATCTATTTATTATTCTACACTTTCCTGCCTGTTTTCTTTGTGCTGTTCTCTTTCCCTGAATGTCTATCTCTTGATACTTAAGCCCTCCTTTTTCTATGAGGTTTTCCACAATTTCTGCTGTCTAATTTATATCCTCCTGATATGTTCTATCACATA
The DNA here is from genome assembly GCF_963259705.1 of Myotis daubentonii. NCBI lineage: Eukaryota > Metazoa > Chordata > Mammalia > Chiroptera > Vespertilionidae > Myotis > Myotis daubentonii. The sequence goes on along the minus strand of NC_081847.1, from coordinate 56,880,542 downwards.
CTGTACTTTCAAGTATAATTAGTCCTTAGTCAATTAGAGTAATAAGACTCTACATGTGTTCAGGGTAAGAGTGGAGGAGGAGATAATACAGGCTGCCACGGTCAAAATATGGTTTAAAGTAAACTTAACATAAACTTATTTGGCTACAATTACATCTGGTGTACAGAGAGCACGTTTATTACTTGCCTTTTCAGCAGCCATTTACCCATCTTCCAACCACAATCTGATTTTCAGTCTCAACTCACATGATCTGAGAGGACTTCCACCCTTAGTCTAAGGCAGTAGTTCCCAACCTTTTTTTGGCCATGCCCCACCTAAGCATCGCTAAAATCCTGATGCCCGACCCCCCCGTGACATATAATTCTTATTATTCAAAAAGTGAACTATTCATGTGGAAGAAGCCATTAACTTGGTCTAATCAAGCTTCCAAAGAACATGGCATCCATGAAAGAGAAAAATAAAAGAACGAAAGGACAGTTGAAGTACTGAGGAAGAAATAACTAAGAAATTGTTAAAAAATAATAATAATAACATGAAGTGATATGAAAAAATAGTAAATAAAGTTTAAAAACATAATATAGAATTGAAATGCATATATACATCACAATATATATTTATATACTATGTATGAGGCCCCTAGATTCATAAGAAATACAAAAAATTCACTATTAATAACTCATTCTTGAATTGCCCCCCTTAAAAATCATGTTGCCCCACATTGGGAACCACTGGTCTGAAGTAAAGTACATGACCTTGGCTTAAGCCAACCAGCGCATTACATATTCTTTGCCAAAGTGGTCCAGGTGAATATATGACCTCCGCTGATGCAGAGTGAATCTTGGGATCTTTACTTGGAATCATTGGAATTACAAAATGGAAATATGCAGCCCAAGGGCAACAATGAAGTCAGAATAAAGGAAGTGGAGCCAGAACTGGAGAGAAAAAAGCAGAAAGCTGATAACATTTGTGGTTCTCTATATCCAGCCACATGTGAAACTAGACCTAACTATAGCCTCTAAGTTTGGCTAGCTATTTAATTTCCTTTTTTCCAATATAATTCTGTATGAGTTTCAGATGTACAACATACAACATAGTTTAATTCCCTTTTTTGATTAACTAGTTTGGTTAGGGATTTCTGTCACTACGAACCCTAAAGTCCTGACAAAAGAACATATTTATGTCTGCAAATGTCGTTCAAAAGTATGACAGGAATACAAATACAGTTGTCTGGATGAGAGCATACCGTAAGCACATCATGCAAGATATTGGCTGTGGAATTCCCTGCTTCCACTGTTCTATTCCTTCTCCACTAAGAAAACTTGTAATGTCATACAAAATATAACAAAATAAATTTAGTTTTTAAAATTTAAAAACAAGTGAATCATTGACCCCCAATCCATATAAAATTCAAGATAATATTTATCTGCATGTAACTATAAAGGGATGGGCTGTCATTAAGTTTACATAATGTGGCAAGTATCCTATATAATAAAAGGCTAATATGCAAATCGACCCAACAGTGGAATGACCAGTCACTATGATACGCACTGACCACCAGGGGTCAGACGCTCAACACAGGCACTGTCCCCTGGTTGTCAGCGCGTTCCCATAGGGGGAGCACTGCTCATTCAGAAGCTGGGCTTATGGCTGGCAAGCACAGCGGCAGTGGCGGGAGCCTCTCCCACTTCCGCAGCAGTGCTAAGGATGTCCAACTGCAGGGAGCAGGCCTAAGCCAGCAGTTGGACATACCCCAAGGTCTACCAGATAGTGAGAGGGCGCAGGCTGGGCTGAGGGACTCCCTCCCCCCAAGTGCATGAATTTTGTGCACCGGGCCTCTAGTTATAGTTCATAACAACATATAAAGGTTTTTCCTGGTTCATCACTATATTCATGCTTTTAAAATAGATATACATACATTTTTACATTTATATTTACTGTGTTTGATCTTAACAGTTAAGTCACTGATAACACATTGAGAATCCATTGTATTATATAGAACTGGCCATTTGTAGGTGATACATGGGAGTAATAGGAAAATACTCTTGAAACTAGAATTTGTTCTTCTAGCTATAATGCAATAACAGAGACTAGACTTACCCATCTACCTTTAACAACTAGAAAACTGGATAAAATTTATGAAACAATGGTTTTCATACGTTAGACATTAGGCAGCACAAGACAGCAATCCCTGAGATAAGAGAACAAATAAAGTGAGAGTCCAAAGAGTACCCCAGCTCACAGGCCATGATGCAGAGAGGACAAACAAAAATCACGCCCAATAGTTTCACTGGATTGAAGAGCCAGGGCTGAGAACTTGAGAAGGCCAAAGCAACTACCATGTCTGAGGCAAAGCATCAGAGGAGAGCGCTGCATGTGAATTATTGCTCTTAGAGATTTGAGAGAAGCCCTCTTGAGTTTTAGGCTCAGTGTGAGGAAATTATGAAGCTGAGGAAAGAACCACAGGAAAGGGGCGGGAAGAAAAATTCCTACAGGGTTATTTGTACAGGGCTGAGAATAGTTCATGTTCCCACAGGCACTGGGTAAAGTCCTCAGAAGGGCACAGTCTCAGTAGTGAGGTCAATTAGCTCTAGACTCAAGGTTGTTCTGACAAAGCAAATCAATGGATGCCTTAGGGTGGGGGTAGAAATTGTAGATTTATTGCAAGTGAGCACATAAGGAAAACTTTTGGAGTAACAGACGTATCCTAAAAATGGATTGTGGTGACGATAACAATTGTATAAATTTACTAAAAAAGCATTCAAATGTGCATGCCCAATGTGTGTGTTTTATTACATATAAATTGCTGTACCTATAATAATAAAAGCGTAATATGGTAATTAGACTGGACGTCCTCCCGGACGAAGCTGGGGCTGCGAGGGAAGCCCGGGTCCCAGGTGCCAGAGGGAAGCCAGTGCCGGCAGCTGGGGGAAGGAAGGCCTACTCTTGCATGAATTTCGTGCATCAGGCCTTCAATATTTCAATAAAGCTGTTAGCAGACAACCAAACACACACTCCGTGGATCCTCTTATAGCACTGAAGTCATCTCTAACTATCTTCTTAATTTATGCTGTGATTTGGGTGTCTGACTGTGTCTCTTCCAGTTGACTGCTAAGTACATTGCAGGTAAAGACCACATTCTTCATCTTTTCACCATAGAATTATTAAGTAAGTTTTGCTATAAATTTTTCATAATATACATCAAAATATTGAAAATAACAGGTTTTTTTTAAAAAAACTAGAACTTAGGTTTAAAATAAAAATTATTTTAATGTTGCTCTGTTAATCTATATATATAGCAACTTAGCCTCTTGGCTTAAGTGTAGTTGTATACTTCAATGTCTTGTGTCAACTCTCCCACAAGCTATAATCATGGAATTCTTTGCTATATCCATAGTCTGACTATATCCACATCAGACCATAGAGGCAGGAATAATCTTATATGCAGACAGGCAACCCTCCTTCATGGAGTTCTTCGGAGTTCCAGAAAATGTAGTCCTTTTTGAGTACCTCCTCCATATGTTGATTGATGCCTGAAATCCCACTATCCTAACAGTAAATAGAGGTAGTACTAGTAATAGCAGTAGCAGTAGTAGAAGAAGTAGTGACCACATAATAAGCAACTATGTATGCCAGACTGATGCTTTTTATGTTTTGTAACTTAACCGAAAACTTTTTGCAAGGCAGGGATTATTTATCCCCTTTATGGACAAAAGAAGTTAAGCTCGGGAATATTAAATAACTTGATCAAGCCCTGGACAGTGTTCTCAGTGTTAGAGCTTCAGTCACCAGTTCGATTCCTGGTCAAGGCTTATACTCGGGTTGCAGGTTTGATCCTTGGCCCAGTTGGGGTTCATGTGGGAAGCAGCCAATCAATGTGTCTCTTTCACATCCCTGTTTCTCTCTCTCTCCCTCTCTCTTTTTATCTTTCCCCCTCTCTCCCTCCCTTCCATTTTCTCTAAAAAAATCAATGGAAAAAATATCTTTGGGTGAGGATTAACAACAACAAAAAATTACTTGCTCAAGCTTAATCAATGGGGACAAAACTGGGATCCCGGCAGGTATGTGGCGCTCCAAAACTCTTTCCACTGATTCATATAACCTTACAATGTCTTTCTGTTGTTCTAAGACACAAACAGGTAGCTTGCAGATGAATGCAACTTGCAGGTGTGTTAAGCTTAGCCCTCAAACAGTAGTCTAATGTTTTTAAAGCTGGGAGATTTCTTACCAAAAAAATCTGAATTGTAAATGAAATGTCAGAAGATCTGGGAATACTGGTGCCCATACACCCACTTGGCAACAGTGGGCAGGAACTGGATGCCTTCTCTGAAAGAGGCCTATGCTCTCCTTGGTCTCTGTCCCATCACCTCCCTGCTTTCCTTAACCTGCTTTGCTCATTTATATCAACTGTTCAGCTCCTGTGACATTTGATTTGATTACCATTGCTTTTGGTTTAGGCTTAGATCCCCTAATTACCTCTGTGAAGGAACATGTGAAGCCATATTACCACTTGTATTTCACTGAGAATATGTTCCTGAGAACAGAAAGGAATAGACTGTTGGAATTAACAAATGGAAAGGGAGAGGACAAGAACGAAGGGAAGGAGAGATTCTTGATGTCAAATACAGATTGCCTCCTCCACAAATTTGCCAGGAGCTATTTGTGCAAGGAACAGCATTTCTCTTGCTAAGGAGAGGTGAAACCACTTGTCGGTGACAGCCCACACACAGAGCTCCTGCCTCAACTGCCCACTCCTGATGCAGCCATACTTTCAACTCCTCCTCATTCACATTATTATCTTGAAATGTTACATTAGTAATAATTCCTTACCTTTATACATCACTTTACAACTCTTTAAGTTTTTACTTGTTGATTTGAGAGAGAGATGTAGAGAGAGAGAGAGAGAGAGAAAGAAGCATGGACTGCTGTTCCACTCATCCATGTACCCATTGTTTGATTCTTGTATGTGCCCTGACTAGGGATCGAACCCACAACCTTGGCATATTGGGACGATGCTCTAACCAACTGAGCTGCCTGGCCAGGATTCATCACTTTACAATTTGAATAAACTTTCACTTTCATAGCTCAACTAATTTGTTTCTCACAACAACTCTGGAGATAGGCAGGTAGATGTTATTACTTCAATATTTCAGATGAGTAAAGCGAATCTCAGAGAGTGAGGTAGCATGTCTAAGTTAACACAGCTAGCACATGATGGAGACAGGACAAGACCCCAGTCTCCTGACATGGAGCCTGGCTGTCCTTTTGCATTTTACCATGTTGCCCGTCCCAGCACAATAATGACCATTTCCTCTCTTAAAAATATTACCCTGGTAGAGATTAATTATACCTATAATATTTACTTGTTCTGTTTTTCCAAAATTTTATACCACCTTTATTTTCTAGCATATTATTTAAAAAACCTGAACCATGAGATATTTTTCTTGGTGCTATACTATTTTTCTCAGGTAATCATCCAAAAGAGGACAAGCACTTGGGTTAAATTTTGAGGATTCTTGGCTACACATCCTCAATAAGATTATTTCTGGTCTTAAACAACAACAACAACAAACAAACAAAAAAAACCCACCACTGCAAGTTGAATTTACTGCTTAAAAGGTTGAGGCCTGTTTTTGTTTTTATTTTTTTCAAAGCTTGTCTATCTTTCCCAGTAAGGTTGTTAGCTGCATTCAAATGGAAAATAGGGAACTATGTTTGCAAAACACCATCTTATGCCATAGTGCATCTGAATGCAAGCCACATGAAAGCAGTTTAATTTCCGTCAGCGTCTTGTATGGAAGGGAAAGCCAATATAATTTGCTCCTTGAGGCTTTGATTCCATTCCACAAGACAGTCTCATCAACACACTAGAAGAATGATCTGAGCTATGTTACCCCTGGAGAGGGGTGGCTCAAGCGTGAATCAAAACATACGGGCATGTGTTAGAAAGAAAGAAAACAGATTTCTCACAGAAACATTAGGTGTGTAGAGTGTCTAGGAAAAGTCTTATGATAACATTAGACTGTATTCTCAGGAATTCTATTATAATTCCTTCCATTGATTTTTAGAGAGAGTGGGAGAGTATGGAGTAAAAAGCAGACTAAACAAATAGAATTTAGAGAAAGGTTGAGGAGATAGAATGTTAGGGAAGATCAAAAGGTATTTGAGATGAATTCAAATAGTCACTATAATTAGGAGTCTCTCCACAAAAGATTCCCAGCTTGAGATATTTGGTCTATGAACTTTGTGACAATAAAAGTGACCAATTACTTCACATTAAGGTAATATTTAAACATGGTTTTAGAAATCATGCTGCTAAATACTAGTTACTCATCAAACTTAGGATCTCTAACTTAGATTCTGCTATCAACGATAAATGGTGACAGATTGCTTCTCAAACTCTAAAGAAACAGTTATTTTGCCTTTTATACTTGATTTATAATGAAAAACCACCTCTAATTTTACTAAAGAGATCTGAAATAAAAAAACATGTAGCTACATTAAAAATTTCCCCCATATACCTGAAGGAGATCCAAAATTCTGTCCCAGCACACTGAACTTAAATCACTTCTACCTTTGCAATCCATGAAGGCTAGCTGTACTCTGTATACAATATCATAGTCATCTTCTCCATTGGCTTTTTTGACTCAGAGGTTGAATTCTCATGCATATCACATTGATGGTAAAACAATTTTTAAGGGTCCAACAGAACACTTTGAAATATTAGCATTATTTGGCAGATGTGAATAATAAGTAATAAAGGCAATAAACAGGAACTGCATGTGAATCTATGGCTTGTCTCTGACATAGAAGTCACAACCTTATGGGGGCAGGCACCATTTGAGGCCAGGATAGCTAGCATTGAAGTGCCAAATCTGTTATTAATAACATCAAAAAGGCCCTGGTAACAGGTTGGTGGTTAGAGCATTGGCCCACTCCCTGAAGGTTCTTGGGTTTAATTCTTGGTCAAGGGCATGAACATGGGTTGCAGATACGATCCCAGCCCTGGTTGGAGCACGTGTGGGAGGCAGCCATTGATGTGTCTCTCTCACATTGATGTTTTTCTCTCTTTCTCTCTTTTTCTCTCTCTTTCTCTCCTTCCCTCCCACTCTTTCTAAGTACTGGGTAGCTGCTAAGTCTCCTTGAGTTGATAGAGTGGCTTTCTGTGCTAGGTGTCCTATTGGGCCCAGTGGCTCAGCCTCCCCAGTCACCTGAGGTGGACGCTCTTGGTGCACCCCTTTGTGGGCTTTGTGCACAGTCTTGTTGTAGTTAACCCTTGATTGCTGTTGGTATCACTGGGAGGAATTGACCTCCAGGCCAATTGGCTTTAGTGATCAACTGTGTCTACACTGGAAGATCTGTTGTGCAGGAGACACCCTTATGGGGCAGGACTTGCTTCAGTGGGGCTTTGGTGCTCACTGAGTCTGCTCTTTGAGTGTGTCTCTTATGGATGCGAAGAGTTGTAATCCATTATCATCTCCAAGGAGGTGCAAGGTCAGCCACTATCTGGGGCTGCCCAGTAGGAGCTACAGAGAGATCTGCAGATTCATCCTCTTTGTATGGAGTTTGGAAGTGCCCAGACCAGGCACAGCTGTGAAGCAAGGCCGCTGCTGCTACCAGGTATTGGGCCTTCTTTTGGAATCTCTGGGGCTCCCTGACCCAGCTGCAGTTTGTTTTAGGCAAAAGGACAGGCCATTCATATGCAAAAGCCAATGCGCACAGCTTGGGTGGGGTTATAAATTGGGAGGGGCAGGGTCTCTGGGAATCACCAGGGTGGAACAAACAGCAATGGCTTCCCTGAACCAGAGAAGTCCCTGGTTCTCCGCGTCCCACGCAACGGTGCAGGAACAATGATTGCTTCGAGCACCTCTAAGAGTAAGCCACCCTCACATTCCTGTCCCAATGCCAGACAGTCCAGTTTCTCCCCGTATGTGTCTGGGCCCCCAGCGTCTTGCCCGTAACTGGAATTCAGAGCAATCAGGAGCTTATATCTCCCTCCCAGTTTAAAGAACAGCACATCCAGGTGCCAGCACTTTCTGCACCTCCGCACCTCTTACCAATCTCAATGTGCTTTCTTCACCTCTCTAGTTGCAGAATTTCCACTCAACCAGCTTTCCCACAGTCTGGGTGGTAGTTGTTCTGCCAATTAGTTGTAATTTTGGTGTGGTTGTGAGAAGCAGCAAGTATAGGTGATCACCTATGCTGCCATCTTGGTTTCTCTCCCTCCCACTCTTTCTAACAATCAATCGGAAAAATACCCTCAGGTCAGGATTAACAACAACAAAAAATAATAACACCAAAACTTATTTACAAAATAAATTTCTTGAAAAATTAGATCCTTTTTTAAATAAAGACTTAATTTTGTAGTTTGGGAAATGTAAAGTAGTATCTATCAATTGGCATGGTTATATAATAAAGTTTTTAAAACTCTTGTAATATCTGGTTTAGAAAAAACAACTCTTGGGAGAGAAAATGTAAAGTTTGGTCAGCTTACCATTAGACTGATAGTTTTACACTTTAAGAGTAACAGTGATAGATTATTATCATGGCTGGAATAAAATTTTTCATCATCAAGAATTTTATTTTATGTATTAGAGGCCCAATGCACGAAATCCATGCAAGAGTAGGCCTTCCTTCCCCCGGTTGCTGGCACCAGCTTCCTTCTGGCACCCAGGACCCACATTTCCCTCTCAGCCCCGGCTTCGTCTGGAAGGTCGTCCAGAAGGACATCCGGTCTAATTAGCATATTATGCTTTTTTTAAAAAAAACATATTTTATTGATTTTTTACAGAAAGGAAGGGAGAGAGATAGAAAGTTAGAAACATCGATGAGAGAGAAACATCGATCAGCTGCCTCCTGCACACTCCCTATTGGGTATGTGCCTGCAACCAAGGTACATGCCCTTGACCGGAATCGAACCTGGGACCCTTGCGTCCTCAGGCCGACGCTCTATCCATTGAGCCAAACAGGTTAGGGCAGCATATTATGCTTTTATTATTATAGATAGAAATGCAAACTCAAACCCTTAATTTTTTAACACTTTAATTCTTATATCCTTTAGGATTAGTGCACAAAGGCATCCGATGGCATGTTCTTGGGGGATCACTATCTTTCTAGACTCCATGATATCCAGTTTACTCATTCTTCAAGATCCAAATCAAAGAAAATATATTCTCCTCATAGTATTACCAATCATTATAGAAAGTTGGAAATAAACCTAAATATCCTACAGTAGAGGACTAATTAAATGAGAGATAGTATTTTCTTATTCTGTAATACTATATAACATTTTTATTGTTTTTGATAGTTAAAGATATGGGAAATGCTTATGATGTAGTGTTAATTGAAAAGAATGGACAATCCTATCTAATAATAGACAAACATGGTAATTGACCATAACTTCGCTACGCTTCCCATCGGCTAATCAGCGTGATATGCAAATTAATCACCAACAAAGATGGCAGCTAATTTGCATACTGCAGGCAGGGCGGGACAGCACCATCCCACATGCTCTGCCGCCATCCGGGCCTGCTATCTGTGACCCGGGGTGGTGGGCGTCATGTGCGACCCGACCCGGGGTGGCCGGGTGGGGCAGCAGCGATCCGCCGGCCCACCTGGGGCATCCCGTGTGCAACCCGACCCAGGGCGGTGCCCCTACCCCCGGATCGGCCCTGCCATGTGCACGACCCGGGGTGGCGCCCCAACCCCCACATCAGCCCTGCTGTGTGTGCAACCTGGGGTGGCACCCCAACACCCGGATCAGCCCTGGGTGTGTGTGACCCAGGGAGGCGGGGCAGGCACCGAGGGATCGGGCCTGCCATCTGCCACCCGGGGAGCGGGCCTAAGCCAGCAGGTGGTTATCTCCCAAGGGGTCCCGGACTGTGAGAGGGCACAAGTGGGGCTGAGGAACACCCCCCCCCCCACCCCCCTCCCCTACCAGTGTACAAATTTTTGTGCACCGGGCCTCTAGTCTATATAATAAAAGCCTAAGTGACCATTATGGTGGAATGACCAGAATGACCAGTGCACTATGATGCGCACTGACTACCAGGGGGAAGATGCTCAATGCAGGAGCTGCCCCTGGTGGTCAGTGCGCTCCCACAGGGGGAGTGCCGCTCAGCCAGAAGCCAGGCTCATGGCTGGCAAGCGCAGAAGCGGTGGCGGGAGCCTCTCCCGCCTCCATGGCAGTGCTAAGGAGCAGTGAACAGGCTGGCGGTAAGAAGCGAGAGGTCCTGGACTGAAAGAGGGATGTCTGACTGCTGGCTTAGGCCTGCTACCTATGAAAACCCAGTTACTCTGTGCCCGGGCTTTCGACCTACAACAACTATGACATAATACATGGGTGTTGTTTTAGCCCCTAAGTTTGTGGTAATTTTGTTACATAACTATAGAAAGTGAATATGCAATTGACTATTCTGAAATGATCATTTGAGGACCTCTAAAACTCACTTCTCCATAAAAAGCCATGAGAACACTAGTGAAAACTGTCAAAATCCTATTAACTTCTTCAGAACTCTGAAAAATCACCAAAGGCTTGCAACAAGAGTGGGCATAAGCTGGCAGTCAGACATCCCCTGAGGGGTCCCAGACTGCGAGAGGGTGCAGGCTGGGCTAAGGGACCCCCCCACCCCCCAGTGCATGAATTTCATGCACCAGGCCTTTAGTAAAATTATCTATATCATAAAAGGCCTGTGGTTGTGACACCATCATGGCGTCACGACCAACTATGGGACTCACCAGAAGGTGCATTGATAGGTCCCACAGTGGCTGCAGCAGGCAGGACTTCTGGAGCGTCGCGGGGTGCCGGCAGCATCTGAGGAGTGTCATGGGCCGCTAGCAGCATCCACGGAGCATGCGAGGCTTCACGGGGCGGTGGACATGGCCCTGATGGCAGGTTAGGCCTAGGGGACCCTACACACGCATGATTTAATCGTGCGCTGGGCCTCTCGTACATACTATACAAACTCAATTCATATGCCTACACACAATGAAAGTATTGCAGAAAGTTAACAGTGGTTTTCACTGCGTGGGGGTTATTAAGTGATTTTTAATTTCTTTTAGAAACTTCCAAATTTAAAAATTCTCTACAATGAATTTGTTACTTTAACAATTTAAAAAATTGAGCTTCTCTGAACATAGGGGTGCATATATTCTCTCTGACGAGTGGATATATTCCTAGAAGTGGGATCACTGGGCTAAATGGGAGTTCCATTTTTTATATTTTGAGGAAACTCCATACTGTTTTCCATAATGGCTGTACCAGTCTGCATTCCCACTAGCAGTGTACTAGTGCGAATTTCGTGCATTGGGCCTCTAGTTTGTTCATAATAGCAAAAACCTGGATATAATCCAAACATCCATCAACTGATGAATAGATAAAATAAAAGGTGGTATATTTTTACAATGAGTGTTAGGAAAATCATGTATATCTACATCCTAATTCCCAGAATCTGTGAATATGTTATATCATATGCCAAATGGAGGACAAAAACAGCAGATAGAATTAAGATTGCTAATCAGCTGACCTTAAAATAGAGAGTCTTAAAAGTGGAAGAAGGAGGCAGAAGAAACCATTGGAGTTAGGCAATATGAGAAGGATAGTCTGTTGTCATTGACTTTGAAGGTGGAGGAAGGAAACCAACCACTAGCCAAGGAATGCAGGCAGCCTCTAGAAGCTGAAAAAAGCAAGGAAATGGATTCTCCTCTAAAGCTTCCCGAAAGGAATGCATCTCTGACAACACCCTGATTTTAGCCCAGTGACACTAGACTTTTGACCTAAAGAACTGTAAGGTAATAAATGTGCATTGCTTTAAGTCACTGAGTATGTGCTAGCTTGTTATGGCAGCAATATAAAACTAAAACAAATAGAATATTATTCAACAATAAAAAGGAATGAATACTGATACATGATACAACATGAATAAACTTTAAAAACATTAAGCTAAGTGAGTGAATCTAGTCACAAAAAAACACATATTGCATGATTCCATTTATATGAAATGCCCAGAATAGGCAAATCTATAGAGACAGAAAGTGTTTGTGTAAAGCTGGGGGTATGGTGTGGTGGTGTGTGATTGTTAATGAGTACAGAGCTTCTTTTTGTAGAGATAAAATATCCTATATAATAAAGTGGTAATATGCAAATGGTCGTTACTCCGTGAAGCTTAACGACCGACTGTGTAACGACCGGATCACGGATCAGCAGGAGGGTGGGGCAGTGAGCTACAAGTGGGCAGCGGAGAGCTACAGGAGGGCGCAGGGCAGCAAGCTATGAGGGAGGGTGGGGGGCAGAGGGAGCTACAGGAGGGCGGCAGTGAGCTACTGGCACACGGATTCGTGAGCAGGGCTACTAGTTTTAAATATGATTCTGAAGATGGTAGCACAATTCAGTGAGTATACCAAAAACTCTAATGGTATGTGAATTATTTCTCAATAACGTACATTACACACATACACACACACACGTGTCTGTGAAAATATATGTGTGTATATATTCTCTGATGAAAAACCTTCAATGGTTTGAATAAAATACAAACAGAACAGCACACACACTTCATTATCTGGCCTCAATTCATCTCAGCTGCATCTCTTGCCACTTTCCAATGTGTACCAAGGATCCAGACAACTAAATTATTTGCAGTTTTCCTGATCTTTCTACCTTTGCAAAAGTTGTTTTTCTGCCTAGAACACCCTTACTCCTTTTCTTCCTTTCACTCCTGTTAGTTTTTAAGAACTTAGTTTAAATTTTATCTACAAGGAGCTTTTCCTGTACAATTCCACAGACTTAGGTTAGGTATCCTTTGGTAATTTCTTCCATATTTGCCAATGTCTTCTTTTGACTACAAATTTTTAAATCTTACATCTTATTCTTAATTGCCAGCATAAGGTCTAGAACATGCTGGCAGTAAATTCATTCAAAAAATATTTATTGATGAATTAACATCTCAATAATAGTACCCCCTGTTTTGTATTATGAATTATTTGTTTTTATCCTTATCTCTTCAATAGATTGTGAGCCTTATTTATCCTTGTATGGTATTCCTCGGGCAACACAATTCCAAGTATATAATAGATACTTTATAACAGAATGGATGAATGGATATTATACATGCTCATTTTCAGGCACCTTAACAAATTTATCAGATGTGACTACCCAGAAAGCAGTTAAGCCTTAACTATGGTACTTTTTTGCTTTTTAAAGACATGTTTTAGTGGCTTTCTGAAAACTACAAGATGTGTTTTTAAAAAATGACTGTATATGCTGCAAGTGTAATTTAAATGTAGAAACTTATCAATAATTTAGTTTATCTAATTTGTTAAGAAAAATTTTATTCTACAGAGAAATATCATTTGCAAAGTAATAGGCTCAAGTTGATTAAAATTCACACATAGTTAATGTAATTTAACAGTTGAACATCTTTGCCCAACAGACACTAATTCAAAACAATCTGTCTTTGTTTGTAGGATATGATCAAATCCCCAGCAGCAAATAGAATTCACTGGTCTATTATACTAACACAAAGGCTGTTAGAATGTGCATGCCTGGTAAGTATTAAGCACTGCCATTCAGGGGTTGGGTACAATAGTGTGTTATAAACTCAATCAGTCTTTATTACAGAAGCAATAACAAATACTTTCACAGAAATAATCTCCATGCTCATCACATCACAGAGAGTTCATATAACTCAAATCTGAATGGCCACATTTGAATGATCAAAGGTATTTTCCATATGAGATACTGAAATGTTAATTTTGAAAGCATTGTAAAGACAATTGCTTCAGGAAGATTTATGGGAAATAATCATATTATATAGCCATTTACAGATAAGGAAACCAGGGCATAGAAATGCTAAGTGACTGGCACATCAGTAAAAAGTGGCAAAGTCCAAGCTGTACCAAAGTGATCTGGCTTTACATCCAGGGTTCTTCTCATGATGCCTGCATCTTTTTTTCAAGACATGCATTGGTTATCCTGTCATATGAACTGAAAAGATTATTAAAAGGAGATGTGGACACCCCACCCCCACCTCACACCTGTTGATTTATAGTCCGATGACTATTGAACTTAACGATGTTAGGTGCCATAGTAAATGGGCAGTCCCCAAACTTGGATTCACATTTCTCCCTGGCCTCATGGACTGAATCAGGCCTCTTTTCCTTGGTTGGCAATGGCACTCCTCCCAGACACTCAGAAGTGAGCGATAGGGGCTTAAAGGGTGTGTTGTCTGAAAAAAAAGTTGTTCCTCCTGACGTTTTAGACTTGCTAAATTCATACCAGCTGTCATAGCACATATTCTAATTTACTGAGTACTTACTGTGACCAGTCATTTACTAATCGTTCTACACATTATATCTTTTCTCCACAATAATTCAGTCAAGTGTACCATTCTCCGTTTCACTTTATTTATTTTTAAATATATTTTTATTGATTTTTTACAGAGAGGAAGGGAGAGAGACAGAGAGTTAGAAATATCGATGAGAGAGAAACATCAATCAGCTGCCTCCCGCACATCTCCCACTGGGGATGTGCCTGCAACCCAGGTACATGCCCCTGACCGGAATCGAACCTGGGACCTTTCAGTCCGCAGGCCGACGCTCTATCCACTGAGCCAAACCGGTTCCGGCCACTTTATTTTTATTTAAATATATTTTATTGATTTTTTACAGAGAGGAAGGGAGAGAGACAGAGAGTTAGAAACATCGATGAGAGAGAAACATCAATCAGCTGCCTCCCGCACATCTCCCACTGGGGATGTGCACCCGCAACCAAGGTACATGCCCTTGACTGGAATCGAACCTGGGACCCTTCAGTCGGCATGCCGACGCTCTATCCACTGAGCCAAACCAGTTAGGGCCTCCGTTTCACTGTAAAATTTTTTTTAAAATATAAATTAAGAGAGAGAGAGAGAGAGAGAGAGAGAGAGAGAGAGAGAGAGAAACGTCTATTGGCTGTCCACTGGCTGTCCATAAGCCAGAAACCCAGGCATGTGCCCTGGCCTGGAATGGATCCGGCAACCTCTGGGTACATGGGATGGCACTCAACCAACTGAGCCACACCAGCCAGGGCCTTTCCATCTCATTTTACAGATGAGGAAACTACAACTGAAGGGAGGTTAAGTAATTTAATTTGCTCAAGATGATGAGGCACCAAAATGAGGATGCAGAATTCAATCTTAGAAAGTAAGACTCCAGAGCCCAAGCTATCTACTCTCTTGCCATTGAACATGAACATCTTTGAGGCTATTCTGTGAAGAATTCTCATCTCCACACCTTCAGTCATTGGACCCAGCATTTAAGACCTAGTAGGTGGTTTTAGCCTAATAAGTTACAAAACAAATAAAAATATATTTTTTAAAAAGTTGCTTTAAAAAACAAAAGTGAGGCAGAATACAATAGGAAATATCAGAATCACTGCATACAGGAGAAGAAAGATTATCAATGAAACATTGGCTTCAGGAAATTAATGTATCAGGAAAACAGATACCATTGTCACTGCGATTTGAACAGAGGGAATTTAATACAGGAACTTGTTACACAAATGCCGAAAGGCTGAGAAGCCAAGAAGGGGAAGGTGAGGCAACCCAGAGGTCAGCAATGGCAGAAACCACTAATACCTTCAGACAGGAGGGATGAAGAGAGGTGGCAGCGTTGCTGGATCCCAGAACTGGGAGCATCCAGCAGAAGACCACAGGGGGGCCTTTTGGCTGGAGCTGGAGCCAGAGAGGAAACTCAGCTACTGTCAAAGATGCACTACAGGCAGAGAAAGATGAGGAGAATCACCTTAATTTTTTCATTCCTCTACTCTCCAGTGTCATAGTAGGGCCACACATGGTTGGAACCTAGACAGAAGTCAGTTAACAGAACCTGGAAGCCCTAGAAATGCAGCCGCTCAGGATCTGCAGAAGAACAGGGAATGGATTTGAGAGCCAACTTGCGAGAGGCTGGCACAGCTGTGAAGTAAAACCTATTTCCGATTGAGGGTCAGATTCTAAAAGGTTTAAAAGGCGCTGCTATAGAGGGCAAGGCTACTTACTCTCTGTTGTAGGTTATTCTCTCTATATACAAAAAGAATAAAATCACACTTTTGATCATTAGAGGATGCCAAATGTTCCCCTATTTGATATGCTTGTAGAAGGCAGTTTGAGCAAAGGGGCCAGCTTGAGAAACAAACCCACTTCTCTCATTAATTTTGGAGTACTCATACAAAGGTCTCTAAGTAGAGAAGACAAAACTCCCAGCAGATGTAGATGAAATTTTGTCTAGAAACAACAGAGCAGGGAATATACAAGTTGAAAATATGTAAGAAAAGAAACTACATGGTTCTCTTTGATAGCATACAAGGAAAATAATGGCAGTTAGAAATTGACAAGCTGGGTACCAAATTGCCTCTGTCCACAGCTATTGTGTGACAGCTCTATAAAATTACCTGGATCCACAGGAATAGCAGCGAAAATTCATTAACACCACCTTATTATTGACTGAAGATGTTTTACTTCCTCTAGTTTCAAAGCTTTGACCTTGAGTCATATGGGGTTTTTGATCCCAAGAAATGGCTTTCAAAGCTCTCTCATTGAATCAAACCAAATGCTTAATCCCTTGTGCTTGAAAACATAGCAGTGCCTACTTTTGGACTTCTCCATCTACAACAATTATGCAGGAACTTCATAATTGTACAATTATGCAATGTACTTCAATCTGTTTCTTTTCTGTCTTCTTTCCTTCAGTTACTTTAAAATATGGTTTTCATAATATTGCTTTAAACTCAATTGTACCATTATGAAAGTACTTTTTAAGGGCAATGGATATTTTCTGGATGAATATTGGATGGATGGATGGAAGGAAGGATGAAAGCAATGTGAATGAGTCTCAGTTCTGAGTTTCAGCCTGGCTGATGGGGAATACTCAAGCCAGTTTCCTGGTTCTGACTAACTTGTAGCTTAAAGACCACCAGCACACCACTGCACTGCCATCTAGTGGTAGTTTAACCTACTTGTAAGAAAAGTACTTCCAGAAAAACAACTTGAATGCAAAATGAAAGTATCACAATTCTTTTTCTATCCCAGCTGCTTACAACGGCCTCTCCTCATTGGGCTATCTTTGATAGTAACAGCATTTCACCTTGATTGTTTAACACATGGTCAAAGAACATTCACAGGGTTATATACATAGATGTCACTAGTTTAGGTGGGGTAGGTCTTCCTTTGTACAATAAACGTCAAAGTTCTGTGTGTATTTTGAGATCATCAACAGGCCCCTGGGTTTTAAAAATGTGATAAACAGATGTTTTCAAGAGAAAGCACGATAATAATTCTTTTGCTTTCAGACTTACATTTCAACTTGGCGACTCTCTTAAAGAACATAACATTTTCCCCCTATGCAAATACTAACGTCTTAGTTGGTAAAAAACCATTTATCTCAGAACATAATTATGTAAAAATAAAATAAAACAGTTGCTAAGTTTAGGAAACCAGGAGTATAAATAAGACTTTACGTAATAATAAACTGTGTTGTATAATTAAATTATCTTGGCTGAAGGGATTTGAGATTGAGACAAGCTAATCTAAGATGTCAGGAAATACCTCTCTCAAGGACCTTATGTTTACTCTCAGTGGGATGTTTGGGGACTGTCAAACATTGGCCCCAGGCATATTTCTACATTTGAATGTCTCAAGAGTCCTGTGGAAAGAGTTGAACTCTCTTCACAACGGGATATGTCTGATGGACGCAGGGGTGCGGAGAGAAATATCACAGGAGCCAGACCATGAAGATGGTAAAAAGCCTCTGGGGGATCCTCATAAGTTAAAGTCTGGATGGTGGGCTAAACTGTGGGTCAATCTACCCAGGACTTCAACTGATTAGATGGGGCCCACCCACATGATGAAAGGCAACCTGCTTTACTTAAAGTCATCACCCTCATGTTAATCTGATCCAAAATACCCTCACAAAAACACCCAGAAATGTTTGACAAGTATCTTGTTTAGACATTCTTCAATCTAGCCAAGTTGACATAAAATTAACCATCAGATGTGCCTTGGTGTGGGCCTGTTTTTATCCATTGTGCTGTGTTTTCAAGACTCTTAATTTACAGACTCAAGTCAATTTGCTTCAGACACAAGAAATGTTATTGAATCTTTTCTTTGAACATGCTCTTACTCGTTTTCCTTATTCTATATTTCTGGAGTTCCTGTTAATAGGATTTTAGACCTTTCTACTGGACTTCTAATGTTGGTCTGCTTTCCTTGTTTATCTGCTTGTCTTTTACCTTGTTTTCTAGATGACTTCCTTAAGCTTTCTTTCAACCCTTTGAGTTTTAATTTTTACTACCATATTTTTAAGTTTCTGGATATTTCTTTTCCTTTGTGAGACCTCTCCTCCTTTTAAAAATAGCATCCTGTTCTTATTTCATGTGGCCATATGTCTCCTTATCTCTCTCAGGATATTAATGGCAGGCTTTCTTTTCTTTTCTTTTCTTTTTTTTGGAGGGGGGTTACAGTATTCTTTTCTCTTGCAAGGTTTGTTTCTCCAAGTGGCTTTTTTCTGTTTATTTCTTTGGTTTCTATCTTTCATATTGGACACTTCCCTCAGATGTATGGTACTTCTTGGTTGTTTTCATATCCTCAAGAATAGGGACTAAAAAGCTACTGGCAGGCTCTAAGGGGGGAGGGGAAAGGAGGAAGGGATCATGTGTTGAATGTGGCCTTCATAATGGGGTGAGCTGTCGGTACATTTAGGTCTGTTTTATTGGGCTGGTCAAATTCTTCAAAGAAAACTCTTCTGATCTCCTTTGTTAAGGACAGGGTTTCTGGCTGCTGATTGGGGAAGAGGCCAAGATGTCTCAGGATGCAGCTGTAGATACTTCCTTAATCTCTGTTTTCAGTTCTATACGCCCCACTTTTAGTCATGCCTGGTGTTCCCTGTTTTAATCTCTCCTGAGAGTACACCTCTATGGTCTCAGCAGGTTCTTACCAGTAGCCCAGCTGCAGAGCGGGGGAGAGACCTGGGGTCCATTACTTTAACAGACCCTCAGTCGATCGTCCTGTTTTCAGTCTCTGCCCCCCCCCCCCCACCTCCGTACTTCCACATGCTGCCACTACCTGAGCCCACTGGAGACTGTGGTGTACGGTAAATTGGAATGGGTGCCAGCTTTCCCCGCTGCTGACTTAAGGTTCTATTTTTGGGTGGTTTGCTAAGCCATTTATCACCCCATCTGTTTTCTAGCTTCCAAATCTTGCTTCTGTTGCCTCCTTTCCCCTTTCTCTCCACCCGTGTGGGTGTAGGCCTTTATGACAATCACTTCACTGTTGTTTTAGTGGGGTGGTGAGAAGGAGCAAAAGTAGATGCCTGTGTGTAATCCACTACCATTACCTTAAAGGTCTTCTGTGGGACCTTTAAAAGTAATTTCTGTTTACAAAGTTTCTATTCATTTAAAAATTCTTTAAATGTTTTTAAAGTACAGATGTGAAGTGGATTTTTTTGGTAGTCAAACATTAACTTTGTGTGTATGATTTCTTACATCGTTTCCAAACTTGAGAAGTCTTTTTCCTATGTCAAGATTAGGTAAATATTTACTTAGATCTGTCCTAAGTAAAACTGCCAAGTAGCCATAGTTTTTTTGTTTGTTTTGTTTTTTTTGGCACTAGCTCCCAATCTTCTATTGGGATGATGTCCTAACCCTCCTTCTGGAGTGTCCCCAGTGCCTTTCAGAATCCCCATGATGGCTTCTATTCACTAACATTCTCAGCCAAATCCGTTTCTTTCCTTCCATGGTAGCTCCCTGCACTTAGGCCTTTCCCAGTCCCTTCCATTCCATGAAAACTGAGCCTGCCCAGGGTCTCCTACTACGCTCTGCTCTTTCTTACCTAACAAAAGATGCCCGGAACTGTTTCAGAGGAACTTCACATTTGTTATTGATTTAATCCTTACAACATCCGTGTGTGATAGATATGATTAGTCCTGTTTCATAGATTAGTAAATTGAAGCTAGAGAGATTAAGCCTCTTTTGTTCAAGATCACTTGGCTGATAAGTCAAGGAAGGTCTGGAGTATGACATCTTTTAACCTCTGCATACAGTCTACCTATACTAGAAAATATTTACTGTGCTAACTCATGCAATAAGATATAAATAATTTAATGGCTACTTTTAAGACAATACTTTAACCTAAATCATAAGTCTAATAGTGAAATTATCAAATATAACAAAAATTTTAGGTAGTGCCATTAGGGTTACCTTTCTCCTCCCATCCACCCCAACAGAAAATGACCTCCATTTGGCATTTTTAAGATTGTAGCTAAAGATTATAAAAATAAAGTCATCTATGACCATGAAAAGCTCTGTGGGAGCTATGTTATAAATTACAGCACTCAGCCAAGAAAGACTAGTTTTTAAGCAATGTTTTTAGAGATGTTGACGTGTTACTGGACACATACTTGAGCCCAATCTCCATTCCTCCCTGTATTTTTAAATTCAAAGAAGAACTTTTATTTTTCAAGGAAACAAATGATATCAAAATCACAAGGCATCTTCTCTGATTATTTCCATCTAAGGTTATAAAAACACAGTATTTGTATTTAATACACATTTTTATCTTTACTGGGCTAAATTGCTTTCCAAGAAAGCATAGCAGAGCATTTTCTAGATCTTCTTCAGAGATTCAGTATTATTTCTGTTCTAACCGAGAACACTCAGCTCTTCACCTCTGACACCAAGCAGTACAGGTTCCCCAGTTTCTCCACACAGAGACACATACATATATTAAAGGACGACTATGTGCATTGTATGTGACATGAAACTAATAAGACAATACCCTCTCTTCAAAGAGCTCTAGAGAAAAGAGACATACAATCCTATCTAATAAAAGAGTAATATGCAAATTGACCATCATTCCAACACACAAAGATAGCCACCCCCATGTGGACATAAGATGCCTGCCACAAGATGGCCAGCAGGGGAGGGCGGTTGGGGGCGACCAGGCCTGCAGGGGAGGGCAGTTAGGGGTGACTGGGCCAGCAGGGAGGGCAGTTACGGGCAACCAGGCCTGCAGGGGAGGGCAGTTAGGGTTACAGGGTCAGCAAAGGAGAGCAGTTGGGGGCGACCCAGCCTGAAAGGGAGGGTAGTTGGGGGGGGGGGACCAGGCCTGCAGGGAGGGCAATTGGGGGTGACCAGGCCAGAGGGGAGGGCAGTTAGGAGCAATCGGGCCGGCAGGAGAGTAGTTAGGCATCTATCAGGCTGGCAGGGGAGTGGTTAGGGGCAATCAGGCAGGCAGGCAGGCGAGTGGTTGGGAGCCAGCAGTCCTGGATTGTGAGAGGGAGTCCCAGATTGGAGAGGGTGCAGGCTGGGCTGAGGGACACCCCCCACCCCCGTACACGAATTTCATGCACCAGGCCTCTAGTATACAATAAAAACATAAGAAAAATATTTTAAAAATCCATTCTGGTAGGGAGAAGAATATGAACTTTCTCTTTTATACTTCCATTAAAAGAATTGAGGTTTCAAATTTTTGCCCCCCACTCCCCATACCCTGCCAACCCTCACACCCCCCGCTTCCCCCACATCCTCCTCTCCCCCCCCCCCCAGCCAAAAAGAGCCATAAATCTTCTCATAGCCCTGTCTTCTCTTCTCAGTAAATGGCATTTAGGCAGTTTTTTAGGCCTAAAACTTGTGCAATTTCTCTTAATGTCCATGTCTGTCCCCTTCTCTCTGTCCTAAATCCAACCTATCAGCAGGTACTGTCAGTTCTGACTCCAAAATGCGTCCAGCAGCCAACTGGTCCCCCATCCCTTTTTAAAAAATCCTCACAGGAGGATATTTTTCATTATTTTTTAGAAAGAGTGGAAGAGAGAGGGAAAGACAGAGAGAAATACAGTGGGGCCTTGACTTACGAGTTTAATTCATTCTGTGACGGAGCTCGTAACTCAAATTACTCGTATGTCAAATCAACAGTGAATGAGTGAGACACGTGATGCTGGGCTGATGTTGTGGCGTTCACTGTGACATTCGCTGCGCCAACTAGCGGTGGGGTATCTGAAGCTGGCTCGTAACCCGAATTTTAGCTCGCAACTCAAAGCAAAAAAATCGGCCGAGAGATGGCGCGTATCTCGAAAAACTCGTTAGTCAGGACACTCGTAAGTCAAGGCCCCACTGTACCTATTTGAGAGAAACACAATTGGTTGCCTCCTCCACATGCCCTGACCAGGGTCTGGGCCTGGGAGGAGCTTGCAACCGAGGTATGAGGTACGTGCCCTTGAAGGGAATCAAACCCAGGACCCTTTGATCAGCAGGCAGATGCTCTATACACTGAGCCAAAGTGGCTAGGGCTGGTCCCCCTTTTTGACTGCTACTACACTAATCTTAGCACATCTTTTCTCAGTTAGACTGCTGCAATACCTCCTGAATAGACTCTGCTTCCATTTCTTCCATTTTTGCTCCATGATAACCTGTTCTCCACCAAGCACGTGGGAAGCTCTATGAAGAGTGAACACTAGCTTCTGTTTGAGCCATAATGGAGTAACAGCATCTGTATTTACTTTCTCCCATGACTCGAAAACTGGACAACATATACTTAACAACTGCTTTCTGACATTAGACAGTTGGCAGCACAGGACTAATTACCGCTGAGAAAGGAAACAATAAGGTGAACCCTGTGTTTGTTCCAGCTTACCTGAGGTTCCAGGCTTCGTGCAGGCATCAGGAACCCAGACAAATCCCAGAAGTCTTCTTGAATGGAACGGACAGAGATGAGCGTTTGGTGAGGCCAAACAAGAAATAATACTGAATCTCTGAAGAAGATCTAGAATTTGTGGAGCAAAATTTATTGAGAAGACTTTACCTTTCATATTAAATTACCTTGGCTACTATGTCACAAATCAATTGACTGTATGTGTGGATCTATTTCTCAACTTTCATTTTAGTTCCCTTTATTTATTAATCAGTATGTCATTTCCACAGTCTTAATTACTACCACTTTTAATAGTCTTGTGATAAGGTAGTATACAGCTTCCAGCTTTGTTCTTTTTTTTTCATATTGTTTTTGTTTTTGTTGAGAGAGAGAGAGACATGAATGTGAGAGCAGAATATGGATCAGCTGCCTCCTGCACGCTCCCTACCAGGGATCGAGCCTGCAACCAGGAATCGAACTGGCAACCTTTTAGTGCACAGGACAATGCCCAACCAACTGAGCCACACCAGCCAGGGCAGCTTTGTTTTTCTTTTCCAAGACTGTTACTCTAGGTCTTTCGCATTTCCAGAAAAACTTTAGAGTCAACTTGTCAATTTCTAGAAAAAGTCTGTTAGGATTTTGGTTGGAATTGTGTTGAATTTACGGATCATTTTTGGAAGACTACTAATCTTAATAAGATTGGGTCTCCCAGCTGATGATCGTGATATAAGTTCCCACTTATTTAGATTTAAAAAAAAATCCTCACCCAAGGATATGTTTTTGTATTGATTTTAGAGAGGGAGGAAGGAAGGGAAAGAGAGAAACATTGATGTGAGAGAGAAACATCGATTGCCTCCTGTGCATACCTCAACTAGGGATTGAACCTGCAATCTAAGTTTATGCCCTGACCAGG
Source organism: Myotis daubentonii (assembly GCF_963259705.1). Taxonomy (NCBI): domain Eukaryota; kingdom Metazoa; phylum Chordata; class Mammalia; order Chiroptera; family Vespertilionidae; genus Myotis; species Myotis daubentonii. The sequence continues at coordinate 56,856,977 of NC_081847.1, read as the reverse complement.
AATGGACCACAACCCTTGGTGCATGGACGATGCTCCAACCAAATGAGCCACCTGGCCAGGGTCTAGCTTTTCTTTAATATCTCTTATTAATATTTTGTATTTATCACTGTCGAAGTCTTGCACAATTTTTGAAAATTTACTCTTAAATAGTTTATATTTTTAATGCTATAGTAAATGATATTTAAATTTTTCATTTTCCAATTATTTGCCAGCAAACAGCAATAAATTTTTGTGGCTACTAGGTTTATTTTTCTGCATTTTGATGTTTCTGTATAAACAATCACATCATCTGGAAATAAAGACAATTTAATTCTTTCTATTCTTTAATTCCATTGTGGTCAGGAAACATACTCTAAAATTTCAATATTTTTGATATTTCATGAGACTTGTTTTATGGATTAGCATGTGACAATGTTGGTGAATGCTCCAGATGCACTTTAAAGATGGTTTTCTATTGTTTTCTGGCATCCATTGCTTCTCATAAAATGTCATTTCAATAACTTAATGCATTATATATCATTGTTCCTCTATATGTAATATTTTTCTCTGACTGCTTTCAATATAATTTATTTAGTTTAATTTTTGGTAGTTGGACTAGTGATATTCTTGTGTTTATCTTGCTTTGAATTTGTTGAGCTTTTTGGATAGGTAAGTGAGTTATTTCCACAAATTTGTGAAAATTTCAACTATTTTTTTCCTAGTTCTTTTTTTGTCCCAATTTCTTTCTCTTCTCATTCTGGTATTCAAATTATATGTGTGTTAGATCACGTAAAATGTTCCAAAGATCTCTGAGAGACTGTTCTTTATTTGCAATTTTATTTCCCTTCACTTTGCAGAATGTAATGGTCTTTCTACGAGTTCACTGATCAGGGTGGTCATGAGAATTGCCTCTCAGGCCACTAGCTACTGGAAGCATAACTGACTGAGGCTGTGAGCTGCCATACTATGAAATCATCACCATGTTTGTGCTAAGGCCACACTCCCCACAGGCTGCTGCCAGTGCTACTCTGAGAGTAGCAGGTTCTAAAGAATCCTCTGGTGACTCACTTTGTATTGATGACTCCTTGTTGGCCTTTCTGCACTTTCCTAGACTAAATGACACCTAACTGTCCTTCCTTCTCTCTTTCACTGTAGGTCAGACTTGCAGTGTGATATGACGGCTGTACGAAACATTTTCCTCAATAAAAACCTTTATATTCAATCCAGTCTTAGTGTATGCTTTGAGGGGGCACCTGGAATAACACAGGTAAAATCAGAAGTGGTCTAAGAAAACAGGCAATGAGATATAGACTTGAGACTGGCTTGCCCACCACCTGTAGGCAATTAGGATGCTATTGTGTTGGCCGATGAAACAGAGATAGGCAAAAGGCAGAAGCTACACTGCTGAATATTTTATTGGTGGTGAATTGGGAAAATCTATCAGAGAGTAATGTGATTTGGGACCCTTGATGTAAATGCAGCAATAGATTCCAGAGCACAATCTTATATATTGAGCACATATACTGACCCTTCCAAATAGCTATTAAGTTATTGTTAAGCTATTAAAGCAGTCTGGGGCAGGTATTCTGTAGCTTACAAATGTTGTCTATTTGCTGGCTTACCTTACTAGCATGATCCAGGCCTACAACACTCCACTTCCTTAGCTTTCTCACTCCTGGGTAGATGTATATGTGGTTTAAGGATGAAGGACACCAACTTCTTTAGGCAGGACACCCTGAAATAAAATGACTTTCAAGAAGCTTTCTCCCATGAGAAGATGTTTCTTTCATAGTCTTTTCTTATGTTATAGCATCTATATTCTTCTTGTACCCAAATACTTATTTTAATTACTAAAGTATGAGTCCCTGGAGGAAACAACCTTTCCATGTAATTCTCAGAGGGCTGCCTAATACATACATGGCTTTACTGTTATCACCGTGTGCCATAACCCGGGGTGATCAATCAGAATATATCATCTTTCTGGGCACAGTGATTGGTTGATCAACATCAAACCAATCAGAGTTCTTTTAGGGAGGTGGATATGAGACACTGCAGGGAAAGAGAGGTTTTTTTTCCTCAGTTGTCATTAGTTTTACATGCAAATTCATCCCACAATCTTTTTTTTTTGCTTCTGTGTGAAAATTAAGTCAACACATACTCAAGTACCTTCTAGATGTGGAGAGAGCCCACTAAAGACATGCCATTTGGATTCAGCTGTGCCTGGAGTAGTCAATTCCCTGAGACTTCAGTTTGCATGGTAAGGAAGTCTTTTACTCATGCTAGTTTATGTAAAGTTATTTATTTTATTTGCTGAAGGAGTCCTGATTAATATAGTAAATAAATATAATATAAATTCATTTGGTACTACAATAGTATTTGTATAGATAGACCTCAAAAGGCAACCTTGGAAATATTGATTCTTTCATTGAATTATACTTTGATATTGAATAAATTGGGTCCTCCCTTCCTTCTTTCTTCCTTCCTTTTTTTGGCCTTACACAAAGATCTTTATAATGCAAAGGTCACAATTCTGCTGAGTGCCACTCATTGGTTGTGTTTTGACTCATAGTCCTTCCCAGTCCCATCCAGGCACAACGCAAACTATGGAACGCTTCACGAATTTGTGTGTCATCCTTGCACAGGGACCATGCTAATCTTCTTTGTATCATTCCAATTTTAGTATATGTGCTGCAGAAGTGAGAATGACCCTTTCTTTCTAATATATTCTAAACAAATCCAACCCTGAAAAATTGTTCTACTAGAGGCCCGATGCATGAAATCTGTGTGGAGGTGGGGGCCTCAGCCCAGCCTGCACCCTCTTGCAATACAGGACCCCTCGGGGAATTTCCAACTGTCAGTTTAGGCCCGATTGGGCCTAAAGCAGAAGTCAGACATCTCTCTCGCAACCTGGGACCCCTCGCTCCTAACTGCCTGCCTGCTCGCTCCTTACTGCTTGGCTCGCAGCTCCTTAGTGCTGCAGCAGAGGCAGGAGAGGTTCCCGCCACTGCCACTGTGCTCACCAGCCATGAGCCCAGCTTCTGACTAAGCGGTGCTCCCCCTGAGGGAGTGCACTGACCACCAGGGGGCAGCTCCTGCATTGAGCATCTGTTCCCTGGTGGTCACTGTGCATCATAGCAACTGGTTGTTCTGGTCGTTCCACCATAACGATTGCTGGGCTTTTATTATACAGACTAGAGGCCCAGTGCACAAAAGTTTGTGCACTTGGGGGGTCCCTCAACCCAGCCTGTGCCCTCTCGCAGTCTGGGACCCCTCAGGGGATGTCCACCTGCTGGCTTAGGCCCGCTTCCCAGGGGATTGGGCCTAAGCTGGCAGTCAGACATCCCTCTGGCAGCCAGGGAGCCCTCGGGGGATGTCCACTTGCCAGCGAGTAGCAGGCCTAAGCTGCAGTCGGACATCCTTAGCTCTGCTGAGGAGGCGGGAGAGGCTCCTGCCACCACTGCTGTGCTGGCAGCCATCAGCCTGGCTTGTGGCTGAGCAGAGCTCCTCCTGTGGGAGCACACTGACCACCAGGGGGCAGCTTCTGCTTTGAGGGTCTGCCCCCTGGTGGTCAGTGTGTGTCATAGTGACCAGTCATTCCCAGTTGTTCTGCTGTTAGGGTCAGTTTGCATATTACCCTTTTATTATATAGGATACTCCTTCCTGGGAAATCTTATCCACTTTCATTGTTTCAGTAACCATCTCTATGCAGATAAAAGTAAATTCATATCTCTTACTTAATTCTCTCCTCAAAGAATCAAAAACAGGAAATCCAATTACCTGTTGGCATTTACACATTACTATTTCCCATGCACCTCAAAGTTAACATGTCATCTTTCCTACTAACCATATTTTTTTCTTATAATTTAAAAGCATTAATTGATGAACATACAATCTATCTGACCTTTAAAAAAAGGTGACATCCTTGACTCTCTCCTTCCCATTATGTTTTATACACAATCAAGCCATCAAGTCCAATTATTGATTTTGTCTTCCAATTACCTATTAAATCCATCTTCTCTTCTTACTTTTACATCATCTACTACAATAACATCCAACTTTATTCGCTACTTATTCCTTCCTCCCCCCAAGGGCTGTCAGATCTTTATGTGAATCATAAGGCTGGCTTCCTGTTATGTAGAAAGTACAAACTCTGCTTGATCTTAGCTTTGCCTCCCTCTCCTGTTTCCCTTCCTGACACTCACTGCCCCTTGTTTTATGCTGGTGCAGTTGAAATTGTCCCACAATATAATTCATTACTTGGTTTTCTACCTTGACTCACGCTGCTGTTATCTTTTGTTTGTTTTTTGACAGCAATGCTCTTCCCACACTGACACCTGTGATTTTTCCCCCTTTTTGTATCAGTTCAGGAGGTAGTTACTTCAGGATTTTACTCCCTAATTTCTGAAACCAGATTAGGGTCTCTGAGCTCTCAGAAATTATGCACCCATTTTAATCATTACTATTGTTACTACAATGACCTTTTTCACTTGTCTCCCTCTCATTCATTTCTATGCTACATTCAATATCTGTAGGTCAGGTAAATTTCAGATACTCTCAATGAACACTAGAGGTCACTATTATCTTTTGTTTGAATGAATGAACATCTAAAAATTTTAAAGAAGTCTTTCTCAGATAAATATCACATGATCTCACTCATTTGTGGAATATAATAAATAACATATACTGATGAACAAAAACAGATCCAGATACAGAGAAGCATTGATCAGACTGTCAAACGTCAGAGGGTAGGTAGGGGAGGGTGGGGGTAAGGGAGAGAGAATAACCAAGGGACTTGTATGCATGCATATAAGCCTAACCAATGGACACAGACACCAGGGGGGTGAGGGCATGAGTGGGGGTGGGGTGGGGGAGCAATGGGGGATAAGGACACACATGTAATACCTTAATCAATAAAGGGGGAAAAAACAAAGTAGTCTTTCTCCCTCCCCTCAACCTCCTTTAAATAATGTTATATGAGTTAGCTTAACATTTCTAGACCAACTAATAGTGACTATCTAAAAAAATGATTTTTAAAAGCATTGTATTTATTTGAAAAATCATGGAACTTGGGGAAAGGCTGAAAAGATTGTCTAAATTATTTTTCTAATCTTCACAAAAGATAAACTCATTTGAAATGAGTTAGTAGTGAATATTTTATCATTTATTATTATTATTGGTAGAACTTTCAAAACATTAAATAATTTAAGAGGTATGAAGAATACCCCAAAATCATACTGTACCAAGGAAAAAAATTAGAACATGCTTTCAATAGCAAAGACTTGAGGGTATTCTAAAATTTCTTATGCACAGGAAGAGTCACAGAATATTAACTTCTATTTTTCTTTTCAGATCTCTCAGCTTACCAGCTTTGTAAATGGCTCCACTCCTACCTAATTATTCTAATCCAAAATTTGGTTGACACCCTTGACTTTTCTTTTTAACAAAGTCTATTGGTTCAAAGTATATGTTTAATCTATCTATTACTCTTTACCTCCTCTGCTACTACCCTGGCCCAACCTACTGCATGATCACAACCTTTTTTCTTTTTTTCTTTTCATTGATTTCAGAGAGGAAGGGAGAGGGACAGAGAGAGAGAAACATCAATGATGATGAGAGCACATCATTGATCAGCTGCCTCCTGCGCACCCCCTACTGGGGATTGAGTCCACAACCCAGGCATGTGCCCTGACTGGGAATGGAACTGTGACTTCCTGGTTCATAGGTTGATGTTCAACCACTGAGCCACACTGGCTGGGCACAACAGCCTTCTTACTGGTCTCCCTATTCAACCTGCCCAAGTTCTGGATTCCTCAACTCTTTGGGGGGGAAAAAAGACTAATTCCATTTAAAATCTACTCTGCATAAAACCCCAAGAAACAACCCCTGATAGAAACTCCTTGCAAATTTGAACTAATCTAAGAAAGTTTACATGCTGAAAAGAACTGAGACACTCCAGGTGACTAATCCTAGGCACATCACATAAGCATCGAAGTCAGTGCTTCAAAGAAGAAAATTTGACCTTGCTGTCTTTCTATTACAGCCGATGTTACTGACAATGTTCTGTTCTTTGTTGGATTCCAAATGACCAGAACTCCAAAATGGAGTTATTTATATTAGTGAAAGAACACTGAGTCTTGAAAGTATTTCTTTTGTGGCAATAATGCTTTTTGTTATACCATGAATGCAGCTTTAGCAAATAATTGAAAATTTCATCTTCTTATTTCAATCAAACAGTTCAGCCTCTTTGCAATTCATTTTGTTGGGGAACATCTATTTGACAAACCTCTGCTTCCAAGGTGATTTACAGTGACCGAGTTAGAAACAGAACAACATTTTATTCTTTTCCTTAAGGAGGGATAATTTCTTCCATAAAATTTACAAGGTACAATGTAGAGTAGGCCAATCTATTACATTTTCCTGGAAATTTATTTTTAGCTTCATTTAGTAGATCAACCTACAGCCTAAAACTGAACAACATTTATATGTTGTTGTTAATCTGACAGATAACACAAGGATCATATTTGAAGGAATTGGAATGAAGTGTTCCTATCATCTTTAATTTTCCTTTGTCTCTCAGGGTCTTCGGATCCTAGTTATTTTTTTTTTCCTTTGTCTCTCAGGGTCTTCTGATCCTAGTTATTTTTTTTTTTACCATATTCTTTGATTCAGTATCTTCTTTCATTCTCAGTTTATCACAGAGAAGGAACATTAAATACATATACAGGGATGGGCAAAAGTAGGTTTAGAGCTATTCAGATAGAAAAAGACATACAGGTTATATTTATTACTAATAAATAAATAATACAAGAATAAAGTGTTTCACATACTCACAACTGTAAACCTACTTTTGCCCAACCTGTAACTATCTGAAAATAATATTTAAGCACCACTTTTAATGCATAGAATATTTTGTTTCCAAATTAAAATTAACTTTTTTTCTATTATTTGTGTAAAACTATTTTTTAAAAAAACTTTTATCCTAATAAATGGATGGGAAAAGATATTTTATGCCAATGCAAATTTTTTAAAAAGTTAGGATAGCAATACCTATATCAGACAAAATAGACTTTAAAACAAAGGCTATAACAGGAGACAAAGAAGAACCTAACAATTGCACTTCTGGGTATATGGCCGAAGAAACCCAAAACACTAATTTTTTAAAAGATATTTTTATTGATTTCAGAAAGAGAGAGAGAGAAAAACATCAATGATGAGAATCACTGATCAGCTGCCTCCTGCATGCCCCACACTGGGGATTGAACCCACAACTCAGGCATGTGCCCTGACTGGGAATCAAACCATGACCACCTGGTTCATAGGTCAACACTCAACTACTGAGTCATGCCGGCCAGGCCCAAAACACTAATTTGAAAAGACACATGCTTCTATTTGTTCATTACATCATTATTTACACAGAAGCAACCTAAGTGTCCATCAACAGATGAATGAATAAAGAAAAAGTGGTACATTTATACAATGGAATATTACTCAGCCGTAAAAAAGAATGGAATCTTGCCATTTGTGACACCATGGGTGAACCTAGGGGGAATTATGCTAAATGGAATAAATGAGAAAAAGAATAACAAATACCATATGCTTTCATTTACATGTGGAATCTTAAAAACAAAATAACGAACAAACAAATCAGAAGCAAACTCAAAGATACAGAGATTATTTTATTTTAATTTTTCTTATTGATTTTAAAGAGAGAGAGAAGAAGGGAGAAAGAGAGAGAGAAACATTGATTTGTTGTTCTATTTATTTATGCATTCATTGGTTGATTCCTGTGTGTGACCTGACCAGAGATCAAACCTGCAACCTTGGCATATCAGGACAACGCTCTAACCAAGTGAGCTACCCGGACAGGGATATATTTGTATTATTATTATTTTTTAAATTACTTTTTAGTTTTTAATTACAGTGGACATATTATATTAGTTTCAGGTGTACACCCCAGTGATTAGACATATAACTTACTAAGTGAACATTCCAATAAATCTCATACTCATCTGATACCATACATAGTTATTAGAATATTATTGAATATATTTCCTATGCTGTACTTAGGATATTGACTATATCCTCATGACTATTCTGTAGCAACCAATTTGTACTTTTTTTTAAAATATATTTTATTGATTTTTTACAGAGAGGAAGGGAGAGAGATAGAGAGTTAGAAGCATCAATGAGAGAGAGAGAGACATCGATCAGCTGCCTCCTGCACACCCCCCACTGGGGATGTGCCCGCAACCAAGGTACATGCCCTTGACCGGAATCGAACCTGGGACCCTTCAGTCCGCAGGCCAACGCTCTATCCACTGAGCCAAACCGGTTTCGGCCAATTTGTACTTCTTAATCCCTTCACCTTTTTCACCCATCCCACCAACACCCCTCCTGTCTGGCAACCGTCAAAATGTTGTCTGTACCTATGTTTGTTCATTTATTTTGTTTTTAGATTCAATTGTTTTTTTGTTTTGTTTTAAAATATTTTTATTGATTTCAGACAGGAAGGGAGGGGGAGAGAGAGCTAGAAACATCAATGATGAGAGAGAATTACTGATCAGTTGCTGCCTGCATGCCCCACTACTGGGAACTGAGCCTGCGACCTGGGCATGTGTCCTGACTGGGAATTAAACTCTGACCTCCTGGGTTCATAAGTTGATGCTCAGCCACTGAGCCACATCAGCTGGGCTAGATTCAATTGTTGTTAGATTTGTATTTATTGCCAGTTTACTGTTCATATTTTTTATCTTTTTTATTCTTCTCCTTCTTCAAAAAGACCTTTAACATTTCATGTAATGTTGGTTTGGTGGTAATGTACTCCTTTAGCTTTTTCTTGTTTGGGAACCTCTTTATATGTCCTTTGATTCTAGTTAGAGTCTAGTTTCTAGGGCCCGGGCTGGAGAGGAACCTGCAACTGAGGTACATGCCCTTGACCAGAATCGAACCCGGGACCCTTCTTCAGTCTGTAGACCAAAGCTCTATCCACTGAGCCAAACCAGCTAGGGCTGTCCTTTGATTCTAAATGATAGCTTTTCTGGGTAGAGTAATATTGGTTATAGGTCCTTGCTTTTTATCACTTTGAATATTTCTTGCCACTCGCCTCTGGCCTACAAAGTTTCAGTTGAGAAATCAGCTGACAGTCTGATGGGAGCTCCCTTGTAGGTAACTAACTGCTTTTCTCTTGCTGCTGTTAAGATCCTCTCTTTGTTTCTAACCTTTTGCATTTTAATTATGATGTGTATTGGTGCAGGTCTCCTTGGGTTCATCATGTTTTCTCTGTGCTTTCTGGAATTGTATGTCTCTTTCCTTCCCCAGGGTAGGGAAGTTTTCTGTCATTTTTTCAAATAGGTTTTCAATTTCTTACTCTCTCTCTCTTCTCCTTCCAGCATTCCATGATGCGAATGTTGGTATGCTTGAAATTGTCCCAGTAGCTTCTTACATTATCTTCATTTTTTAAAATTCTTTTTTTTGCTGTTTTTCTGCTTAGGTGTCTTTTGCTTCCTTATATTCCAAATAGCTGTTTTGGTTTTTGGTTTCATCTACTCTATTGTTGATTTCCTGTCAATTATTCTTCATTTGAGTTAGTGTATTCTTTATTTCTGATTGGTTCTTTTTTATGGTTTCTATGTCATTTTTCATGCTGTTGAGGTTCTCACTAAGTTCCTTGAAGTTCTAACTAAGTTCCTTGGGCATCCTTATAACCATTGTTTTGAACTCTGTATCTGGTAGTTTGCTTGCCACTATTTCATTTAGTTCTTTTTCTGGAGGTTTCTCCTGTTCTTTCATTTGGAACCTGTTTCTTTGTCTCTGTATTTGGGCTGCTTTCCTATCTTTGTTTCTATGTATTAGGTAGAGCTGCTATGTCTCCCAGACTTGGTAGAGTGGCCTTGTGTAGTAGGTGTCCTGTAAGGCCCAGTGGTGCAGCCTCCCCAGTCACCTGAGCTGGGTGCTCCAGGTGCTCCCCTTTGTGGGTTGTGTGCCCTGTCCTGTTGTAGTTGAGACTTGGTTGCTGTTGGTGTCACTGGGAGGGACTGACCCCCAGAGCAATCACCTGTGAGGACTGGCTGCAACTATAGCAGAGGAACTCTGTGCAGAAGTCAAACCTACAGAGCATGACATGCTTCAGTGGGGCTTTGGTGCTCATTGAGTCTGACCCTGGAGTGTGTCACTTGTGGAGGTGATAAGGCTGTAATCTGGCATGGTCTGAAGCTGTTCACTGGGTACCCTGGCTCAGGGGCCTCCCAGGAGGTATAAGGTCAGCCACTGCTTGTGCCCTGGCTGGGGCCACTTGGCACAAGCTACAGAGTGACCTAGAGATGGCTACTACTTGTGCTGGGCTTGAAGGTGCCCAGGAAAGGCCAACCTGTGAACCAAGGGTGCCACTAGTGCCAGAACTGGGGCCACTTAACAAAAAAAATGGGGTACAAAAGAGGCCAGATGCTGGTTGCTTGAGAGATTTTAGGAAAGTCCAAAGCATGAGACAAAAGAGGCCATTTGCATGGAAAAGCCACTGGAAACAGTTTGGGGGGTGCTGGCAAGTTGTATGAGGTGGGGTCTCAGGGAATCACTAGGGGATGGGGTTATAGTGTTAGCCAGGTTGATGAAGAATCAGATATGGTGCCCACCTGTTGGGGGCTCTCTCAGAATAGGAATAATGGCCTCTGCCAGCACATTTTTTCTGACAGAAAGCTGCCCTTCCTGTTCTCATCCTGATGCCAGACAATTCAGTTCCTCCCCATATGTGCCTGGTTCCTTTCAAGCTGCTGCCCCAATGCTAAAGTTCAGAGTAAATGAGTCTGAGTAAGTTAATGTGCAGGCCCTTTAAGAAGAACTGCCTACGTCTCCAACAGTCCTCTATCTCACTCAGCCTCAATTTCACTGGTTTTTACAGCCAGAAGTTATGGGGACTTCCCTTTCTGGCCCTCAAACTCTGGGCTGGGAGGTCTGATGTAGGGCTGGAATGCCTGCTCCTCAGGGGGGACTTCCACAGCCCAGATATCTCTCCCAATTTTAAATTGCCATATGTGGGGTGGGACCAGCCTGTTATGCATCTCTGCCCCACCTTCCAGTCACTATGTGGCTTTTTCTTTAAATCCCAAATTGTAGGACTTCCATTCAGCTAGGTTTCAGGTAGTTCTAAATGATGGTTGTTCTGTAGGTTAGTTGTAATTTTGATGTGATTGTGGGAGGATTCAACCACTGCATTTACCTATACCACCATCTTGACGGGAAGTTGCTAAGAACATTTTGATGGTTGCCAGATGGGAGGGGAGTTGGGGGATGGGTGAAAAAGGGGAAGGGATTAAGATGTGCAAATTGCCAGTTATAAAAACAGTCATGAGGATGTAAATTATGGCATAGGGAATATAATAAATAATATTGTAATAACTATCTATGGTGTCAGATGGGTAATAGATTTAGCAGGGTGATTACTTTGTAAGTTATATAATGTCCAATCACTGGGTTGTACATCTGAAACTAATATAATATTGTATGTCAACTGCAATTGAAAAATAAAAACGTTTTTAAAAGCTTTTATCATTATTCCAAATATATTTTTCTAAGATTAGATAAAGGAAATAAGGAACAATTGTTCGGATTACGGATTACAGTAGCCTACATTATCAATAGGAGACCTAACCTTAGATATTTCTTCCCTATCTTAATGTTTTTAATAATATCGGTTACTATTTATTAAACACATTCTATATGTCATTTGCTGCATTGTGCACTTTCTGTGTTTTCTTATTTAACTTATTTTAGTCTTCACATCATCCTTTGAGGTAGGTATTACTATCCTGTTTTATAGCTGAAAAAGCTGAGGTCAGTGATATTAAGTAATGGACCCAAAGTATGTTTGCTTGTTTTTAACCACTCTATACTTCCTTTTATGCCTTTTACCCAAAATATTCTTAAGTAGATAAACAAATAACTTACAAGCTTCAAATGTTTGGGAGATTTTGAATTGCAGGCATATGGAGGATTCATCTGAGTCAAGTGGACAATTTTAGAAAACACTTCCTAGATTGTCTTTTAAAATAAGAAGCCAGAGAAGACATATACAATATTTATCAAAAGTAACCTGAGAAATTAGGTACCCTTTTTAGTACTTAAAAAGTCCTTACTCATTATCTACATTCTGTGCCCATCATAACTGATATAAAAGCCAAAATCTGGTAAAGCATTCAATTTTCATTGTGAGGTAGAAAAGAATTCTGTAGATGTCTAAGAGCCCAACAAGTCCTCTACTCAGACTACCAGAGAAAACTCTGAAAGTTTATATGATGGATACACTGTAGGGACAGCACCTCAAACCCCAACATAGACTAAATGCTAAAAGATAAATGACCACCAAGGAAGTAAGTGGACCATGTGTTAAGGCCCAAAGAGGTGTTATACTGATTGATGATCAGGTCAATTTATGACTATAGCTATTATCTTTAAAAAAAAAAAAAGAATATAAACATAAATGTACTAGCGACACGTAATTCATTATTTTGCTTGTAGGATTTTACTCTTTTTAAAAAATACGTATATTTTGTTGATTTTTCACAGAGAGGAAAGGACAGGGATAGAGAGTTAGAAACATCGATGAGAGAGAAACATCGATCAGCTGCCTCCTGCACACCTCCTACTGGGGATGTGCCCACAACCAAGGTACATGCCCTTGACTGGAATCGAACCTGGGACCTTTCAGTCCGTGGGCCGATGCTCTATCCACTGAGCCAAACCAGTTAGGGCAGGACTTTACTCTTAATTTCTATTATTTTCTAGGAGGTATGCTTTATTTATTTAAGAAATGTTGACTATTAGATTAAAGTTTCACTGAAGAATTAAATATTGCCCATTTAAACTGTGACCAGAGTTATAGACACATACAACTTAATTTTTCACCCTTTATTTTATCCTTATGGAAAATGTTTAAATTATATTTAGGTTTGATCACCAAAAATATCTTCACTATATTAGCTGTGATATTCAGTCATAACCTCTCCCCAAAAAACCCACAAACAAAACACTTGAAAACTAGGTGCCACCACACAAATGAAAGGGCAATTAATTTTGTACTGATTATAACTCAAATTTAGAATTTTAAATTATTCATTCTAAAGGCAAGATCTAAAGAACTTGTAATAACTACTTTGTGTTTCTAATGAGAGCAAATTAAAAATACTTCAAAATCATGTAAGTAAGAAGGAAAACAAAGAACATGTAAAAGTATAGGCCTTTAAGAAGTTAGAAGATTTAAGAGGAAAAAATAGGCTTAAAAATAATAGAACATTTTTAAAGCTATTGAATGAGGATTTAACTTTCCCTTCCTCCCCTGACCAAGTACAATAGTGCTATTAAAGGAAGTAACACATATTTAAAGGATGTTAAGAAAGTAAAATTTTTTTTTGTTTCACACGACTAGCCTAACATTGCAGCATGAGGTCAGTCAGATGACACCTTTTGTAATTACGGTGGCAGATGCTGGTCTGTACCAAGTCCCAAGAGAATTTCAGGCTCTAGGCTTAAATCTTGGTTTCTCTTTGATATGGAGGTCTTGAGACCTCTCCCCTTTCCTCAAACCCTTCATCTTACTATTCCTCTTCCACAATTTAGGTTCATCAAAAGCCCATTAGACTTTTCACTTATTCTCTCCTTTAATCAACCTTATTTCTTTCAATTCCATATCTCTTTATTTGTAATCTATTTTATTCTTTATTGTATTAGTCTCCTTTACCCGTGTTCTCTTTTACTCTTGTTTCCCAGTTTTAGCCAACATTTAACTTTTTTGTTTAGTAGTTATAGAATACACATTGCATTGAAAAGAGAATAAGTCATTTCTCATGCATATTACTTTTGTAATAGTTATGTCATTGGAAACATTGAACATTATAGCTCAGTCCCAGTCACTAACTGCTTTTAAACCTTATTTGGACAGCATTTAGCTATTTGTTAAAAGCTATTTTACTTTTTTTATATAAAGACTTTGCTTTCCTAATGTATACAATTTTTTAATTTTGAAGTTTATTGATTAAAATTTGTTTTTGTCACTATTTTATTTGAAAATAGTTTCAATGAAATATAAATAATTTCCACAAATGGCAGCCAATAGGAGAATATACGTCATGATAACACTTAAAAATAAAAGCAATGAAAGAAACAAATCTAAGTACCTAAAGCTACCTGAAGGGACTTGGATTTGTGGAGACTGAGTATGCACTCAGTTGATTTGAATTTGAAAATGCATCATACTTTGAATTTGACCCCTGCCTCAGTCCATTCTGCCTCATCGTTGTGTAGAGTTCTGGTATTCTAGAAGTGACAGCAACATAAAAACTGAGGCTAAAATATTACCTGACAATTTTTGGTTCCTTGGGCTGCTAAGATGTTTCCTTCAGGCACAATGACCCCTTACAGACCTGGGTATTGTTATGATCTCTTTTTTCCTGGAAACTACAGATTGTTTATAAAATTTTGATACTTAAAGAATCACTTTATGAATTCTGAGTGGACTTATGTCCAAAATAGTGTGTCCTAGATTCATTCTTCCATTCTTTGTATTAGAGTGTCCTGAGACACAGGCACACATAATAGAGATGTGAACAAGACACCACAATCTCTGACTTTACAAAAGGCTTCATTCTCACTCTCACCTGCTTGACATCCACAGGGACTCTGATCATTTTTCTGCAAGAGAATCCAGCTAGAACTATCTTGAGTTGTGCTTGCAAATGTACTGTCAAGATTTTGAACACTTTGAACCCACTCAGGTTGCTTCTAGTCCTGCTTCCACAAATCAGTCATTTTGATGATTCATCCTTTCCTTCGAAAAACTCACCTTAAGCATTAATAATAATAATAATAATGCAATATAATAATAGTGGCTAATAATTAATTAGCATTCACTATATATTCCAGTTACTGTGCAAAATATCTCACATGCATTTTTCACTTAATCCTTAAAATAATCCATATAAGGTATATACTGTTGTTGTTATTCCATATTTTACAAAAAGAGAAACAGGCTTGGAGAGAATGCAAAACTTTGCAAAGTTTATGTTTAGTAAGTGGCAGAAGGTTGAATTTGATCTGACTTCAAAGTTCCAATTTTTCTCCATTTCCCACTCTCTGCTCTAATTAAAGATGGACACAGGCTTTTTCCCATCAGGTGAATCATGAAACAGCTATTTAATCTAGGATTTAAAAAATAAACTCCTTGCCCTAATTGGTTTGGCTCAGTGGATAGAGCATTGGCCTGTGGACTTAAGGGTTCCAGGTTCGATTCCATTCAAGGGCATGTACCTTGATTGCAGGCACATCCCCAGTAGGGGGTGTGCAGGAGGCAGCTGATGGATGTTTCTCTCTCATGGATGTTTCTAACTCTCTATCCCTGTCCTTTCCTCTCTGTAAAAAATCAATAAAATATATTTAAAAATAAAACAAACAAACAAAAACCTCCTGTCCTGGCCATTGTAGCTCAGTTGGTTGAGTATCGTCCCATACACCAAAAGGTGGTAGGTTCAATTCCCAGTCAGGACACATGCCTGGGGTGTGAGCTCAATCCCTGGTAGGGGACACGTAGGGGGCAGCCGATCAATGTTTTACTCTCACATCAATGTTTCTCTCTCTCTCTCTCTCTTTTTCTCTCTCTCTCTCTCTCTCTTCCTGTCGCTCTAAAAAAAAATCAATTAATAATCTTTCTAAAAATCAATAACATAAAGAAATAAACTTCTAAGGGATATCTCTTTTATTTCTAGCCCTATCCCCTGCCAAATTGACCAAAGTTGCTGATTGGTTTTAATAAACACCTTCAATTGTTTATCTGCTCAGTTAATGTGCTATGTTTTGTGTCACCTTGGGGTAGCAGGAGACTTTTGCTGAATGGCCACAGAACCAGCACTGGTGCCAAGTTTGAATCTGTTTTAACCTTGTGAACACCACTCACCCATACCAGATGACTCAGAACATGCCTCATGCAACTCACATACCATCAGAGACTCTTTCAGTGGCTGAGTCTAATAAGCAGCTGGCAGCAGAGCCAGATCAAAGGGTGCCTTGGGCCTTTGCTGACCTGCCCCAGGCTCAGTACTGGAGTAAGCTAGCGTCAGTAGGTAGCTCGGCCCCTCCCACACATACCCAGGTCCAGCAGAGGCAGCTAATTGTGGATTTCTTTGTAGTTCCTAACAGTAGCCTAGGGCTGGTCACAGACAACAGCTGACATTGACCTGCAATGGAGTCCTTCCAAGATGCCGCAGAACCAGCATACCCGGTGGCTGCCTGCAGACTACATCAGAGTATAACCTGAGTAGCTCTACAAGTGGCACACCCAAAAGGAAATTGAAGCAGGCACCAGACCCTACTGGACAAATTCTACTTCATGGGGGTCAGACCCTACACAGCAGCTCATACACTGTGGGTCAGTCCTTACAGTCAGTCTGCTTAAGGGTCAACCCCATCCACCAATGGGCCTACAGCAATCAAGATGACATAAAGGCCCACATAGCCCAAACAAAGGACATTCCTGGAGTACCTAGCTCAAGAGACTAGGGAGACTGTACCATAGAGCTCCCAGGACACCTATTACATGAGGCCACTCTATGAAGATTGGGAGACATAGCAGATCTACCTAATATACAGACAAAAATGCAGAGAGGCAGCCAAAATAGAGGACACAAAAACATGACCCAAATGAAAGAACAGAAGAAATCCCCAGAAAAAAACTGAATGAAATGGAGGCAAGCAACCTACCAGATGGAGCTCAAAACAATGGCTTTAAGGATGCTCAAGAAACTTAGTGAGACCTTTAACAAAGAGATAGCAAGCATTAAAAAGGCTATCAAACCATAAAAAAAGAGCCAGTCAGAAATAAAGAATCCACTATCTGAAATGAAGAATACACTAGAAGGAATCAACAGCAGACTAGATGAAGCAGAGGCTTGAACAAGTGATTTAAAGAAGATCCAAGCCGAAACCGGTTTGGCTCAGTGGATAGAGCGTCGGCTTGCGGACTGAAAGGTCCCAGGTTCGATTCCGGTCAAGGGCATGTACCTGGGCTGCGGGCACATCCCCAGTAGGAGATGTGCAGAAGGCAGCTGATCGATGTTTCTCTCTCATCGATGTTTCTAACTCTCTATCTCTCTCCCTTCCTCTCTGTAAAAAATCAATAAAATATATTAAAAAAAAAAAAAAAGAAGATCCAAGATGGCAGCGATGTAGGTAGAAGTTACATTCAGCTCTTCTCGGAATCAATTCAAAATTACAACTAAACTATAGAGCAATCAATGTGAATAACCAACTGAAAACTAGATGAACAAAAGTCTTATAGCTAAGGACGTACAGAAGAAGCCACATTAAGACTGATTGGAAGGGTAAGGTGGCAAAAAGGGCTGGCCTAATACCGTATACAGAAACAAATGCAGAGAGGCGGCCAAAATAGAAAGATACAGAAACATGACCCACATATAGTAGTTGAGAATCTGGAGGGATATCTCAGCTACACAGGTCCCACCTCAGGAGTGAGAGTTTTCAAGCCCATGCCAGGCTCTTCAATCCAGAGCACTAGAGCTGGGAAGAGGAGCACACATAACATCTGGCTGTGAAAATCAGCAGGAATTTCATCCATTAGGGAGAGATGGGAACTTCTAGAAACTCAGGCACCCTCTAAAGGGCTAGCACACAAAATATCATTTTCAGGCACTCACCCTGGGCTCTGGCAGAGGGATGGTGGCTCAGAGCAAACTGGAGTCATGCAGGAAGAGATTGGGGAGAGGGCAAGAGGGACAACTACCATTGTCCCTGTGCCGAGATCCTCTCGTACACCTCCCATAAATGCCTTCTTTCCTGCATGGAGTATTCCCCTCTATGCAGTGTCAGCCTGGAGAATTGCATTAGCTCCACCCTCCTGACTCGCTGTGGCCCCACCCTGCAAAGCTCGTGCCCTGCCAAGGAATCAGGTAACTGCAGGCGACCTGGGCCCACTGAAGTCTTCCCTAGAAAGCTCTCAAGGAGGTCTGGGCAGACTCAGGGAGTGTCAGAGACATACACATAGAGACTGAGTTATATGACTCTGGGATGATGGTCATTTTTCCGAGTCCACCATGACAGGCACTACTGTTCCTGTGCTGAACCTTGACACATGAACAAATCTTAACCTGTTTTAGCCTGATGAAATCCACTGGCTTCACCCTGAAAACTCCCTGAGACCCCATACCACTGCAAAGATCTACACACCCCGGGAGAGTGGTGGCTGGGCTTTGGGTAGCATGAGACATTTTCTGAGCGGCCACAAATCCAGCAGTGGTGCTGAGTTTGAACCTGTATCAACTTGGTTAACACCACTTGCCCCTACTTGGTGTCTCAGAACCTCCCTCACGCAATTCACATACTGCCAGAGGCTCTTTCAGTGGCTGACCCTAACAGGCAGCCAGCAGGAGAGTCAGGTCACAGGGTACGTTGGGCCTTCTGCTGACCTGCCTCAGGCCTATCAGGCCCCAGAACCAACACACCTGGTGGCTGGCTGCTGAATACGTCAGAGCAGTATCTGATTAGCTCCACAAGTAGCACACCCAAAAGGAGATCATGACGGACACAATACCCTGCTGGGGTAAATTTTGCTCTGTGGGGTCATTCCCAAAAGCAGCTTGTACACTGTGGTTGGAGTTGACCCTCACAGTCAGCCTGAGGATCTACCTCACCCACAAATGGGCCAACAGTAATCAAGACTCAACTACATGAAATCAACTGACAAGAAAAAGCATTCTCTGTCGACAATTGAGTTTAACTGGACTGCAGACTGTTCTTAACTCTAACTTCTTCCTGATTAGGAATATGACGATTTCACTGTTCAATTACTTTTATTTGTTACAGTTTCCAGAGTTTGCCATTATAATAGGGATAATCTTTGCTGTATTCCTTTTTAAAAATACTGTGCTATTCTCTTGCTGGAATGGTTGAAAGAAGATATATAGAATGGGTCTATTGCTCATAAGCTTTGTTTTTTAAATATACCACTTATTTGTTCAAACTGTCAAAGACTATTTAGATTTCATAATGCTTTAGTTAAATGTTTACAACAGTAAACAGTTTTAATTCAGTTTAAAAAAAGATTCAGCCCTGGCTGGCTTTGCTCAGTGGACAGAGCATCCGCCCACAGACTGAGAGGTCCCAGGTTCGATTCCAGTCAAGGGCACATGCTCAGGTTGCGTGCTCGATTCCCAGTAGGGGGCGTGCAGGAGGAAGGCAATCAATGATTCTCTCTCATCATTGGTGTTTCTATCTCTCTCCCTTCCTCTCTGAAATCAATAAAAATATATTTTAAATTAAAAAAAAAAAAAAGCTTCAACTACAACCCTGGCTGGTGTGGCTCAGTTGGCTGGGTATTGTCCCATGCACTGAAAGGTTGCTGGTTCAATTCCCAGTCAAGGCACATGAGAGGCAGCTGATGGGTATTTTGATCTCACATCAATGTTTTTCTTTCTCTATCATTCTCTCTTCCTTTCTCTCTCTCTCTCTAAAATATAAATAAAATATATATTTTTTAAAAGACTCAACTACAATAGTTCCAGGGCTGACTGGCAGACCCGAATGACGGATGAATGATTACTATAACACATGTTTTTGTGAAAGAGAAGGCAAAGGGGCTGTTTTTTTTGTTGTTGTTTGTTTTTTATTTTTTTTACAGAGAGGAAGGGAGAAGGAGAGGGATAGAGAATTCGAAACATCGATGAGAGAGAAATATCAATTCAGCTGCCTCCTGCACACCCTCCACTGGGGATGTGCCTGCAACCAAGGTACATGCCCTTGACCGGAATCAAACCTGGGACCCTTCAGTCCGCAGGCCGACGCTCTATCCACTGAGCCAAACCGGTCAGGGCCAAAGGGGCTGTTTTGCTTTAAGAGGAAATAGCCTAGATTGCCTACCTTCTTAGGCTTCTTTGTCACCACAGCTTGAAGTAAAATTAACCTCTAGATACAATCAGCAGGGTAAGCATCCTTGAGAAAGCACCTGCATCTGTAGTGTCTTTCAAGCAAGGACGTTTTGAAGTCTAAACATAAAGATTCTAATAAAACACCCAGGGGGTCAGACTTGTTTGGAAAAGTCAAGGCAGGGGCTGCTGCCTTTGGCAAGGTCCCCAGAGGCCTCCGACCTTTCAGAGATTCCTCCTTACAGACCTTCCAACCAAGTCCCATGCTTCCCCACACAATAGAAGGGTTCACATAACTCAAACAAGGGACAATCCTGGAGCACCTAGCTCAGGAGATGAGGGAGATTGCACCACTGAGCCCCCAGGACACCTGTTAAATAAGGCCACCCTACAAAGACTGCTAGACATAGAAAATCTACCTAATACACAGAAACAAATACAGAGAAGCAGCAAAATGAGGAGACAAAGAAATGTGAAAGAACAGGAGAAATCCCTAGAAAAAGAACTCAGTGAAATGAAGGCAAGCAATCTACTAGATACAGAATTCAAAGCAATGGTTATAAGGATGCTCAGAAAACTTAGGGCAAGAATGGATAAACTCAGTGAGAACTTCAACAAAGAGATAATATGTATTTTTTTTTTAAGAAAAGGACATAGAAACCCTAAAAAAGAACCAGTCAAAATGAAGAATACAATATCTGAAATGAAGAATAGATTAGAAGGAATCAACAGAAGACTAGATAAAGCAAAAGATCAAATCAGTGATTTGGAAGAAAAGGTTGCAGAAAACACCCATTTAGAATAGCAAAAAGGAAAAAAAAATTGTTTTAGATTAGAATAGTTTAAGGGAACTCTGGGACAACATCAAGTATAACAACATCCGCATCATAGGGGTACCAGAAGGAGAGGAGAAAGAGCAAGAAATTGTGAACCTATTTAAGGAAATAATGACTGCAAACTTCCCTAATGTGGTGAAGGAAAAAGACACACAAATCCAGAAAGCACAGAGAGTACCAAACAAGATGGCCTACACCAACACACGTCATAATTAATGTTGCCAAGGATAAAGACAAAGAGAGAATTTTAAAAGCAGCAAGAGAAAGACAGTTACCTACAAAGGAGCTCCTGTAGACTTTCAGCTGATTTCTCAACAGAAACACTTAAGGTCAGAAAGAGATTGGCACAAAATATTCAAAGTGATGGAAAGCAATGACATACAATCAAGACTTCCAGTAAGGCTATCATTTAAAATTGAAGGAGAAACAAAAAACTTCCCAGATTCCCCCTCCCCCTCAAAGTCTCAATAAATTTAAAAACAATACAATCAGATCAAGCACCTTCTTCAGCCTCAATTGTGTGAAACTAGAAATCCATTAGAAGAAGAAAACCTGAAAAACACACAAAGACATAGAGATTAAATAACATTTCACTAAACAATAAGTGGGCTAACAATGAGATCAAGGAAGAAATAAAAAGATACGTTGAGACAAAATGAAAACAGAACAACCCCAAATCTATAGGACACTATGAAAGCAGTTCTAAGAGGGAAATTCATAGCATTAAGCCTACCTCAAGTAACAAGAAAAATCTGCCTGGCCGCTGTGGCACAATGGTTGAGCATCAACCCATGAACCAGGAAGTTGTGGTTCAATTCCTGGTCAGGGCACATTCCTGGGTTGTGTAATCAGTCCAGTAGGAGGTGTGCAGGAGGCAGCTGATCAATGATTCTCTCTCATCATTGATGTTTCTATCTCTTCCTTCCTCTCCCTTTCTCTCTCTGAAATCAATTTAAAAAAAAATTTAAACAAGAAAAACTTCAAATAAACAATCTAACCATACACCTAAATGAACTAGAAAAGGGATAACAAACAAATCCCAAAGTTAGTAGAAAGAGGAAAATAATAAAGATCAGAGCAGAAATAAACAAAATAGAGAGTAAAAAATATATATGTAAAAGATCAATGAAACCAAGAGCTGGTGCTTTGAAAATATAAACAAGATTGATAAACCTTTAACCAGATTCATTAATTAATAAATAAATAAATAAAATCAGAAATGCAAGAAAACTGACAACTGACACCACAGAAATACACAGGATTATAAAAAAATATTATGAATGACCATATGTCAATAAATTGAACAATTTGGAATAAATACGTAAATTTCCAGAAACATGCACTTTCCCAAGACTGAATCAAGAAGAAACAGAAAATCTGAATAGACTGACTTGAACTAATGAAATCAAAGTAGTAATACAAAAACTCTCAGCAAACAAAAGTCCTGGACTGTGTAGCTTTACAGGTGTATTTTATCAAACATTCAAAAAAGAGCTAACACCTGTCCTCTTCAAACAATTCCAAAAAATTCAAGAGGAGGGAAGACTCCCAAGCTCATTTTACAAGGCCAACGTTATCCTAATTCCAAAACCAGACAAAGACACAAAGAAAGAAAATTATAGGCCAACATCCCTGATGAGCATAGATGCAAAAATTCTTAACAAAATATTAGCACACTGGAGCTCCAGTCGCGCAATCGGTTAGCGCGCGGTACTTATAAAATATTAGCACACCAAGTCCAGCAATACATTAAAAAGATCACACACTATGTTCAAGTGGGATTTATTCTTGGGATGCAAAGTTGGTACAATATCCACAAATCAATTAACATTGTATACTATATAAAGAAAATGAAGAATTTAAAAATCACATAATCATATCAACAGGTGCAGAAAAATAATTTAACAAAATCTAGCACCCATTTATGATTAAAAAAAACAACCTCTTAACAAAGTGGAAATAGAAAAATATACCTCTACATAATACAGGCCCTACATGACAAACCGAAAGCTAACATCATACTCAATGGCAAAAACTACAAGTGCTTTCCTTAAGATCAGGAACAAGTCAGGGATGTCCACTTTTACAACTCGCATTCAACATAGTACTGGAAGTCCTATCGTCAGCAATCAGACAAGAAGTAATAAAAATTAGCCAAATTGGAAAGGAAGAAGTAAAACTATCATTTGCAGATGACATGATACTGTACATAGAGAACCCTAAAGATTCCACCAAAAAAGTACTACTGATAAGTGAATTCAGTAAAGTAGCAGACACAAAATAAATATTCAGAAATTGGTTGCATTTTTAAATACCAATAATGAACTATCAGAGAGGGAAACTAAGAAAACAATCCCATCTACAATTGCATTAATAAAATAAAATAAAATACCTAGGAATAAATTTAACCAAAGAGGTAAAAGAGCTGTACTTCAAAAATTTGAAGACACTGAAGAAAAAAAACTGAAGAACATACAAATAAGTGGAAGCATATACTGTGTTCATGGATAGGAAGGATTAATATCATTAAAATGTTTATACTACCCTAAGTAATCTGTAGAGTCAATGCAATTCCCATAAAAATACCAATGGCATTTTTCTTTTTTTTTAATATATTTTATTGATTTTCCAGAGAGAAAGGGAGAGAGATAGAGAGTCAGAAACATCGATCAGCCGCCTCCTGCACATCTCCCAGTGGGGATGTGCCCGCAACCCAGGTACATGCCCCTGACTGGAATCAAACCTGGGACCCCTCAGTCCGCAGGCCGATGCTCTATCCACTGAGCCAAACCGGTTTCGGCCCAATGGCATTTTTCATAGAACTAGAACAAATAATCCAAAAATTTATATGGAACCACACACACAAAAAAAGCCACAGTAATCTTGAAAAAGAAGAATAAAGTCAGAGGTACCTGATATTAAACTATACTACAGCTACATCAATCAAAAACAGCATGGTACTAGCATAAAAACAGACACATACATCAACGGAACAGAACAGAGAGCCCAGAAATAAACCACTTAATATTTGACATAGGAGGCAAACACATACAATGGGGTAAAGTCAGTCTATTTGATAAATGGTGTTGGGAAAATTGGATAGATACATGAAGAAAAAGAAGGAAAAAGAAAGAAGAAAATGGAGGAGAAGAAGAAAACTCCTTACACCATATACAAGAATAAATTCAAAATGGATTACAGACTTAAATGGAAGACTTGAGATCATAAAACTCCTAGAAAAAAAAAAACATAGGCAATAAACTTTTGGACATTTCTTGTAGCAGTATGTTTTCTGATATATCTCCTTGGGTAAGGGCACAAAACAACAACAAATGGGACTACATCAAACTAAAAGTTGTTGCACAGCAAAGGAAACTATAACAAAATGGAAAGACAGTCTACTTAATGGAAGAAGGTATTTGCCAATGATATATCTGATAGGGGGTTAACATAAAAAATTTATAAAGAACTCATACAACTCAACACCAACAAAACAAAACAAAACAAAACATAAGCAATCCAATTAAAAAATGGTCAGAGGACTTGAATAGATATTTCTCCAGAAAGTACATAGAGATGGCAAATAGGCATATGAAAAGATGCTCAACATCACTAATCATCAGAGAAATACAAATTAAAACCACAAGGAGATACCACCACGCACCTGTCAGAATGGCTCCATCAATAAATCAGTAAATAACAAGTGTTGTCAGGATGTGGAGAAAAGGGAACCCTCATGCACTGTTGGTGGCAATGCAGATTGGTGCAGCCACTATGAAAAACATATGAAGGTTCCTCAAAAAATTAAAAATGGAACTTCCTTCTGACTCAGCAATTCCACTTTTGGGTACATATTTACAGAAATCCAAAACACTAATTTGAAAGAATATATGCACCACTATGTTCATTGAGGTGTTATGATTTTACTTATATGTTAAATCTAAAGAACAAAATAAACAAGGAAAAAAGAACACAGCAGAAACAGATTCATAGATACAGAGATCAGACTGATGGTTGCCAGACATGAGGGGGTTGGAGGATTGGTGAAAAAGGTGAAATCAGGATTAAGAACTACAAATTAGTAGTCACAAAATAGTAATGAGGATGTAAAGTACAGCATAGGGAATATAGTCAATAACATTGTAATAACTATGTATGGTGCCAGGTGAATACTTGAAAATTTTTAAAATATTTTATTGATATTTTACAGAGAGGAAGGGAGAGGGATAGAGAGCCAGAAACATCGATGAGAGAGAAACATCAATCAGCTGCCTCCTGCACACCCCCCACTGGGGATGTGCCCGCAACCAAGGTACATGCCCTTGACCGGAATTGAACCCGGGACCCTTGAGTCCGCAGGCCGACGCTCCATCCACGGAGCCAAACCGGTCAGGGCTCAGTTGTTTTTTTAATGTGTAGTTGCTATACCAGTGATGGTGAACCTATGACACGTGAACTAATTTTTTTGGTTGATTTTTCTTTGTTAACATGAAATTGATGGGAAGATTGGGAATGTTGTTAAAGATAATAGATTTGCCAATTTATTATTTCTTAATTTGTTTTAAAATAATTTTGGCTCACAAGAATGATTAGATGATAATTAAGTTATTTTTGAGGTTATTTGTTCTAGCTCTATGAAAAATGCCATTGGTATTTCTATGGGAATTGCATTAACTCTACAGATCACTTAGGGTAATATAAACATTTTGAGGTCTTTAGTCAGTGGTATAGCCACAGTGATGGCGAACCTTTTGAGCTCGGTGTGTCAGCATTTTGAAAAACCCTAACTTAACTCTGGTGCCATCATTCACAACATTGTCAGATAAAAGTTCCTGTTTCATATTCAATAACCCACTCAAATTTGTATAGTGATTCCCTAATGTAAAGTACATGATTATCTAGCCACTATGCTGTACACCTGAAACTAATACAAAATAATATTTAATGTAAACTGTAATTGAAGCCCGGCCAGCGTGGCTCAGTGGTTGAGCATTGACCCAAGAACCAAGAGGTCACCAGTGCAATTTCTGGTCACGGCACATGCCTGGGTTGTGGGCTCCATCCCCAGTGTGGGGTGTGCAGGAGGCAGCTGATCAATGATTCTGTCTCATCATCAATGTTTCTATCTTTCTCTCCCTCTCCCTTCCTCTCTGAAATCAATAAAAATGTATTTTAAGATAAAATTACAAAAATAAAATAAAATAAATGGAAAAAAAAGTTTCTGTGATTGCTTCAGGGGATAGTACTGGTATATGATCCTTGCAAGGCCATGAGGGTTGGCCTCAGGTCTTTTTCTAGAACAATGCAGAAAAATATGCATCCTTCCTGATGAATTTACTCAGTAATTTAGATGTAAATGCACACGTTGCTACTGGCCCCATTTGCTAATACTCATACTTTGCCTGAACTCATTCTTTAAGAGGAAATCAGAGCCAAGATATGGAGAAAGATTGGTGACGTTATTTAAGCACCTACATCCAAATATGCTTCTAAATCCTGCTCTATCCATGGACTCTTTACAATAGGTAAAATAATTCCCTTTTCAAAGCTAATTTGAATTGAGGTTTTGTCACATGCAACCAAAGTAATTCTGACTAATGCTGAGAGTGAAGGTGGAATCAGGAGAAGTACATAATAGAGTTAACCTGTTCTCAAGGAAAGGAGACACAGCCAGCACATATAAAAAATAAAGCAGATAATTAAATGCCAAATTATGTGGTGCAGACACCAAATGCTATACACTTTAGCGAATGCAGAGATCAGCTTCCTCTGAAGTACCTGGGAGAGGAGGTAATGAAGAAGGTAGAATCTAAGTCAGTCTTAAAGGGCAGGTAAGAATTCAAATAAGGGAAAGGTCCAGGGAGGGAATTCCAGGTAGAAAAAGCCTGAAAGCAGAACACTGAGGCGCAAACGTGCATGTTGAGAGTAGGGGATAACAAAGAGATCAGTTAGACTGGAGAGGAGATGTAGTATTAGAGTTCACTGAAAGTAAAGATGAAGAGGTAAATGGGACCTGGTCTTTTCTGCTTGAATGTCTAGCAGAAAATTTGCAATTTTGGGCACAGGCATTAGGTAATCACTATACAAATTTGAATGGGTGACTGAATATTAAACAAGAACATTTATCTAACAATATTGTGAATGATGGGTAGATTGGGAATGTCATTAAAGATAATAGATTTGCCAATGTATTATTTCTTAACTTGTTTTAAAATAATTTTGGCTCACAAGAATGATTAGATAATGAAAAGTAAAGTATAATTAAGTTATTTTTGAAGTCCTTAGTCAATGGTATAGCAACTACACATTAAAAAACCAACTGAAATGAAATATAATGTTCGAGAACATGAGCACATCAAATGTTTGTACCAAGATCACAATGTTCTAAAGCTTATTAACTAGTTGGCTCTTTTATATATAAGCTACAAATCAACATGATTTACTTGGCACCCAATCTGCCTACCTCAGCCCGTTAAAGCCAAAGTTCCCATAAAGAATTTCCAAGAGAAAAAAAGCAAAAGCAAATTAATAACTTTTTTTTAAAAAAAAGCTGGCTTAATTGGCTTCTCCGAAACATCTCCCATCCATTGCTGCCTTTCAATTTCCACCAATCCTGTTTAAGTTTAGACCCTCATACCACTGCCCTGGGTTACTGAATTGAGTTCCTTATTACTGCCTTGTCTTTTTTATCTTGTCTTTTTTCCAGTATCGCTGCCAGATTATCTTCCTAAATCACAGTTCAGATCATATCAATTCCCTGCTCAAAAAACTTCATTTTCCATTGCCATCCGAAAGCTTTCATGGGGTATTATTCAAGGTCACCCAAAGGTCTGTCCTCAACTTCCCTCCACAGCCTTATTTCTCAGTCCATCCTGCTTGCACTGCACACGCCATCAAATCAGATCATGCTTTCCTCCCTGGACAAGATCACAGTTTTTCTGCTCTATCTGCCTTACACAATCCCTTTACCCAGGAGGCTCACCACCAGGTAGATTAGTCTCTACATGCTAAAACTTCTCATTTCCTTCGAGACCTAAAATAAAGCCTTTATGAAAGATTGTGTATCTCTAAAGCCTTCTTTCTCCTCAGGGTTCCCAGAGTTTTCTGTTGTAAGCTTTTAGAGCATGTCACTTTCAGTCTCATACATAATAACTGAGTATCTCTCTTCCCCCAGCTTGACAATAAACAATTTAAGGAACCAGATCTTATTTATTTTTTATCCCCCATACCACCAGTATAAACTTTGCTTTTACTCTTGTCAATATTTAGATGTATGTAGTTTAAAGAGCCAGAGAGTTCCACAGGCTTATTAGAAAAAATAGTTACACTCCATTACTTGCCCTCTTATCTAAAAATTTTGCTACTTATCTCCATTTATCTAAGCAATACACTTATACTGCTATTTTATGATTCTTCAATTTTAGACATTATGAATACAACTCCATTATGAACAAAAAGGATTTCAGCCCTAGCCGGTTTGGCTCAGTGGATAGAGCATCGGCCTATGGACCAAAAGGTCCTGGGTTCGATCTCGGTTGCAGGCTTCTCCCCAGCCTGGATCCTGGTCGAGGCTCATGCAGAAGGCAACCAATCTATGTGTTTCTCTATGTGTGATCCCTGTGGGCACCTCTGTCTGGGAGAAAGCTGCCCCCGAGTCCCTGCTCTGATGCCAGACAATCGAGTTCCTCCTTGTATGCGTCTGTGTTCCCCAGAACCTCACCCTGGTGCTGGAGCTCAGAGGAAGCAGGACTTTGTAAGCTCAGTTCATGGTGCCAGCCTTTTAAGAGGAACAGCTAAGTCTCCAGCAGCCTCTGTGTCACTGAGCCCCCATCTGCACTGGTTTTTACAGCCCATAGCAACTTCTTTTCCCAACTCTGGGACCCTGAACTGGGGGTTTGGTGTGGAACTGGGATGATCTCCCTCCCGATTAAAACAGCGGCCCATGTGGGTGCCGAACCAGCCCGTTCTGAGCTTCTGAACCTCCTACCAGTCTCAGTGTGTTTTCTTCTTTACTTCTCTAGTTTTAGGACTTCCATTCAGCCAGCTTTCCAGTGGTTCTAGAAGATGGTTGTTCTGTATTTTTGTTGTAATTCTGATGTGGTTGTGGGAGGTTGTGAGTATAGGCATTTACCGACGCCATCATCTTCCTTTCTCCTCTAAATCTCTTAACACATTCACGTGCATCAGGCATTCCATCAATTTAATCTACTTAAAAGGCTATCTCTGAGCTTTCTGGTTTAGTCAATTTGGACAAATTGTCATCTATCCTTGGTAGATAAGAATTATCTTGGGATATTTTTTCATCATCATTCTAAGGATTCTGTTGGCCTTTCTATTGTATTGGATCCTTTGTTTCCCATAGCCTATATCAGTGGTCGGCAAACCGCGGCTCACGAGCCACATGGGGCTCTTTGGCCCCTTGAGTGTGGCTCTTCCACAAAATACCATGTGCGGGCACGCATGTACAGTGCAATTGAAACTTCGTGGCCCATGCGCAGAAGTTGGTTTTTGGACTGGGAGAGTCTGTTTTGAGTAAGTGGTGTTAGAAGAAGTGGGGGATGTCGTTGGTCGGGCGACAGGAGACACGGTGCAGGCGGGCCGCGGGATACATAGCACGCGGGGGGAGGGGGGGAGGCGCGCAAGATTCATGCATGAGTTGAGTGAGCCAGTCAGCAGTTTCATTGTGCAGTGGTTAGTGCTAGTCGCGTCCGCAAATTGTGCGTGGGTGACAAAAGTACCTACTCGAAGCATAAAGTTACCTGTATTTTTCTAACCAGCTGCAAATCCTACATTTTCAAGCATGAACCTTATCAAGAGTAAATTGAGAAGTCGTCTTATTGATGAGAACCTGGAATTGTGCCTAAAATTAAAAACAACATACAAACCTGACTTACCCAAACTTTCCAAGGAGATGCAAGGCCATTGTTCACATTAGTGTTTGTCAGTCATTGTCATGATTTAATTTTATGGATATTGTAAGGTAAATTGTAAGGAATTTAATTTTATCAATAAATAATATCGTTATTAAGTATGATATCAAGTTTTATTCAATTTACCTATAGCTTAACTAAGACTTAAAACTTTAAGTAAAGTTTATTAAGTTAATTTTAGGGAATGTTGTGGAGTGAAAGAAGATGTAGTGTCTAGGATTGAGAAAGGTATGTTGAGATGGTTTGGACATATAGAGAGGATGAACGAAAGGAGATAGACGAAACAAGTATACAAGAGAGTGTGGATGGGCGAGTTGGAAGGGGTCGACCTCAGCGAACATACCTCAATCAGACTGAGGACGTTTTTAGCAAAGGCCAGCTTAGGAGTACCCTAATTAAGTTAATAACAACATACCTACCTATATAGTTTAAGTTTAAAAAATTTGGCTCTCAAAAGAAATTTCAATCGTTGTACTGTTGATATTTGGTTCTGTTGACTGAGTTTGCTGACCATTAGCCTATATCTTTCTTGTATGTGGTTTACCTCTAAGTTTTGTTAAAACTATTTTTATTGAATTTATTGGGATGACATTGGCTAACAAAATTATATAGGTTTCAGGTATATAATTCTACAATGTATCATCTGTATATTGTATTGTGTATTTACCACTGCAAGTCAAGTCTCCTTCTATCACTATATAGTCCCCTTTTGCCCTCTTCAACCTCTCCCTACCCCACTTCCCTCTGGTAATTACCATACTGTTGTCTGTGTACACGAGTCTTTTTTTTTTCTTTGCTTAACCCCTTCATTTTCCCCCAGCCCCCCCCACTCCATCTCCTCTGACAGCTGTCAGTCTATTCTCTGTATCCATGAGTCTGTCTCGCCTGTTAGTTTATTTTGTTCCTTTGATTCCACATATAAGTAAAATCATATGGTCCTTGTCTTCCTTCGACCGGCTTATTTCACTTAACATAATACTTTCTTTTTATAGCTGAGTAGTATTCCATTGTGTATATGTAACACAGATTTCTTTTGATTTTTTTCTTTATTGATTAAGGTATTACATATGTGTCCTTATCCCCCCATTATGCACCCCCCAACCCCCGCACTTGTAATGCTGATTTTTTATCCACGCATCTACTGATGGGCACTTGGGCTGCTTCCAGATCTTGGCTATTGTATGTAACACTGCAATGAACATAGGGGTGCATATATTCTTTTGAATTAGTGTTTCAGATTTCTTTGGATACAGTCCCGGAAGTGGAATTGCTGCGTCATAAGGTAGTTCCATTTTTTATTTTTTTGAGTTAACTCCATACTGCTTTCCACAGTGGCTGCACCCATCTCCATTCCTACCAACAATACACAAAGGTTCCCTTTCCTCCACATCCCTGCTTGTTGTTTGCTGATTTATTGATGATAGCCATTCTGACAGGTGTGAGATGATATCTCATTGTGGTTTTAATTTGCATTTCTCTGATGATTAGTGACATTGAGCATCCTTTCATATGTCTATTAGCCATTGTAGTATGTCCTCTTTAAAAAGTGTCTATTCAGGCCCTAGCTGGTTTGGCTCAGTGAATAGAGCATCTTCCTGTGGAATGAGGGCACAGACCTCAGTTGCAGGCTCCTCCCCGGCCCAGGCCCTAATCAAAGTGCCTCTCTGTCTTTCCCTCTCTTTTCCACTTTCTCTAAAAATCAATGGAAAAATATCCTTGGATGAGGATTAAATAAATAAACAAATAAATAAGATATATGATTTGTATATATTTTTTCCCATTCTGTGAGTTGTTTTTGTACTTGCTTGGTTTGGTCCTTTGAAGTACAAAAGTTTTAAATTTTTATGAATTTGAATTTATCTATTTTTTTATTTGTTTTTTTTTTAAATTAAATCTTTATTGTTCAGATTATTACATTTGTTCCTTTCCCCCCCCCCCCCATAACTCCCCTCCTCCCAGTTCCCGCCCCACCCTCCGCCCTCACTCCCCACCCATTGTCCTCATCCATAGGTGCACGATTTTTGTCCAGTCTCTTCCCACATCTCCCACACCCCTTTCCCCCCCAAGAATAGTCAGTCCATTCCCTTTCTATGTCCCTGATTCTATTATAATCAACAGTTCATTGTGTTTATCAGATTATTTATTCACTTGATTCTTAGATTCACTTGTTGATAGATGCATATTTGTTGTTCATAATTTGTATCTTTACCTTTTTCTTCCTCTTCCTCTTCTTAAAGGATACCTTTCAGCATTTCATATAATCCTGGTTTGGTGGTGATGAACTCCTTTAGCTTTTCCTTATCTGTGAAGCTCTTTATCTGACCTTCAATTCTGAATGATAGCTTTGCTGGATAAAGTAATCTTGGTTGTAAGTTCTTGGTATTCATCACTTTGAATATTTCTTGCCACTCCCTTCTGGCCTGCAAAGTTTCTGTTGAGAAATCAGCTGACAGTCGTATGGGTATTCCCTTGTAGGTAACTGAGTTTCTTTCTCTTGCTGTTTTTAAGATTCTCTCTTTATCTTTTGCTCTTGGCATTTTAATTATGATGTGTCTTGGTGTGGTCCTCTTTGGATTCCTTTTGTTTGGGGTTCTCCACGCTTCTTGGACCTGTAAGTCCATTTCTTTCACCAGGTGGGGGAAGTTTTCTGTCATTATTTCTTCAAATAGGTTTTCAATATCTTGCTCTCTCTCATCTTCTGGCACCCCTATAATTCTGATGTTGGTACGCTTGAAACTGTCCCAGAGGCTCCTTACACTATCTTCGCATTTTTGGATTCTTTTTTCATTTTGCTTTTCTGGTTGGATGTTTTTTGCTTCCTCGCATTTCAAATCATTGACTTGATTCTTGCGCTCCTCTGGTCTGCTGTCGGGCGTCTGTATAATATTCGTTATTTCAGTCCGTGTGTGCTTAATTTCTAGTTGGTTCCCCAATATAAGATCGAGGGTCTTATTAGTTTTCGTGTAGATCTCATTAAGTTTATCGGCAGCTTCTAAACAGTTCTTGAGAGACCTTAAAAGTGTGGTTCTGAACTCTATTTCTTCCATTGACAATTTTGTCCTGTTTCTTTGTCTCCGCATTTTGTTATGCTTCCTTGGTGCACCCCCTAGTGGTCTTTGTTCGCAGTCTTATAGATAAATCTTGATTGTTGTAGCTAATTCCAGGGAGGGTTTGACCTCCAGGCCAAGTGGCTATGAGAATCAGCTGTGTCAGCAGTGAGAGAACGTCTGTCCTCTGGGGAGGTGCTAATCTAGCCTTTGCCTGAGGCTATCCGGCAAATGCCTCTGTGCAGGGCTTGGGCGGGGTGGGTTGCACAGGATCAACAGGGTGGGCCGGAGAGAGCAGTTATGGCGGCTCTCAGTCCTGTCCCCAGGGGCTCTGCCTCTCTGAGTCCCAGCACCCGCTGCAAAGCTGGGAGAGAAAGCTGCACTCGCTCTGACCGAGGCCAGACAGTCCCGCTTCTCCCGTTTGAGTCTGGGTCCCTAAAGACTCACCCGTATCTGGTGCTCAGAGTCTGCGACTCCCTCCCGATTGAAAACAACAACCGCGCCCTCCGCCGCCAGCCCGCTCCGTGCACTCCGCACCTCAGAATTTGACTTCAGCACTGCGCCTCCTCTGAGTGTCCGTGTGCGTTTCTCTTTCCTCCTAGTTGTAGGACTTCCACTCAGCCAGTGTTCCTGTGGTTCTGGGTGATGTCCCTTCCGTTTTTTGGTTTCACTTTTGAAGTAGTTGTTCAAAGCAGCAAACTCCGGCGTTAACCTATGCCGCCATCTTGGTTCCTCCTATTTTTTTATTTGTTGCTTATGGTTTTGGTGTAATCCACCTCCATTTTAAAGGTGGGAAAACTGAGGCTTGAATTTGCCTAATGTCATATTGAATGACTAAATAGAAGAGCTTTTATCTAAGTTTTAAAAATTAAAATATAGTTTACATACATTATATTAGTTTCAGGTCTACAACATAGTGATCTAACATTTATCTATCTGATGATGTGATCACCATGATAAGTCTAGTAACCATCTGTCACTGTACAGCGTTATCATCATATTATTGACTCTATTCCCTAAGTTGTACATTATATGTCCATGACACTTATTTTGTAACTGGAAATTTGTACCTCTTATCCATCCCCTCCCCCCCACCCCGGCCCTGCCCCTCTGGCAACCATCAGTGTGTTCTCTGTATCTATGAGTCTGTTTCTGTTTTGTTTTGTTTATTTTAGAACCCACATATAAATGAAATCACAAGTATTTGTCTTTCTCTGTCTGACTTATTTCACTTAGCACAATACCCTCTAGTTTCATCCACAGTGTCACAATGGTAGAATTTTCTTCTTTTTTATGGCTGAGTAATATTCCATCTATCAATGGACACTTAGGTTGCTTCCATAATTTGACTATTATACTAATACTGCAATAAATATGGGAGTGCATATCTCTTTTCAAACGAGTATTTTAATTTTCTTCAGATAAATACCCAGAAATGAAATTGCTGGACCACATGGTAGTTCTATTTTTAACTTTCTGAGGAATCTCCATACTGTTTTCCACAATGGCTGCACCAATTTACAATCCCATGTATGAGGGTCTTCTTTTCTCCTCATCCTCACCAATACTTGTTATTTGTTGACTTTTTGATAATAGCCATTATGACAGGTGTGAGAAGATATCTCATTGTGGTTTTGATTAACATTTCCCTGATGATTAGTGATGTTAAGCATTTTTTTTCCCCATATGTTTGTGGCCATCTGTATATCTTCTTTTGAGAAAAGTCTATTCAGGTCCTCTGTCCTCTTTTTACTTATTTTATTTCTTAAAATATATTTGTATTGATTTCAGAGAGAAAGGGAGAGGGAGAGATAGATAGAAACATCAATGATGAGAGAGAATCATTGATCGGCTGCTTTCTGCATGCCCCCTACTGGGGATTGAAACCATAACCCAGGCATATGCCCTTGACCAGAATGGAACCCAGGACCTTTCAGTCCACAGGCCGATGCTCTATCCACTGAGCAAAACCAGCTGGGGCCTCTGCCCACTTTTTCATCAAATAGGGTTTTGTTTGTGTTTTTGATGTTCAATTGTATGAGTTCTTTATATATTTTGGATATTAATCCCTTATTGGATATATCATTTGCAAATATTTTCTCCCATTCAGTAGGTTGTCTTTTTAAAAAAATATTTTTTATTGATTTTAGAGAGGGAAAAAGAGGGAGAGAGAGATAAGAACATCAATGATGAGAGAGAATCATTGATCAGCTGCCTCCTGCACACACCCATGTGCCTTGACCGGAATTGAACTATGTTCTTCTGGTTCATAGGTTGACGCTCAAACACTGAACCATACCGGCTGGGCTGTCTTTTTGTTTTGTTGATGGTTTCCTTCACTGTGCAAAAGCTTTTTAGTTTGATGAAGACCCATTTGTTTACTTTTTCTCTTGTTGCCCTTATCCAGGGAGACATATCTATCTAGCTTTCCCAATACCATTTATTGAAAAGACTGTAATATATATTTTATTGTCTCCTTTGTCATAGATTAATTGACCATATAAGTGTTGCTTTATTTCTGGGGTCTATATATTGTTCCATTGGTCTTATATGTCTGTTTTTGTGCCAATACCATACTGTTTTGATTACTATAGCTTTGTACCTTGTTTTTCTTTGATGATAGATACTATTATTGTAATCATGTGGTTCTTTGTATGTCTATCTCCACCAATACATTTAAACTTGACAGGTTTGCCCTAGCCTGTTTGGCTTAGTGGGTAGAGGATCGGCCTGCGGACTGAAGGGCGCCTGGTTCGATTCTGGTCAAGGGCATATGCCTGGGTTGCGGGCTCAATCCCCAGTAGAGGGCGTGCAGGAGGCAGCCTATCAATAATCCTCTCTCATCACTGATGTTTCTATCTCTCTCTCCCTCTCCCTTCCTCTCTGAAATCAATACAAATATATTAATCAATAAACTTGACAGGCTTCTTGATTACTTATGCACCATTTTATCCTTAACATCCAATAAAATACCCAGCACTTAGTGACCACTTTGTTTTTATTTGTTCATAAACTATATGCATATAACAAATAACTTTAAAGCTAATAAGCCAAATTATTGGTCTGTCTCTGACAACTGGGAAATGGAATATTGAGCAAATTTAGTGGTCTAAAAAAATAGAGGCTTAGTGCACAAAAAAGCACTGGGGGGGGGGGGGATCCCTCAGCCTGGCCTGCGCCCATTTGCAGTCCAGGACCCCTTGGGGGATGTCCACCTGTTGACTTTGGCCCACTCCCCAGGGGATCAAACCTGAGCTTGCAGTCAGACATCCTTCTGGCAGCCAGGGAGCCCTCGGGGGATGTCTGACTAAAGGCTTAGGCCCCCAAGGGATTGGGTCTAAACCGTTAGTTGGACATTCTTAGTGCTGCTACAGAGGTGGGAGAGGCTCCTGCCACCACTCTGCGCTGGCCAGCCATGAGCCAGCTTCTGGCTGAGTGGCACTCCCCATATGGAAGCACACTGACCACCAGGGGGCAGCTCCTGCATTGAGCGTCTGCCCCCTGGTGGCCAGTGTGCATCATAGCAACCGGCCATTCTGCCGTTCAGTCAATTTGCATATTTGCCTTTTATTATTATTATATACGATGTCCCTATTTCCCCCCTTTTGCCCCCTCTACCCAGCTCTTGCCCCCCACTTCTCTCTGGCCATCACCATACTGTTGTCTGTGTCCATGGGTTATGCATATATTTTCTTTGGCTAATCCTTTCTTTAAATTCACTTCTTTAAATTTTTATTTTCAGATAAGTGCTTATAACTGCACTATTATATATTTTCTATTATATCATTTAGAATTAAGATATTTTTTAATTGAACCCTTGTAAATTTTAGCACAATTTAATAAATTATGCTAGAAGCAATTAGGAGATTTTTCATGTAATGCAGATACATTTCAATTAATATTTTATTAATTTTTAATTTTTTAATATTTTAATTTGAAATAATCTCATACATGTAAAAAAAACTATAAAATACTACAGCATATTATATGCACCCTTCACCCAATTTCTTAGGTGTTAATAATTTAAACATAACCATTATACAACTAACAAATATATTTTTTCTTATGATCTCTTTAATGTTACTTAATCCATTTACTTTGTTTTTGTTAATCTTCACCCACGGATATTTTTCCATTGAATTTAGAGAGAGTGAAGGGAAAGGGAGAGACACATTGATTGGTTGCCTCCTGCACATGCTCTGATAGGGACTGGGGATCAAGCCAGCAACTGAGGTACAGGCCCTTGACTGGACTCTAACCTGGGACCCTTCAGTCCAAGGGCTAATGCTCTATCCACTGAGCAAAACAGGCTGCAGCTTAATTCATTTACTTTTAATCTAGATGTGTCTTTATATTTAAAGTGGGTTTTGTTTTTGATTCACCCTCATAATCTGTCTTTTAATTGGTGCATTTATGCCACTGACTTTCAGAGTGCTTACTGATAGAGTTACTGCCATATCTGGTGGCTTCTGGGGCTTCCGGGGCCTGCCAGTACCCCAGGACCGATAAGGTCCCGGGCGGTAGGCAGTTGGCTTCTGGGGCTTGTGGGGCTGGCCTGCCTGTGGCCCGGGACCGAATCCGGTCCCGGGCGGCAGGCAAGTGGCTTCTGGGGTCGCCCATGGGGGCCTGGATGGCAGCTCGTGCTGGCGGCTGTCCCGCACTGCCTGCAGTATGCAAATTAGTTGCCATCTTTGTTGGCGGTTAATTTGCATATCTCGCTGATTAGCCAATGGGAGGTGTAGTGAAGGTATGGTCAATTACCATGTTTGGCTATTATTAGATAGGATGCCTTACAATAATCAAGAATTGGGCATCTTAAAGAAGTAAAAAAAAACTTTGTTATCTGAAACTGGAATGGACAGCCTACTTCCTTTGCCTCAAATCTTGTGCCTTTGTTAATATTTACCTCCTGTCCCACTGTCTTCGAGAAGTCTCCTTTTATGACTGAAATCCCCAGTACCTTCCTTCTTCAACAAATTTCTGTTGCAGTTAAAGTCCAAGGCCTCCAAGTCAGACTGGATCATATATGCCACCTTGTATTGTTCACAGTTGTTTTCAATGTTAGTCTTATCCCACCTTTTCTTTAAAAAAATTTTTTTTATTGAATTCAGAGAGGAAGGGAGAGGGAGAGAGAGACAGAAAATCACTAATGAGAGATAATCATCCTCTTGCATGCCCCCTACTGGGGATTGAGCCTACAACCTGGGCATGTGCCCTTGACTGGAATCAAACCTGGGACCCTTCAGTCTGCAGGCCGATGCTCTATCCACTGAGCCAAACCAGCTAGGGCTCACCCCACCATTTTGGATTGTAAATCCCTTGAAGGGAGTAACCTTACTCACCATTACACATCTTCCATAACCCCACAGTGCCTATAGCAGTGCTGAGAACATGGCACCTACACAATGAGCACACATTGATTTGTTTGTGGGCAAAAACAATGAGTTAACCTGACGGTACTGGTGCATACCAATCCAAGATGTATATATAAAAAAGTTGCAATTCCCGGGAACAGTGGAAGATTCCACTTTATGGATAGTGGGTTTGTTTAAACCTTTTTAGTACAGCGCTTGTCCTCTAACAAAGTTGCTCTGAATCATCAGTGGCAGGGAGGGATAGGTCTTGCCTATCTCTAAGGTCTTGCCATAAGACGGGCTAAAACACAGAACTACTTTTACTCTGAGATCAGCTTTTCTTTAAGAAAGACAATTTAACCAAATGTCAAGAAAGCCACTGCACTGGCCATTTGTGAATCATTCAAAAGTATTTATTGAGAATCTATTATGT
The DNA here is from genome assembly GCF_963259705.1 of Myotis daubentonii. NCBI lineage: Eukaryota > Metazoa > Chordata > Mammalia > Chiroptera > Vespertilionidae > Myotis > Myotis daubentonii. Next base: position 56,818,482 of record NC_081847.1, on the reverse strand, counting down.
GTCTAAGGTGACTCAAAAGAAAAGCAAGAATTGGTTCTAGCATACTAGGAGCAGGTAAGTAACAACAGAAGACAGAATTTGATTACATATAGATCAGAGAAAGTCAAAAATCACTGTAAATGTGAGTTTTCAGGGAAGACTTTCTAGGGTAGTGGAAACCCTACTAAAGTTTGAAAACCCTGTTTACAGTGATTTTTTTATAGGTAGGTCATCAACAGGTGAGTTACCCTCCCCCACCCCAATAATTTAATTTTTGTCAGATGCCTATTTACTTGATTTACATAAACCAATTTAAGATTCGGGAAAGAGTGGAGTATGTCGAATTTTTCACCAAGAGTCTAGCTGCAAAAACCAAGATAAGCCTAGATTGTTTCTGACCATAATCACTGATAGTTCAAAGCAAAGTTTCAATAGGAAAAAATAATTGAAATTGATTTTTAAATTAAAATACTATGTGGCTTACTTACCTATGAGTCTCTCTAAGAACATGAAGGACTGTTTCCTAAGCAAATTAGTTTACCTCTGGGCCCTCACTTTCTATACAAATTAGAGTATTGGTTTAGAGCAGTGTTTCCCAAAGAAGTTATGCAAGATGTTAATAAATATTATACAAAAAAGGGCCCCATGATCATGTAAATTTCAGAAACATTGGGATAGACAAAGTTATACAGGGTTCTTATCACAGAATTCTCACAGCCTTTCATATGATTACTTGAATTATGAGTTTTCAAGATGAGAGTAGAACATATACAATTTCCAAACCTATTTGACTATTGAATACTTTTTTTAAAAAAATATATTTTATTGATTTTTTACAGAGAGGAAGGGAGAGAGATAGACAGTTAGAAACATCGATGAGAGAGAAACATCAATCAGCTGCCTCCTGCACATCTCCTACTGGGGATATGCCCGCAACCCAGGTACATGCCCTTGACCGGAATCGAACCTGGGACCTTTCAGTCTGCAGGCCGACGCTCTATCCACTGAGCCAAACCGGTTTCGGCTACTTTTTTTTTTTTTTTTTTAATGAAACATCATGTAGGACTGTATTCTGAAAACTAAATATGGGAAATAAGAATGCCTTTTCTGCCTTAAAAAAAAAATGCTATAATTCTGCATTTGTGCATTAAATAAATATTTGTAGAGCTAATTATTTTGTTCGTGCTAATATCAGAATTTATATGAACCATATGACTTTTATACACTGCAAACTTAAAGAACAAGTTCATTTTCCCCCCCTCAAGTAACCCAAACGAAATTGCAGTCATAACTAAATCTGTATTACATTAGTGCACTGAAATGGTGCCAAGTACATCATTTAAACGCAATAATTTTTCTTTTGGTTTTAATTTTAGTTTCTTGATTCTTTAGTGTTTTCTCCAAAGATACTGCCTTAAAGACAACTTTTTGTGCTTGCATTTGTCCATTAAGTAGGCATTGTGGGAAATTACCTGATTAAAATAATAGTTAAGCCTAAGAAAAGTTACTTTTTATTAAATAAGGCCTGGAACTTTATTTAATTATGATTTTGCCACTTGATAACTACTGGAGAGATTTTTTTTTTTTTTTAAGGAGGCCAAAAAAAAAAAAAAGAAACCAAGTCACATTTGTGTGTTTGTTTCGAGAATCTGCAAACACTCACTTTTACATTAGAAAAAACTGAGCCTGCAGTAAGATGTCAGAGCCGCCAAGATTTTGTAAGACCCCTGCTGATTGACCCTACCCTTGACCTTAGCTCCAAAGCCCAATTCCATTCTGGCATGATGGTGTAGAGAATTTATTTATTTTAACAGCAGGGAGCCAGAATTCCAGGAATATTCTTGCAAAAAAGCCCCAGGATGTATTTAACAAATCTGAAACTCCACATGACTGGGAGGCCTCCACGAACACACAAAGTGGGTAATAGTGAATGGTTGCTGTCAAAGGATCCGTCGATTTAGGTCAGCTCTAAGCAGTGGGACCTAGGTGAGTATGAAGAGTTTTGTTAGAAATGGACCTTTTTATCATCAAGGGAAAAATGAAAGTAGGTATATTTTAATAGCAGAGATCTTTTGCTAAAAGCGGGTGGGGGGGTTCCCTGTAAGAATTCAGGTCATATTTATCAAAGCAGGGAGGCAGTCTTAGGGCCAATTCTCCATTTTATCTGCCTGCTTCTATCTGTTAATTCCCATTTTCTCTCATAAATCCTACTAATTTTACTATAGGATTGTAAAGTACAATTTACTATGCATTTTTACTTTTAAAAATCTTTAATTTTTATTTGAATTGAATAACATGCTATTTAAACATTTGTAAAATGCTAAGAGTACAAAGAGGGAAAAATGTACCCATGTAATGGTATACAAATACAGCTATTAACAATTTAATAAATATTCTTTCATTTTTTGGGGGGGAGGACAGTCTCTTTTTATATATTTGGACTAATTTTCATATAAAATTTTCTCATGGTCTTAAAATACATTACTTTATTATAAGAATTTTCCCTATTTAAATAATTTTTCCCAAGATTTTATTATAAAAGTTTGAAGCATAAGAAGAGTTGCAAAGTATAATGTAAACATCTGCATTCTTTTTGTTGTTGTTAATCCTCACCTGAGAATACTTTTCCATTGATTTTTTTTTTTTGGAGAGAGTGGAAGGGTGAGGGAGAGATATAGAGAGAGAAACATCGATTGGTTGCCTCCCGCATATTGCCCTACCAGGGCTGGGGATTGAGCCTACAACTGAGATACATGCCCTTGAACAGAATCGAACCTGAGACCCTTCAGTCTGAGGGCCAATGCTCTATCCACTGAGCCAAACTGACTAGGGCTCAGCTGCATTCTTAGAATCAGATAGATCAGACAATTATTAGGTAACTGACCCTAGAAAAAAATATTAAACCTCTCTAAGGCTGTTGCCTCATCTATCAAGAAAAGAGAGTATTACTTATCTTATGTAGAGTAACCATGAGAATTAAGTAGCATGTATGCAATCTATCTGTAGTTCACAAATAGAAGATTTCCCAAGACAATCGTTACATAAAAAATTCAGTAAAAAAAAAAAAAAATTCCTTGGAGGATTTTCATTAGGGGAGAGACATGATCAGGTCTAGATTTTAACTGGCTTAATCTTGTAGAAATATGTGTGGTGGATAAGAGTAAGGGAGGGAAAAAATAGAGAGAGGTAGATTTGATTCAATTTAACAGACATTAACTGAGCATAAATGAACAGCAAAGCACTATGCTAGATGCCTTGGGAATATAGAGCAGTGAAATCTTGGCAGTTACCAAAACGACTTGTAATGGGTAAAGCAATACAATGTAAGAGAGCTATAAAACTGAGTAAAACTCATCTATCCATCCATCCATCCATCCATCTATCCACTGAATATTCCTTTTGCTCTTTTATGTCGGTCACAGTTCTAAGCACTGAAGATAAAGCCCAGAAAGACAAAAGACTTGCCCATATGTAGCCCATGTTCTAGTGGAGAAAATAGATAATCTTATATAATAAAACCCTAATATGCAAATTGACCAAACTGAGGAATGACCAGTCACTATGATGTGCACTGACCACCAGGGGGCAGACACTCAATGCAGGAGCTGCCCCTTGTGGTCAGTGTGCTCCCACAGGGGGAGCACAGCTCAGCCAGAAGCTGGGCAAGCACAGTGGTGGTGGCGGGAGCCTCTCCCACCTCCAAGGCAGCGTTAAGGAGCATTGAGCAGAACGAGCTGTAAGGAGCAGTGAGCAGGGGGGCAGTAAGGAGTGAGGGGTCCCGGACCTCTAGTATACAAATAAGTGAATAATAATATATAGATAGTAATAAATACCTTGAAGAAAAATAAAGCATTATAAAAAATTAAGCAGTGTAAACCAGTGATGAGGGTGTTATTTTTTATTTCTGTAAGAGAAAGTTTATTTCACCATAGCTGGTTTGGCTCAATGGACAGAGTGTTGGCCTGTGGACTGAAGGGTCCCAGGTTCCATTCTGGTCAAGGGCACATGTCTGGGTTTCGGGCTTGACCCCCAGTAGAGGGCGTGCAGGAGGCAGCCAATCAATGATTCCCTCTCATCATTGATGTTTCTATCTTTCTCTCCCTCTCCCTTCTTCTCTGAAATCAATAAAAATATATTTTTTAAAAAAACACACACAAAAAGAAAGAGAAAGTTTATTTAGAAAGTTAGAGGTGGCTTGCTCCTCTTTGCTCTCCCCCCACACACACACTCTAACCTCTGGCTCCCGAAAATCAAAAGTTTTCTCTTGGTTTCCATCATTCCCCCATGCTCCTCTGGGGCCTGGGGCCTGGGCCCTGGGCGTTAAAATTTGAAATACATCCCTAGATGAGTCATGACGAGCGGGGTGGAGATTATGGAGGAGTCCGAGACTATTGTCTATCACTGCCAATTTCTTGCTGTCCTTCTTTGTTCCTTTGTTAATAACCACAGAGGGAGGAAGACATTTTTCTCCTACCCTTCTAGGTTCTTTCTGCTGGCCTGATGACTGAATCAACATGAGAGAGATTCATGATAGAAAATAAATACTCAGGCCCTAGATGATTTGGCTCAGTGGCTAGAGTGTCGGACTGCGGACTGAAAGGTCCCAGGTTCAATTCCAGTCAAGGGCACATGCCTGGGTTGCGGGCTCGATCCCCAGTTGTGGGTGTGCTGGAGGCAGCCAATCAATGATTCTCTCTCATCATTGATGTTTCTATCTCTCTCACCCTCTCCCTTCTTCTCTGAAATCAATAAAAATATATTTTAAAAGAAATACTCAGCCTTAAGTACAGAGGACCACCCCTGCACCAACCCCCATGTCCCCCACTCCCATGAGAGACAATGTTCTCGAGCCCGGGATCCTATCGGCGAACATAGGTATCCTCGGTCCCTGCGACAGGGTACTCCCGGGTTTGATGCCTCGATCCTTATGAGTGTCACAGCATAGCCAAAAGCTAGGAAAATTCCTGGGCAAGTGGAACAGAGAAACTGAGACAAGAAAGTGACACGAGGCCAAACAGTTTAGGCAGCTTGCAGCCAGCTTGTGGCAAGACCTTAACTTCCCTGACCAAGGACACTCAAGTAAAAAAAAAAAAAAAAGGCCTAGCTGGTTTGGATCAGTGGCTAGAGCAACGGCCTGGGGACTGAAGGGTCCCAGGTTCGATTCCGGTCAAGGGCACATGCCCAGGTTTCAGGCTCAGTCCCCAATGGGGGGCGTGCAGTAGGCAGCCAATCAATGATTCTTTCTCATCATTGATGTTTCTCTCTCTCTCTCTCTCTCTCTCTCTCTCCCCCCCCCCCCACCTTCCTCTCTGAAATCAATAAAAATATATTTTTTTAAAAAAAGAAAGTTACAGAAGTTCAAGAAAATGAAAGGGCGAGGACTACGCCCTCCACCTTGCCCCGGGGTAAGGGCTATGCCCTCCATCTTACTTTGGCCATGTGCTCAGCAAGGCTTCTTCCCGGAAGCCAAGCCTCTGCTAGTCACACCCAGGACTTCTTTAAACTAACCAATGACAATCAAGGGAAGTTGCCATAGATATGACCACATCCTGTGTAACAAGACACCGACTTGCGCCTGGCCAATTGGCAGGGCCCACAGTCCTTTCTCCTCCCCTTACCCCAACCCCCTATAAAACCTCCACACAGAGTTTTCTCTCTCGGCTACTTGGCTTGCCGTTGTGTTGGTGAGTGTGGTGGACGGGGAGCTCAAGCTAGCTTGAAATGAAGGACTCTTTGCTTTTGCATCGGACTCGCTGGCTCCCTGGTGGGCCCTTGGGAATCTTGAAATCTGGGCACAACAGAAATGAACAATAGAAGAAATGGGCTCAGGAAAAAAGTTAAAGAGGCAAAAGAAGGGCCCTTGGAGTTTAGGAAAGAGAGAGATAAGGAAAAGGTGCCTTGGGGAAGTGGGTGGGGAAAAGTGCTCTGTAGAGGGTATTGTTTTAGATAGCCTCTCTAAGAAAGTGCTGTTTAAACTGAGAGTTGAAAGGGATTAAGAAGTAAAGTGTGTTACTTTCTGAGTGAACAGATTTCTGGGTAGAGTCAACTGGAATGGCAAAGATCCTGAGGCAGGAATGGGCTGGAAGGAATGGGAATGTGTGTACTTGGAAAGTGTGATTGGAGCTAAGGTAGAAAGAAAGAATATGGTAGGAAATCAGGTAGGAGAGGTAGGCTGGACTCAGGTAGGACCATGTAGGCCTTGGTCCTACCAAGGTGATTGGCTTTTATTCTGAGTAACACAGGAGAGCCAACTGGGGTTTTTGATAGGGGAGTGATGTGATGTCTCAGATTTTAAAAGGTGATGGTAGCTTTGACTACTTTGTGGAGTATAGACTGGGGCGCAGGTGGGGGGTGGGGTGGGGTGGAGTTTGGGGGGGAAGCTGGTGAGTGGAAACTGGGATGCTATTGCTATTGTCTAGAGTAGGCTCTAAACTCAAGTCTCAGAATAAAGTGGTAACAGTGCAGGAATTAGAAGTGGTCAGACTTATTATTAAGGCAGAGTCAAGATTTCTTGATGGATTCAGTGTGGGGTGTGAAAGAATAAGGTGAATCAAGGATGAATTCAGATTTTGACATGGAGTGATATGAGTGCTTTGGTTAATAAAAAAAAAAGCAAAGTATTATGGTAGCACATTGGACAAGCAATTACTTTTGACTGAAGTTATTGAGAGAAATAGATGAGCACTGAAGGTTGAACAGCCTTGTTGCACTTAATGGGCACCTAGGGTGCAAACTTAGGGAGGGCCTCACTCTCAGGGTGGTGGAATCTCAGGGTTGGCACTGCAGAATAAATGCTTCCTTACATTTTGCATCCTAGGGGTCTTGTTTGTCCCACCCCTAGTATCGGCTATGAACATTTAGGCTGAAAAATGACAGGAACAAAGAACATAGAAGAGGCCCACTAAGAGATTTCTGGAATTCTTTGGAGAAGTTAAAGGTATTGGGAAACCAGAGACGCTCCCTATCCTCTCCATTTATTTATTTATTTACTTACTTACTTATTTATTTTGACAGGCCCCAAGGGCAGCCTTCTTGTCTTTCTTTTTTATGTTGACATTGTCTTTTCATCCTTCGGTCATTTCCATCCCCCCCAACCCCCCCGCCACCCCAAGACTGTTGGTAAAGAGAAGCATGGTTTTTGTAAATTCCTTCTTCAAATGCCCAAAAGAAAACAATCTGGCCCTTATGCCTTATGGTGTTTACCATTATTCACTAAAGACTCTAATAAACATAGAAAAACTACAGTTATGAAGTTCCTAATATCCAAAATATAGAGTACTCATACAACTTAATAGCAAAAAACCCCCAAATAATCCAATTAGAAAATGGGCAGTGGTTCTCAATAGACATTTTCTCAAAGAGGACATATATAGATAGCCAACAGGTATATGACAAAGCTGCTTAACATCTCTAATCATCAGGGAAATGCAAATCAAAACCAGATAAGATAGCACCTCCACCTGTTAGGATGGTTATTATAAAAAAGATAAGAGACCACAAATGCTGATGAAGATGTGGGGAAAAAAGGAACCTTTGTGCACTATCGGTGGCAATGTAAATTGGTGCAGCCACTATGGAAAACAATATGAAAGCTACCCAAAAAAATTAAAAATAGGACTACTTTATGATATAGCAATTGCACTTCTGGGTATTTATACAAAAAAAATAAAAGCACTGCCTCAAAAACATATACACTCCCATGTTCACTGCAGCATTATTTATAATAGCCACGATATGAATATAAACTAAGTGTCCATTGATGAATGAATGGATCAAGAAAATGTGGTGTGTGTGTGTGTGCATGTGTATGAATATTATCCAGCCATCAAAAGGAATGTAATTTTGCCATTTGTGACAGCATGAATGGACCTTAATGGCATTACACTAAGTGAAATAAGTCAAACAGAGAAAATCAAATAGTGTATGATTCATTTATATGTGAAATCTTAAAAGAAAACACCAAGCTCATATATAGAGAGTAGATTGATAGTTGCTAAAGGCAGGGTGGGGAGGGATGGATAAAAGGGGTGAAGGGAGCAAAAAGGTACAAATTTCCCTCTGAGATTCGTCAGACTGTTTCATGTTTCCATGCCTCAGTTAGAAGATAACTGGCCGAAACGGCCCCGGTGAAGTTGGAATGGCCCCGGGGAGGTTGAGATGGCCCGGTGAGGTCAAGACGGCCCCCGGTGAGGTCGGGGGCGGCCCCGGTGAGGTTGAAACAGCCCCAGTGATGCCAAGAGGGCCCCGGTGAGGACGGGATGGCCCCGGTGAGGTTGGGACAGATAATGGGGACCAGTATAGACTGATGAACAGGGGTAGATGCAGAGGCAGAGCAGCATTGAACAGACTGTCAAACTACAGTGGGAAGCCTGGGGAGGGTTTTGGGGCGGGGGGTTAAGAGATCAACCAAAGGACTTATATGCATGCATATAAGAATAACCAATGGACACAAGACACTAGGGGGTAGGGGCCGGGGGAATGTCAAGGGGGGGGGAAAAGGAGACATATGTAATACTCTTCGTAATACTTCAAGAAATAAAAATTATTTTTTTAAAAAAGAAGATAACTAAGTCATGGGGATATAGTGTACAGCATGGGAGCTATAGTGAATTATATTGTATTGCATATTTGAAAGTTGCTAAAAGAGTAGATATTCAAAGTTCTCATCACAAGAAAAAAATTCTGTAACTATGTATGGAGATGGTTGACTAGACTTACTGTGGTGATCACTTCACAACATATACAAATATAGAATCATTATGTTATACACCTGAAACTATTATAATGTATGTCAATTATACCTCATTTAAAAAAGTGTACAGATAAAAAAAATTCCTGAAAGTTTTTTTAAAGTCTTAACTATGATTGCATGCCTGAGGTGGTCTTAGATATAAAGCATCTTGAGAAGCCTCTGTATTAGCTTGCACAGGTTGCGATAACAAAGTACCATAAACTAGGTGGCTCACACAACAGGAATTTATTATCTCACAGTTCTGGAGGCGGTAAGTCCAAAATCAAGGTGTCAGCAGAGTTGGTTCTTTCTGAGGGATATTGGGGGAAATTTCTTCTATGCCTCTCTCCTAGCTTCTGGTGGTTTGTTAGAAATTTTTGGTGTTCTTTGGCTTGTAGATGTAGTCCCCAATATCTGACTTTATCTTCACATGGTGTTCTACCGGTGTGCTTGTCTGTGTCCAAATTTCCCTTTTTATGAAAACTTCAGTCATATTGAACATACTGGCCCACTCTAGTCCAGTCTGACCTTATCCCAACTTAGCTAATTACATCTGCAACAACCTTGTTTCCAAATAAGGTCACATTCTGAGGATCTGGGGGTTAGGACTTCAACACATGAATTTTGGGAGGACATACTAGTAATTCAACCCATCACAACCCCCCTCTTGATTTGATTATTCCTAAAGGTAGATCATCAAATTGCCTCTCCTTTAATATGTAAGCCTAATAACCTAACCTCTGTCTGAAGTAAGTTGGAAGAAGCAGAGAAGTGATTGCTACATCACAGGGAAAAGAGCCTGTGACAGAGAAGCTTTGCTGAGCATAACATTATTTTTTTGAATGTCAATAACTAAAAGGAGACATGCCTATGGGGAAAGGATATATCAAACTTGGTGAGAGTGCATTAATGATAAAAAAAAAAAGAAGTTCAAATCACCCTTGGGACTGCCAAATTCATCTTTTCTCTCTCTCTTTACCTTTTCTTATCCCTCCACCTCACACTATTCTTCAGCAAACAAAGGTAAGTAATGATAACAAGAAAATATCACAGTGGAACATGTGTGTGCTAAAAAAAAAAAACTGGAAAGTAATAAATAAAAAGGAGGAAAGAAACATAAGCAAAAAGGTAGAGGAAAAAACCCAACTTTTCAGAAAAACCTATCAAAGAAACAGATAAAACATTCCAACAGCTAGTTCTGCATAGTCTCAAAGAAATCACAGATTTCATGATCTTTCTACTAAAAGTATCTACAAAGAGATACAAACATATAAAGGAGGTATTATAGGATAACCTAAATAACTTAAAAAGCAAGTTAGCATAATGTTCTCCAGGTTCATCCATATTGTATGTGTCAGGATTTCCTTTCTTTTTAAAGCTGAATAATGTTCTATTGTATGTATATACCACTTTTTTATCCATTCATCTGCTTATGCACATGTAGGTTGTGTCCACTTTTTGACTACTGTGGATAATGCTACTATGAACATTCATGTACAAGTTTATGCGTGAATATATGTTTTAAATAGTCCTGGGTATATATCTAGCAGTGGAATTGTTGGGTCATATTATAACTCTATTTAACTTTTTGAAGAACTGCCAGACTGTTTTTCACAGTGGCTCCATCATTTTACACTTACATTCCTACCAGCAGTGTATAAGGGTCTCATTTCTCCATGTCTTTACTAACATCTGTTATTATATCTTTTTTAAAAAAATTAGAACCTTTAAAAGATTATGGTGAACTATACACAATATAAAATTTACCATTTTAACCATTTTTGAAGGTACAGTTCTGTTGCATTACGTATATTCATATTGTTGTACATTCATCATCACCACCCATCTCTAGAACTTTTTCATGTTCCCAAACTGAAACTCTAACCCTAACCCTAATAACTATACCCATTAAACAACTCCTCACCACCGCTGCCTCTTCATCAACCACCACTCCAGATACTTCATATAAGTGGAATTAAAGAGTATTTGTCCTTTTGTTATTGGTTTATTTCATTGAGCATACTGTCTTCAAGGTTCATCCCAGCTGTTGCATGTGTCAGAATTTCCTTCCTTTTTAAAGCTGGATGATATTTCATTGTATGTATCCTGCTATTTTCTGTTTCTGTGTGTTTTTTTTTTTTAAAAAAAATTTGTTTTTTACTAATTGCCATTCTAATGAATGTAAAGTGGCATATTGTGATTTTAATTTATTATTATTTTTTTAATCCTCACCCGAAGATATTTTCCCACATTGTAGGTTGCCTTTTCACTTTCTTGATACTGTCCTTTGATGCACAAAAGTTTTTAATTTTGTAAGTTAATTTACCTAGTTTTCCTTTGTTGCTTATACTTTTGGTGTCATATTAAGAAATCATTACCTAATCCATTGTCAAACAACTCTATAGTGTTACAATATGAGTAAAGCCATCTGTGGCTTCATTTTCCACAGTCTCAGTTACCATCAGTCAACCACAATCTGAAAATACTAAATGGAAAATTTCAAAACTAATTTATACAATTTTAAATTTCATGCGATTCTGAGTAGTGTGATACAATCTTGCTACTTTCTGCTTAGCAGGAATGTAAAGCATCCCTTTGTCTAGCATATGCATGCTGTCGACACTCCCCGCCCATTCGTCACTGTTAGCCATCTTAGTTATCAGATTGATTGCCCCAGTATTACAGTGCTTGTGTTCAAGTAACCTGTATTTTACGTAATGACCCCAAACTTTCACAACTTTTATTTTCATTACAGTATATTGTTATAATTGTTCTATTTTATTATTGTTGTTAATCTCTTACTGTGCCTAATTTAGAAATTAAACTTTATCATAGGTATGTACAGAAAAAATAATAAGACATGTAGGTTTGGGGACTACCTGTGGCTTCAGGCATCCATGGAGGGGTGTGTGTCTTGGAATGTATATCCCACAGATAAGGGGAGACTACTGTATATCTAAGATCCATTTTGAGTTAATTTTTGTATTCTCTGTAAGGTGGATGTAAGAATTCATTCTTTAGCATGTGGCTATCCAGTTGTCCCAGACTTGTACCAGCAGGAAATGGGCTGTAAAAATTGTACAGTCTCACTTCCCAGTACCACTTGAAATGTGGCCATGGAAGATAAAGACCAAGAAAGAGCCTTCCAGAGTGTGGAGCCAAGAACCACAGAAATGTGTGACAAAGGGTGCTCATCCTTGAGAGCAGAACCAGGATATAATCACAGAACTTCCACTGACAGGCAAAGGATCTTCACAATAACCACTCAGAAAGCTGCTATTATTTAAGGACCTTGACTGCTATGAGGCACACATTTTTCATTGAACTTGGGTTCTAATGCAACGTATCTATCTCAGGAGAAGCATTCAGGAGTTGTTGTTATGGGAAAGAGTGGAGGTATTCACAGACAATGATAGCAGTTAACATTTTATAGTGTGCGAGGCACAATGCATTGCCTTAATTCACATAGTTACTCCCTTAGGTTTGTACTATTAATGTTATTCTACAGGTGGGGACACTACGATGGGGTCAAGTAACTTTGTCAAGGTTACATAATAAATAAGTCTTGGAACCAGAATTTAAAAATGTGGGACCTAACTCCAAAGTGGTCACTCTTAATTCTATCAAATTTGATAATCACAGAAATCTGTTGGGCATGATGAAAGAAAGATATATAAACCCTGAAGGTGACACGAGGCACACACACAAATAACCTCAGGGCAAGGGAGTGCGTTATCTAATAACGAATGCATAGAAATGTTTCAATCTATCAGAATACAGTAGATGACTATCACTGACTTTTAACCTTGTTAGGGACTTTTTTTATTTACCAGTTCCCATTACACCACCTGGCTCACAGTAGGTGCTCAATTAATATTTGTTGAGTGAATGAAGAATGAATGCCAGAGTTTTGTAATATTAGTCTAAGGTCCTTGACCAAGTGTGCCAACTTTGCCCTCACACCTCCAGAGTTTGGTGCATTTAGCACTCAACAAATGGTCCTTGAACTAAAGTGAGAGAAAACCACACTATGGTTTTACTTTACGGCTGCTCATTGTTCTCAGTTTCCTTATCTTTAAAATGGAAGGTGTCCCCTCCCTAACTATACAGACCTTGTGAAGGATTGGGTTTTTCAAAAGATTCTTACCTGCTTTAACCTCTTGTGAGCTTAGGTTTTATTCACCAGGTGAACTTGAAATCTCAGGTTTCTATTCACTGTCTTTTCCACATATATGGCCAGTTCCCCTGGTGAGTTTGCTGACACTGGATTCCTTTCCCACACACTTAGCTATACTGCTAATCATCTGCACCTTTCTCTGCTGCAGTTATTGAAAAACCATATCGATTTCATTTACTAAACCTGTATGCAAGCAAGAGCCAGAATTGTGGGAGTATAGGGGCGACTGAGAAAGCCACATTTCTGGCCCTCTCTGGCCCATAAAAATGTTTCTATGTGTTTTAAAGACTGAGCAATAGGAATGCAATGGTAAAAACAAAGCAAAAAAAAAATACACCCAAAACATTTCTGCTCCTCATCTTCACAACGAACAAAGCGATTAAAAAATGGCACTTGAGTATGTCTTCCCAATGGAAGCTGGAGAGAACCACAAATACCTTACTTTTGCTGGTCACAACTGAACTATGGCTTCAGTTATTTTCTGGAGATTCCAGACTTCCAGTCAATTCCCTCTGTATCTACAAAAGACGGGGGGGGGGGGGGGGAGTGCATTTTGGTTCAAAAAACACATCAGGCAAGACAGGCAAACAAAACGTAGTGCGTTAGAGATCATATGAGATCGATTTTAATTAAAACAGTTTTAAAACTGTAACTGCCAACACTACGGTAACAATAGCATGCTAACCAACCCGCAGGGGGACTGGGCGCCAAGGCTTCCCGGGGCTCTACTTGCTGAGCTACCCGGGCCTCTATTTGCCTCAAAGGCACTAAAACCAGATAAACTTTACCTAGACTCTCCCACCACACCTAGCATGGAGCTGCTGCTTCTAGGGTGTGGGCAATCCAGGGAAGAAAGGAGTCCAGTCGCCTGTCTGGCAACAATGACAGTTTGAAAAAATGGAGCTACATTTCTAGGAAGAAAAACCGCCAGCTGTGAAAAGGGGGGCTAAACCTGTCACTCTCGGGCCGCGGCACCTCTCCTCTCGGGAACGTTTGTCCCTTCCTCACCCGTCAGGGCCCAGGGTCCCCTGGAAGTGGCTGCCTGGGGCGGAGGATTCCTTTTGGTTCTAAAGTTCGGGACGAGCCGGGCCGGCGAGCTCACCCCGGAGGTGCAAAAGTCGGCTCTGGCCGGAGCTCCCGGGGCTGTTCGGTTTTGTCCGCGTACTGCCCCTGCCCTCTCCCTTCCTGCAAAAGGCCAAGGGTTTTTGACCCACCATTGCCCAGGCGGAGTCCACGCTTGGGGCCCTTTAGCCGCCGTCCTCTAGACGGAGAAAGCAATCGCGCAGTGAGGCGTGAGCACTGAATAAACGCGGAATCAGAGAGAAAAAAATGTTGTTCTTGGCTGCGCGCGTCGGCCGCACCGGGGGGCAACCTTCCTTCCAGAAGACCCCTCCACGCTCGCCGAGGCCACACCCATCATCGGTGCCGGGGAGTTAGGAAACCGAGGCGTGAAAATGGAGGGGGTGGGTAAGGCAACGTGCGCCCAGGACACTCGAGGGCAGGGTGGCCCTAGAGGCCACGCGCGGGGCGCCGAGGCGGCAGGAGACCGACAGGCGGGGCGGGGGCGGAGGTGCGGGGGTCCGGGCGGCGGCGGCTCTGGGGCAGCGGGAGGGGCAGCACCTGAGGAATCCGCCTCCGGCCGCGGTGGCCGCCGCCTCGCTCCGCCCCGGGGAACTGAGCGCGCGACCTGCGCGCCTGCCCGCGAGACGCCAGCCACCGGCGGCGCTAGCACCTCGGCGGAGGGCGGCCGCGGCGAGCGGAGGCGCAGCGCCGGGACCCGGACTGGGGGTGGGGAGACGATCCCCGGCCGAGGCGAGGGCCACCCCCTGGTCCTCTGCCCTCGCGCCACTCCACGGCCAGGTGAGCGGCTGCGGGGACGCTGGGCGCCGGCCGGGCGGCGGGAGGTGAGAGGTCGCCAGCCGGGCGCGAGCGCACGCCTCTGCGGGGCCGGGGCTGCCCGGTGGCGGGCGGCGCACACAGCCTGCGCGGGGCAGCGAGCTCGGCGGCGGACTTCTTGTGGGGAGGAGGACTGGGAGGGCGGCGCGGGGCTGGGCGCGCGAGCGTGTGTGCATGGCGAGGGCAGGCGCCGGTGCCGTCCGGACCCGAACCCGTTCTCCCCGGCGCCTCGCGTCCGCTCCGGGGAGGACCCAGTCCGGGCGGTGCGCGCCCTGAGGCCGGAGGCCTGTCACCCCAGCCCTCTTCGCGCCTTTGTGGCGGGAGCGAGAAGCCCGAGCGTGGGATAGGGAGGCGGCAGCGCGGCGGGCGGGCAGCGCGGAGCGGAGGTGGCGAGGGGCGCGCCCTGCCGGCCCCCGGAGCTCCGGGGTCGCGAGGGGCCCTCGGGGGCTAGTGGGTGGCAGGGCGGGCGGCGCGGAGGCGGCTGGAAGAGGCTGCAGAGCGCTCAGCTGGGGGAAGTGGAGAGCGTCCAGCGGTGGCCGGGCGTCTGCTCGCGTCCCTGGGTCTCTGGGCTCCTCACTAAATGTCACTTGGTCACGAGCGCGCGCGCGTCTCCGGCCATCGCGTCCGTTCCGCGGTGAGTGGGGAAGGACCACTCGCTCACTGCTCTTCTGCGCGAGACACAAAGGGCTGTGTTGACAGCTGACCCTGACACAGTAGGCAGCCCAGTGAGGTGTGTGCCCTGGCCGGGCGAGGGTGTCACGATGAGGCGGTTTGCTGAAGTCAGCCCGTTCCCTCGGTGGCTCTCCGGAGCCCCATGAAAAGAGATGCTGTACGGATTCAGCTCCTGGGCTGTCTCGGTGACACGGAGCCCACGTGAGCGCCAGGACCGGTGCATCTGCACGGGAACTGCTGCTGAGGCGGACGGAGCCCGGAGGAACTCAGTCACGTTCCTCTCCTCTAGGGACCGGACTGCTTCAAGCTCTGTGCGCACTCCACCCGGCCCCCTGGCCCCTGTGCACAAGATAGAAACCAAATTTTAATTTCTACTTTTCACACCTTTAGAATCGCCCTCCCCCATCCCCACCAAAGATGGGAAATCCTACATACATCTCTTTTTCAAACCCAACCATTTACCTATGGGGAAGAGGTTTTCCGCAAAAGGTTTCTGAATTAAATGGCCCCGCGACACATTTTCTTATACTTTAAATCCTGGAATTCTGCTTTGAATTTTGTGACTGTGTTGGTTCTTTTTTTTTTTCTTGTTGAATATATCTATGGGGTTTTACAAACGGCAATACTGGAAACTTATTAAAAAGAGAAAATTTAAAAATAATTGTTTTATTGAAAATATTTAGTAATAGAATTGTACGCATGTGTTTAAAGGGAAATTTTTAATTAGTGTACATTGAAAAGCAATATGCATAGAGTAACAATTTCTAACTGTGTAAAGTAAGCTCTCTCCCACCCCATACTCCCAACGCCCTACTCCCCCCCCCCCAACCCCCCCCAGGCCACTGTTGTCAATTTCTTGCATATCCTTCCATGAGCTTCCTATTAAAATGGAATTACATTATGGAAATAAAAGAAGAAAGGAACTGAATGTAATTAAAGAATGAATTATGTATCAATGGTGATAGCTATTAATTTGATATTCACTCATGATGACATTAGAACCTTTTATTGGGCCTAGGGAAGACTTATTACAGCTGAAGACCAGTTGGAGTACTAAACTTCTTAGAGCAAGTATCCATGAGAAAGCAGAACTATTCCGCTATTACCCCACCTGCACCCCCATCACCGGTTGTTTTTATAGCCTTCGTTGACTTTTTTTCTCCATTTTGGAACTCTTTATCAAGTAGAGAATGAGAACAATAAGTTTATTTTGCCTAGTGCCATATATATCTGAAGACATTGGAAGGACATATGCACACTTTTGTTAATATGACTTACTATAAAAATTTTAATGGTAAGAGAAATATGAAGGCCAAGTTTAAGACGTTTGTTCACATCTTCTAGTTGCAAGTCAGGGTTTGCTCTAGCTAAATGAGGTCACTTTCTTAGAAATGCTTTTGTTTCCCCCTCAATTAAAGGAATTGAACTATGGGGCCTATAAGGGTCCTTCTAACTCCAAGCTTCTCTGATTAAAAAGTTTCTGTAGGTGTCCTAAGACTGCCTGAGGATAACCCAGGTGGACCTGCGGAGTGACAGAATAAATTCCTGAATGGTAGATTCATAAAGAGGAAGTTATAGATGTTTAAATTACATTCCTGCTCTTATGATACTGATATTATTGGAGAACAGCTGCTTTACTTTCCCACACAATGTCTGTTTTTTGCTGAAAGGGGTCAAACCTTGAGCTGAATGGGCCTCTCTGCATCACCTTGTATGGCTCAGGAGAGGGAATTTTCTTCACAGCTCATGGTATCATTTTGGGGGAAATTACTCTTCCCAGCATCTTACTTTTCTTTTTTTGTTAAAGTGGTAGTAAAGTTCATGTATCTACTTCAAAGGGACTTGATGTGACTTAATTAGTAATTCTCAAAGGTATTTAGAAAATGAATATCCCTTATAGCTAAGATATTTTAGTTACTTTTATACTTATTCACTTAGAGATAATGTTATTAGTAGAAAACTTCTCTCATCTCTAAAATACCTGCAACCTTTGGGCTAATGATTCCTGGATGGGCACAGGGAGCTGAGGAGTCATTGCAAGGTTATGACAGTAAAAAAATTAGCTTATTTTAGTCATTGTGTATGATCTCAATTAAGGGATTTCAAAGGAATGCTGTAAGTGGTGATTGCAAATATCATTGATGTTAGGAAGATCTCATACTTTAAATCTTATGTAATTATTAAGTATGTAATTATTTTGAATAAGTCTGTAATATAAATAAATTATAGTGAAGTTTTAGAAATTGTTATTACAACTAGAAATTGTTTAGAACTGGAATAGATTTGTAGGGGTACTTAGAGTAATCTTGATTGACAAAATTCACAAAAACCAAATAAAATTAAGTACTAATAGTGAAATCCTTCTAAAATGGAATAGTTTTTATTTTTTCAGTTTTCTTCCTAGTCTTGCCATATGAACATACATTTTTACAGATGTCTTATCATATTGCAGATACGTTTTTACACTGATCACAATCTCGTTGATTTTTACTAGGAATGCTTCTCCAAACTTGGGGGAAAATCAGAGAAAAAGTTGCATGATTCTAAATCATGTTATCTTTTGGCTACGAATGAATAATGAAGTTATGCCCTCTGACTTGCGTTCATATACAGTCAAGATAATTTAGACTACACAAAAGCATGCCCTTGTCACTTCTGGAGCTCCAGCAGCCCTGATATTTCTGGCAAACACACACCCAACATGGATAACAGCAGCTCTTTGTGCTGCTGAGCCCCAGGAGGGCTCCCTATTGTGTACTCTTCCTTCCCTCCCATTCTTGACTGACTGGTGATAGCAACTCCTCCAAGTCCAGATGTGAAGCTCCCACAGAGACTCCTCTCTTCTCCCCAACTCTGTATTTACCCCCCTCCCCACCCCTTGAGCATATTTGCTTTTGACTTATGTTATAGAGACTCCACTATCTTTTCAAGGTTGTGGTTTCAGATTTTATTTTTAATCATCTTTTTCTATGTCGGATGAATGTCCCTATCGTAGAGACTATAGGCATGATTAGCATATAGATTAACATGTAATCGGCGTTGGATAAATGTTTGTTGCTGTGAACCATATATGATGTGGTCTTCTGTGTTACTGGGCATGGTTCTACTGTTATGGAACCAATCTGGAGAAGCAAGCCCCAGTTGTGTATTGCATTGCCTATATTACAAGGTTAGGAGTTAGGAAACCTGTTTGTTCTGGCTCTTTTAGCTTCTTGCGTGTTTAGGGGAGATTCTTGACTCCTATACCTTACTTTTTTTCTGTAAAATCGGATTAACAATTACTGCCCTATTTATTAACCTTCAGCACAGGATTGTTGTGAAAATAAAGTGAAATTATAAATGTGGACATGTTTTGGAAAATTTATATTATGTTGTCAAAATTATACATTATCACTCCACTTCCAGGAGTGTCCATATTCTTGAGAAAATCTCATCTCATTGTGAAGCTGTACTTGGAGTTTGGGATTAGATAAAAATTATTGAGGCCCAATCCAACCTATTCAATCAGAAACTTTGGGGTTGGGGCCTACAGGCCTGCATTTTAACAGCCCTTCTAATGCTGAACCACTGCTTGAGAGGGTAGGAAATAACAACCACTAGAAAAGTATTCTTCTGCTAGTTGAATATTAGTTATAAAATCATCCAGACATATCACAGCATCACTTTTGAATGCTAAGTATGAAATTAAAGTTAACTATTCTTATTAGCTGCTGTTTGTCTATATATATATATATATATATATATATATATATATATATATATATTTATTTATTTCAGAGAGGAAGGGAGAGGGAGAGATAAAAACATCAATGATGAGAGAAAATCATTGATTGGCTGCCTTCTGAAGCCCCCTACTGGGGATTGAGCCCACAACCCAGGCATGTGTCCTGAGCGGGAATCGAACCCTCTTGGTTCATAGGTTGATGCTCAACCACTGAGCTACACTGGCCAGGCTGCTGTTTGTCTTTTAATCTCTCGAGATTTAATTCAGAGTAGGAATTATAAACTGGGTTGCTTGTAGAGGCCAAGCAGGTATTCTGAGTGAGTGCAGCAGGAATCCCTTCAAAATAAGAAGGGATGGTAAGTTCTGGTGGACAAGAAAGTCTGAAGGTGGCAGATTTCTAAGACTCCACTGATTTATGCCCGATGGTAGTGTGGGTCACTGTTGCCAGATTACTTGATTTTGCAACTGGAACTTTGTATTTTTATATGAATTTAAATGTTGACAATAAATTTTAAAGAAAACATATGGGCCCAATAAAGCAAATCTGCCTTTCAATTAATTAACATGGGTGAGAATATTTGCATTTGAATGAGTATGACAAACAAAGCAACCTTGTTCAACATTATTAATAAAGAAATACATATTAATAAAGAAATGCGTTTTTCAACTTCCAGGTTATAAAGATTCAATCCTATATAATAAAAGCCTAATATGCAAAATGTCCCCTCGACCGAGAGTTCGACCGCTCGCTATGACATGCGCTGACCACCAGAGGGTGGCGGGAAACATGGCGGGCGTCGGCAATGCGGCGCTGGCAGTGGGCAGCAGTGGAGGCACTGCTGGCCCCGATGAGAGCGGGACCACAGCGGGATGGTGGAGCAGGTGAGCGGGCAGCACCAGGCCAAGGTGGGTGCGAGTGGGGCCTGATCGCTCTGCTGATCAACCCACAGATGGCAACCAGCAGTGGTAGGGGGCGGGGCCGCCGCCCAGCTCCCCGGCACTGAGGGAGCCGGGCGGGGGCCCGATGACTCAGGCAGAGGGGAGTGCACGGGGGCCCAGGTACTGCCCAGGGCCCAGAGGTTAGCTGGGACCTGCCCTTCCATGCCAGACACTCACACTTGGATCACCGGCTAGACCTAGGGACTGCACCCGTGCATGAATTTTGTGCACCGGGCCTCTAGTAGACTGATAATATCTAGTGTTGGCAACGGGGTAAAGAAATGGTTATTGTTATACACTATAGAATGAAGGCAAATAATTACAACTTTTCTGGAGATCAATTTGGCATCAGTTATCAAAACTTTAAATATCTCTATACCTGCCCTGTTCAATGTGGTAGTACCTTGCTACATGTGCTATTTAATTTAACATTATATACAACTAAAGATTCAGCTTCTCAGTTGCACTAGTCATATTTCACGTGCTCAATAGCTGCGTGTGGCTGGTGGCTACCATATTGGACTGTGAAGACACAGAACATTTCCGTTATTGGAGAAAGTCCTATTGGACAGCAGTGGTCTAAGCTCTTTGACACAGAAATTTCCCTTCTAAGAATTTGTTAGGAAGAAATAATTAGACAAAGCACAAGGGCATGTAATGAAAACGTCACCTGGAACATCTATAATAATAAAGGGGTAATATGCTAATTAGACCAGACGTCCTTCTGGATGTCCTTCTGGACGACCTTCCAGACCAAGCTGCAGGGCCGAGGCAGAGGAGGTCGCTGCGGTGGGCAGGGGCCGAGGCCGAGGCTGAGGTGGCCGCTGTGGCAGTGGGGGCTGAGGCAGCTGCTGCGGCAACGAGGGCCAAGCCCCTTAAACGAATTTCATGCATCGGGCCTCTAGTTATTTATAAGAGTAAAAGAATCACAACGAAGCCAAATATCATGTGTTTTTTAAAATTAGGTTGTAGTAAATACCCATGATATATTGTTAAGTAAAAATATCCTTACTGTAGAGTCATTTTATTTATTTGAGTAGATAGCTTAGATACTAGAGAATAGGAGAACAATTTTTCTCTCCGACAGATACATATAACAAAGCTTTCCCTTTTTAGCCTTCAGCTGTTCTCATATAGAATAAAAGGTTGATTTTCACCAGTGAGCAGAGGCACGTGAAAGTCCTAAAAGGGGATGTCAAAAGTGAGATGGCAGTTGAGATTTTCTGCAAGGTGTCACTGACGAGTGACACCTGAGTGAAGACCTGAGTGCTGAAAGGGACCTGAATTGGAAGTTCAGAGGAAGCGCATTCTTGGCTGTTGTGAGGGGTATAGCTAGGAGGCCACTGCCGCAGTTGAAGCGCAGAGGCAAGTGACAGAGTGAGTGGGGATTAGCTCAGAGAGGTAATCTAGATCTTACGACTCCAAAATTCTTTGTCCTCTCTAGTATACCACACTCTTCAGATTCTTTGGTTAATCAGTTTGTAAATAGATCAGACATCTTTAAATTCACTGTTTTTCAGTGTGATCTTTCAACACCTGCCTTATTTGCTTGGGGTGCTGGTTAAATGCAGATTATTGGTCTCTTGAGCTGCTGACTAAGAGATTTTGGGGTGGGACCCTGGATTGTGCATTTTAACAATCTTCCCAGGTGATTTTATGGACACAGAAGTCTTAGAAATACTCCTTAGGTTTATCATTCTGTAAGCTTAGTTTTTATAGAGCAGGTGTGCCTAAAATTGCCTGTAGAAGTCACAATGTGAAGAGAAGATACTAGTATAATTGGTGTAATGTCTCATTTCTTTCTTGGATCTTTTTATTATTATTATTATTATTAGTTAAGGTATTACAAATGTGTCCTCATCCCCCCCCCATTAACCCCCAACCTCCTCCCCGCCTCCCCCCCCCCCCCCCCGCCCCGCACACTCATGCTCCCATCCCCCTGTTGTCCATGTCCATTGGTTTGGCTTATATACATGTATACAAGTCCTTCGGTTTATCTCTTCCCCTTACCCCTGCCCTCCCCTACTTTCCTTCTGGGGATTGATAGCCTGATTGCTGTTTCTCAGTCTTTGGGTCTGTCCCTTTTCATCAGTCTATGTTGTTCTCTATAATCCACAAATGAGTGAGATCATGTGGTATTTATCTTTCTCTGACTGGCTTATTTCACTTAGCATAATGCTCTCCAGTTCCATCTTGGATCTTAAATTGATTAAATTGACAATACTTATAGTAAAGTTTTTGTATATACCTCTATTAGCGTATTCAAGGAACTCTAAGACTATTACCATAATTCTTAGCCACGTCAGAAGATTGAGGAATCTTTTCACTTGAGGGTTCTGTCTCTCCCTCACCCAGTCTGTTCTGTTTTTTGGAAAGAACAACTTTAAATTTATTTGATATTTTATCATGTTTTCTTTTCTTCTTCTTCTTCTTCTTCTTCTTCTTCTTCTTCTTCTTCTTCTCTCTCTCTCTCTCTCTCTCTCTCTCTCTCTCTCTATATATATATATATATATACACACACACACACACTCATATGTATATATGTGTGTGTGTGTGTGTGTGTGTATATATATATATATATACATATATATATATATATATATATATATATATATATATATATATTATTGATTTTTTACAGAGAGGAAGGGAGAGGGATAGAGAGTTAGAAACATCAATGAGAGAAACATCGATCAGCTGCCTCCTGCACACCCCCTACCGGGGATGTGCCCGCAACCAAGGTACATGCCCTTGACTGGAATCAAACCTGGGACCCTTCAGTCTGCAGGCCGATGCTCTATCCACTGAGCCAAACCGGTTAGGGCGAGATGGTTGCATTTTAGAGCTGTAGATCAATCCACCTTGAGAGGAAAACAATGCGCCGCAGGGTTTACGTGACTTCTCAAGGTCACCCAGCTAGTCCTGCATGCTTCCTGGTTTGCCATGTTGTTCGTCAGTCTAATATCTTCAATTGTAGCTAATACAGAGAAATAATATTTCAATAATTTTTCATTTTCAAAAAAAGTATTAAATATAAAACATTTAGAGAAACTATGTGTTCTGTATTTTGTTTAGATTTTAAGTAGAAATAACATATGAAAACAATATATAAAATCAGAGAAGAAACATCACTGATAATCAATCCTATTATCCTTACAAAAGGAGCTGTTTCCCCAGTTTTGCTTCGAGTATTTATCTATATGCTTTAATGATTTTACATAATAGTAATGTTTCTCTAATTTTCCCAAAATCTTTAGTAACTTTGGCTTTTAGGCCTTTTAATAATGCTGTTCTGCTCCACTCTCCCTTTTCTTTCTTCTGACTTTTAAAAAATGAATGACATTTTTAAGCCTTAAACATTGCTTCATCTGAGTCTCCAACCTTAATGAAAGGCCTTCAATAGGTACCATTTGCCTACATCAGCATATCCCAGAGAGTGTTACCCTAAACATTAGTATCCTGGTATAATGCTGTCAGCTGTAGGGAACAGGAAAAAAATTAGAAATGTTACACAGCAATGAATGAATTATATCCCCAAAGTGTCTGAGGGGGAATGGGAGAGCACAGTTCTTGAGTTAATTCAGGTGTCACCAAGGACGCAGGTTCGTTTCGTCCTTCTCTGTCATCCTCAGCTTGTTGGTGTTTGTCTTTCATCCCAACATGTCAGCACTCCCAAGCCTCACAAAGTTTTGACTAGAGGCAGAAAAAGGCTATTTTTATTTAGGCTAAATAGTTTTTTGTGGGTTTTTTTGTGTTTATTTTTGTTTTGTTTTTTGCTGCCAAAAGCTTTATTGTTTCATTTGGTCCAATGCTTGGGAGAAGGCTTCAGGGTGGTTAAAAGAATGTCTAGTTTTGGGAAGAGGCTCAGGTAAAAGCCAGACACCGGGAGAATGCAGAGGGGCCTCTCAAAGGCCTCTGGGCTCCAAAGGCTCCTAGTTGTACCTGAGGGTGAGCCTGTCAAAGAGATACTCACCCAGCCCAGCCTGGGGCCGGCCAGCCTGCGGATGTTAGTCAGGTGGTCGCCCATCGTCTTGATGAGTTTCACCTTCTCACCCAGGAAGTGGTTCTCCAGGAAGCCACAGGATGAGGGGCTGGACGGGTAGAAACCAGGGCCTGCAGCTCCAAAGGGCCTGGTTCAGGTTCCTCTCTAAAGCCAGGGTGGCTGCCATGGCATCCTGAGTTTTGCCCACTCATCCTGGGAAGGCTTCAGCACGTCCTGGCAGAGAACGCAGCTGCCTCGCTTGTTTTACAACTTTAAGAGTTGCTCAGCCAGCGCCCTCACACTTCTCCTCCGCCATCTCGCGGAAGAAGTAGCCCGCGTCCTGGAGAGCCACATCTTCACCGTGGACATAGAAGCCCAGAGAGAGGTAGGTGTACTAGTAGAAGGCCTGCAGATGCAGGTTGGCCAAGGCGGTTGACCGCAGCCTCCCACTCGGTGGAATAATTCTGACAAATTTGGGAGCTCATGGTTGTTCAGCAATAAGGAAGGAGTTAAAGGTAGAGAAAAAACCCGGTGTGTTGGCTGGTCCAGGAGGTGGTTCTGAAGGTGGTGATTGGATAAGGCATAGGAGAGAGGCCGGAGGCTGGAAGAAGGGGCGTCCCTGAGTCTGTTCCGTCCAAACACTGTTGAAGCAAGAGACAGATCCAGGACCGCTGAGGGCACTGCCAGGCTAAACAGTTTTTTAGATGTCCCAAATCTCTGGCCAGAATTTAACACACTGGCATAAGCGGTCACTGACAAGAAAAATGGATATACCATGAGTGATGTAGAGTAATCAAGGCCCACTCTCTTAGGTAAACACGTAAAAACTCTAGAGTTATTACTATTGAAGAAAAAAAGGAAATGGCTGCATTAGGCAGCCCGCAGTGTGTGTCATGAAATCCAGTTCTTTCAAGACTCTTCATAATCTGACTTTATGATAATCTAATACAAAACCTCTATTCTTAACAAGCCAATCAGTTGTCTTTCCTGCCCATCTATATCCTGCTCATGTGCATTTCTATCTATGGCTTGTCTCATGTTTCTCTTAGAAATATCTTCATATTCTCTAGAGCTAGCTGTGGCTATTTAAATTAAATTAAAGTTAAATAAATTAAAAATTCAGTTCCTCAGATAAACTGATTGCATTTCAAGAGCTTAATGGCCACATGTGGCCAATCATTAAGACTATATAGACTGTATAGGTATAGAATATTTCTACCATTGCAGGAAGTTCTGTTGAGCAGCATTGGGCTGGAGACTCTTGCAAATTATACTATTATTATTATTTTTTTTATTGCTTAAAGTATTACAAAGGGTATTACATATGTGTCCATTTTTTCCCCCTGCCCTAGACAGTCCCCTAGCCTCCCCTATCCCCCAGTGTCTTATGTCCATTGGTTATGCTTATATGCATGCATACAAGTCCTTTAGTTGATCTCTTATCCCCCTACCTCCTGCCCCCCAACCCTCCCCGGCCTTCCCGCTGCAGTTTGACAATCTGTTTGAGGCAGCTCTGCCTCTGTATCTATTATTGTTCAAAAGTTTATAATGGTCTCTATTATCCATGAATGAGTGAGATCATGTGGTATTTTTCCTTCATTGACTGGCTTATTTCACTTAGCATAATGCTCTCCAGTTCCATCCATGACGTTGCAAATGGTAAGAGTTCCTTCCTTTTTAGAGCAGCATAGTATTCCATTGTGTAGATGTACCACAGTTTTCTAATCCATTCATCTACTGATGGGCACTTAGGCTGTTTCCAGATCTTAGCTATGGTGAATTGTGCTGCTATGAACATAGGGGTGCATATATCCTTTCTGATTGGTGTTTCTGGTTTCTTGGGATATATTCCTAGAAGTGGGATCACAGGGTCAAATGGGAGTTCCATTTTCAGTTTTTTAAGGAAACTCCATACTGTCTTCCATAGTGGCTGCACCAGTCTGCATTCCCACCAGCAGTGCACAAGTGTTCCTTTTTCTCCACATCCTCTCCAGCACTTGTCGTTTGTTGATTTGTTGATGATAGCCAGTCTGACAGGTGTGAGATGGTACCTCATTGTTGTTTTGATTTGCATCTCTCGGATGATTAGTGACTTTGAGCATGTTTTCATATGTCTCTTGGCTTTCTGAATGTCCTCTTTTGAAAGGTGTCTATTTAGGTCCTTTGCCCAGTTTTTGATTGGCTTGTTTATCTTCCTTTTGTTAAGTTAAATTATACTATTATTTAACCCAGTTTTTGACAAACTATGGGCCACTTAGAATCAATTGAAAAATGCTATTTAAATTCAGCTTTTGAGTCCTAGGAGTAGGCCCCAGACCACCTTCATGCCCCCAAAAGTTGAAGAACCACTGCTTTGATGTCTAGTTTATTTCCTTTATGGAAATACTAGAGGTCTGGTGCACAAAAATTTGTGCACTCGGGGGGTGGGAGGGGTGGTCCCTCAGCCCAGCCTGTGCCCTCTCGCAGTCTGGGACCCCTTGGGGGATGTCCACCTGCTGGCTTAGGCCCACTCCCCAGGGGATCAGGCCTAAGCTGGCAGTCAGACATCCCTCTGACAGCCCGGGAGCCCTCGGGGGATGTCCACTTGCCAGTGGGGAGCAGGCCTAAGCTGCAGTCGGACATCCTTAGCGCTGCTGAGGAGGCAGGAGAGGCTCCTGCCACCACCGCTGTGCTGGCAGCCATCAGCCTGGCTTGTGGCTGAGCAGAGCTCCCCTGTGGGAATGCACTGACCACCAGGGGGCAGCTCCTGCATTGAGCATCTGCCCCCTGGTGGTCAGTGTGTGTCATAGTGACCAGTCATTCCCAGTTGTTCTGCTGTTAGGGTCAATTTGCATATTACCCTTTTATTATGTAGGATAGGATAGAGGCCTGGTGCATGGGTGGGGGCCGGCTGGTTTGTCCTGAAGGGTGTCCCGGATCAGAGTGGGGGTCCTGCTGGGGTGCCTGGCCAGCCTGGGTGAGGGACTGAGGGCCATTTTCAGGCTGGCCACAGCCCCTTCAAGGTGGGTGGGTCCCGCTGGGGTGCCTGGGCAGCCTGGGTGAGTGGCTGATGGCCATTTTCAGGTTGGCCGTGTCCCCCAGCGACCCAAGCTCCCAGCCTCTCCTTTTTTTTTTTTTTTTTTCAGCGCCTCCTTGAGCGGAGCCCAGGGTGGGTTGGAAGCAGGTATCTGGGATTTATTTATCTTCTATAATTGAAACTTTGTAGCCTTGAGTGGAGCCCAGGGCCAGCCAGGGCAGGTGGGAAGCTTGGCTTCCTCCATCTCCAGAGGCAACCCAAGCCTCCTGCTCGCTCCAGCTCCATAGCCACCGACATTTTAGTTGGGGTAATTTGCATACTCACTCCTAATTGGCTGGTGGGTGTAGCCGAGTGGCAGAGTGATGGTTAATTTGCATGTTTCTCTTTTATTAGTGTAGATACTAAATACTGGAGTTTTCATTAATTTTTCCTCCTCTAAACTTCTATAGCACCTATAGTTTATATCACTTTTAGAATTTTATTTTAGAAATCTGTATTTTCTAATTATTTCAGAAAGCATTTTTTTCTGAATATTCGAGTATAAGGCCCTTGAGAGGAAGTACTATAGCATTTTATAGTCTGTACTGTCTAAAATGTCTAATAGAATGTTGAATGCAGAGTAAATACAAATTACATTTGACAGAATTGACAGTCTATATTTAGTTGGCAGTTCTTTGAAAAATCATAATACTTTGTACAAAATTGGAGATGGATGATGGTAAGGGTATTTCCACAATATTTTTCCTCAATTCCATTTGTTGGAAATAAACCTGAAAATTCTGGTTAGATTGCAAACAAATGTTACATTAAAACATTCCCTATAATGTTTAGATTTGCAGCATTTAAAAAATGGCTATTTTATTTCATTTTTTATTGAATTTATTGGGGTGAGATTGGTTAATAAAATTATATATGTTTCAGGTACTTGGCCTGCTTCCAAATATTGGCTATTGTAAATAATGTTGCAGTGAACATAGGGGTACATATTTTCTTTGGAGTTAGTGTTTTGGGTTTCTATGGATAGAGTCTCAGAAGTGTAATTGCTGGGTCATAAGGGAGTTCCATTTTTATTTTTTTTATTATTTTTTTAAAATATATTTTATTGATTTTTCGCAGAGAGGAAGGGAGAGAGATAGACAGTTAGAAACATTGATGAGAGAGAAACATCGATCAGCTGCCTCCTGCACATCTCCCACTGGGGATGTGCCCGCAACCCAGGTACATGCCCTCGGCCGGAATCTAACCAGGGACCCTTCAGTCCGCAGGCCGACGCTCTATCCACTGAGCCAAACCGGTTTTGGCGGGAGTTCCATTTTTAACTTTTTGGTAGCTCCATACTGCTTTCCACTGCATTCCCGCCAACAAGGATTCCTTTTCTCCACATCCTCACCAACACTTGTTTGCTGATTTATGGTTAGATAGCCATCTAACGGTTGTGAGGTGATATCTCATTGTGGTTTTAATTTGCATTTTTCTGATGATTAGAAACCGTGAGCATTTTCTCATATGTCTATTGGCCATCTGTGTGTCCTCTTCAGAAAAGTCTATTTAGGTCCTTTGCCCATTTTTAGTGGGATTGTTTGTTTTTTTGGGTGTTGTTTTATAAGTTATTTATAAATTTTGGATATTAACCCCTTATCAGATGTATCATTGGTGAATATGTTCTCCCAGTCAGTATGTTGTCTTTTTATTTTGTTAATGATTTTCTTTGCTGTGCAAAACCTTTTTAGTTTGCCCGAGCCAGTTTGGCTCAGTGGATAGAGCATCGGCCTGCGGTCTGAAGGGTCCCGGGTTTGATTCTGGTCAAGGGCACATACCCAGGTTTTGGGCTTGATCCCCAGTACGGGGCATGCAGGAGGCAGCCATTCATTGATTCTCTCTTATCATTGATGTTTCTATCTCTCTCCCTCTCCCTTCCTCTCTGAAATCAATTAAAAAAAATTCAAAAAAATTACAAAACAAGAGAATAAGCCCCATTAAAAAAAAAAAAAACACTAAAAAAACCCAACTTTTTAGTTTGATGTAGTACCGTTTGTTTATTTTTTCTTTTGTTTCCCTCACCCAAGGCGATATATCGGAAAAAATGTTGCTGTGAGAAGTGTCCAGGAGTCTACTGCCTATGTTTTCTTCTAGGAGTTTTATGGTTTTGAGTCTAATACTTAAGTCTTTAGTCCATTTTTGTATATGGTTTAAGAAGGATGTCGTTTCTTTTTTTTTTTTTATGTATTTGTCCAGTTTTCCCAACACCATTCATTCAATAGACTATCTATAGCCCGTTGTATTGTTTGCCTCCCATGTCAGATATTGATTGACATGAAGGTGTGGGTTTTTTGCTGGACTCTCTGTTCTGTTCCATTGATCTATATGTCTGTTTTTATGCCAGAGCTATGCTGTTTTGATCACTGTGGCCTAGTTTGATTCCTCCAACTTTGTTTTTCTTTCTCAAGATTGTTGTGGTTCCATATAAAGTTTTGGAATATTTGTTCTAATTCTTCCATTGGTATCTAGATAGGAATTGCACTGAACCTATAGATTGCTTTGGGTAGTATGGACATTTTAATGATATTAATTCTTCCTATCCATGAATACATTACATGCTTTGAATTATTTGTATCTTCTTCAGTTTCTTTCTTCAGTAATTTTTTTTGAGTACAGGTCTTTTACCTCCTTGGTTAAATTTATTCCTAGGTATTATTTTTTATAGAATTGATTTTTTTAGTTTTCCTTTCTGATAGTTCATTATTGGTGTATAAAAATGAAACTAATTTCTGGATATTTATTTTGTATCCTGCTACATTATTGAATTCATTTACTAGTTCTAGTGAATTTTTGGTAGAATCTTAAGGCCCTCTATATAGAGTATCATGTCATCTGCAAATAGTGCCAGTTTTACTTCTTCCTTTCCAATTTGGGTGCCTTTTATTTCTTACAAGAGGCCCGGTGCACGAGATTTGTGCACTGGTGGGAGGCGTGGCCTGCAGGTATCTGCCTGCTGTGGGAGGGCTGCTCATCCTGGTCAGCCGAGTGGTGCTCCCACTGTGGGAACGCACTGACCACCAGGGGGCAGCTCCTGCGTTGAGCGTCTGCCCCCGATGGTCAGTGCACATCATAGCGACTGGTTGTTCTGATCATTCCGTCATTCAGTCACTGGGCTTTTATTATATAGGATTCTTGTCTGATTGTTGGGTCTAGGACTTCTAGTACTATGTTGAATAAGAGTGGTGAAAGTGGACATCCCTGTCTTGTTCCTGATCTTAAGGGAAATGCTTGTAGTTTTTGCCCACCGAGTATGATATTAGCTGTGAGTTGTCATATATGCCCTTTGTTATGTTGAGGTATGCTCCCTCTATTCTCACTTTGCTGAGACTTTGTATAAAAAAATGGATGCTGGATTTTATAAAAATATTTCTCTGCATCTATTGATATGATCATATAGTTTTATATTTTCATTTTGCTTATGTGGTGTATAATGTTTATTGTTTTTTGGACATACCCAGAATAAATTACACTTGATCATGGTGCATGATCTTTTTAATGTATTGCTGGATCTGGTTTGCTAATATTTTGTTGAGGATTTTAGTATCTGTTCTACAGAGATACAGGCCTATAATTTTCTTTTTCTGTAGTGTCTTTATCTGGTCTGGGTATTAGGTTAGATGGCTATTTTAAAAGTGCTCTGATCTCTTGATTCTCTTGTAGAACATAAACTAATCAAATCTCTGGAGCCTTAGCTGATAGAGAAACTTCCCATTTCAATCGGTTCCTGTTGCAACCTAACTCCCCACATGAATAAGGGTTTATCTCCAGTTAGCTGTTCTACCTACTTTGATGATTTAATAATCACTCGAGAATTGCCAGAGCAGGAGATTAAGGTCTTGGTAATAGTAATATTAGTAGTAATGGTAATATGAGCATCAGCATCTCATTTCACACTAATGTAAGAAATGTTTCTCTTACATTCTCTTTCACATAATTTCACAAATTGTATCATTTGATGGATGGATGTAAAAACCAACAACTATTTTCTTTGGCAGTCTTATCCTATATAATAAAACCCTAATATGCAAATTGACCAAACAGTGGAACGACCAGTGGAATGACCAATCGCTGTGCTGAGCACTGACCACCAGGAGGCAGACGCTCAACCCCAAGAGGGAAGCGAACTGCAGCGGCGATTGGGGGGCAGCACCGGCCAGTCGGCAGCACCAGGCCACCAGTCAAGGCAGGTGCCAGTGGGGACCCCCTGATTGCCCCACCTGCCAGTCGCCCCACAGATCAGCCCTGATCGCTGGCCAGGCCTAGGAACCCTACTCTATATATTGGGAACAGTCTCTTAGATTTAAAAATTAAAACCTGACAAGGCCATTCTAACACTGAAAAAACAGGATGATGCAGTGATGACATGCATGGACTCTGGCTTGCACATTTTGTGGTCAGCCCTGATTCTGACAATTATAACTGTGTAACAAAGCCAATTACTTAACTTCTCTCTGCTTCAGTTTTCCCACCCATAAGATGGGGAAAATAGTACTACTGCCTTAGAAGGATCATGTTATGTACTACATTTTATAATCAAGGCAAACAAATGTAGCTGCCCATACAACAGCAAGATGCCTTTCACCTGTATGAAAAGTATGGTCGCTGGTGCATGCAGCGTCTCGGATTGCGAGAGGGATGTCCAACTGCTGGTTTAGGCCCGATGTCCCCCGAGGGGTTCCTGATTGCGAGAGGATGCAGGCCAAGCTGAGGGACACCCCCCCACCCCCACCCCTGTGCACGAATTTCATGCCCTGGGCCTCTAGTTACCTTATAATATAAAATCAATCTAATTCATTATTTAAGAAATAAAATCTCTATTGAACAAATAACTATTATCCTCTGAGGCTCTTGACATGTATTTTTACTCTAAGACAGTTGATTCATAATTTGATTTCAGAACAGTCACATTTTTGAGATAAAGATCCATGCACCAAGCACATGGCAAGTATAAAATAGACCCTCAGGAAATGTTAGATCTTTCTCCTTATCAGACTTGCTGAATAACAGTTTTCAGACTTCACCAGAGAGTAGCAATTAGTATTGAATTTTTACCTCCCAACTAATAATACCAAGTTCTTCTTTCTTAAGGAAAGTTGGACCATGTAAAAATCACATTTCACCCCCTTGTTCATATTAATGGAACAATCTAATGCTAGTATTAGATTGTTTCATAGTATTCTTGGTCAAAAGATGTATAAGGAATTGGTTGATGTTGGTACATATTAAATGGACCATCTTCACATGTATTCGAAGCTCTGTTGAAGGCTGGAAGTGGGTTGGGTTGTGGCATTTCAGATATTCTAAATGCTTGAGGTTTTCTGGCATCATAAAGACTCCTGAGTCACTGGTATGCGTTATCTCAACTTCTGCCTCCAGAGCAGAAGCTGTGATGGAACCGTATAATAGTAACATGGCATAGTTGCATATCTGGAATTTCAGAGAGAGTGTGTATATATGTCAGAAAATTGTGTTCGTACAAAACATAGCCGTTTGTAAACATCAACTTTAAAGGTCTTTATGACTCATCTGTGCTTCTTTGCCTGGTCCTTTCCCGCTATTCGATACTTTAATTTATAGCTGGAATTAATAATTTAATCCAATAACTTAATAAAAATTAATATGCACTATTTTAGGCATTGCACACACATTATTTCTGATGTTCACAACATCATTGTAAAGTAGGCATTGTGATTCTCTTTTTATAGCTAAGAAAAGTACGCCTCTGAAAAGTTTAAATTTCACAAGAGCCCACAAGTAATAAGTGGAAAAGTCAGAATTTAAACCTAAGGGCTGGATGATTCCAAAGTCTTTGTTCTTTCCTTTGTGTCATACTCTTGGGTACATGTCTTGTAACTCAATTGGATTGTAAGATCTGAATGTCAAGAATTGTATCTTATTCTTTATATTATCCAGCAAGATAACTTGTGACAAATGTTGCTGCTCTTGCTGAAGGTGTTATAGATAGATAGGTACTTTGTCTTTCTTTGCTCACTATCTCCACACCTAGAACAAGTACATAGTTGTCCTTCAGTAAGTATTTTTCAGCGAATGAATGAGTGACCTCTGGACCTATAGGGGCCTGTTAGCTTTCTACCATGCCTGTGGAATCCATCCTTAACCTGGGCCAAACTTCTTTCAGACCTAAACCACTGACTCCAAGGGTGCTGGGAGAAGGGAGGGTAGATGGAACTACATAAGCTTATCACCTCTACTGGAGATACCAAGAGGAGGCCCAGGTCCTTCGGAAGCTAGGTCAATAACATTATCTTTTGAATAAAGGATGTTAACAGGGAAAATAAATCCCAAACAATTCTGTGGCAGAGATGAAAGGAGATGCATTTTTTTCCTCCTTTTTGAGTTTTACAATTGGATGTTTTTGTAATCCTTCATGCATTTTCAGGTCATCATCAAATTTACTTACTTACAAATTTACTTGTATAATTTAGGTAATGTGGACTTTAAATTTACCAATAAATATATCTTAGTTAATAAAAATTATTGAAATGCTATATATTTCTAGGATAATACTGTATAGTGGGGTAGAACCATGGAATTGATAGTCTGAAAAAAATGTTTTGATAAATGTAACGAATTTCTTGTACTGTGTAAATGCTACAATTCATTTTGTTCATTAGATTTTAAATTGATAAGACTTTCAAAATCAAAACAGTGTGGGCTTACTTTAGATACTGTTACATGAGAAATTACCAGACTCTGTATGGTGTTTACCCTTGGGAAGCTAAAGTTCACGTATTGCAAACAGACACCATAATTCTATCCTAGAGTAAAGTTTGTGTTTAACCTGCACTGATTTTTTAAAGGTCTTTGAAGTGGTAATTGGCAACTGCAATTATAATGTCAAACTGCTTTTCAGTTTTCATTTGGATAAAAAGTAATTATTGCATCAAATACATTTGTCACTTTTTTTGGAAATCATTTTTCTTTTCATAGTTTTTCTACTGAGCAAGAAGTTTATATCCAGGGGAGTTAATAGAATTCTCCATTAGGCAGAAAATTAACAATAAAAGTCAACTTAAGTCTTTATCAAGTACCTATAATTGGAATGGTGCTGTGGAGAGAGAGAAAGGAAAATAAAGAACTGTCCCTGACGTTGGGGAAGCCTATAATCTAGTTAAAAAGCAGTTGTGTGCTGGTGGTTTTGTAGATTTGGATCTAATTTCATTTAAACCACGTTCCTCAAATCATTACTAATGTAGTAAAAGATTCATATAACATAATATGTAAGGATGTCATTTGTTCTCTTACCATATACCAAAACTATAAAAGAATTCAGTCGAACTGATATCTGACGGAGACTTAATGTCCATTCCATTTTTTAATCTAGAAGATACTTCTAGCTTTGTTCATGAGGCACTGAATGTAAAATGTGAAACAGTGCTGGCGATGTTAAGGACATTACGGTATGAGCCTTAGGTTTTTAGTAACACTTCATGTACAGTAAGATATCTATAAATAAAACCAAAAAAAATTGTGGCAAGGGTATTTTGAGAGAGGAGTATGGATTTCATCACATTAACTCAGATCCCTTTTTTGTGTCTTAGAGCAGAGATTAGTTATAGTAAATAAGCTCCTTTTGAGACATTCTTTATGTGGTAAATTAAGGGTATAAGAAAATATCATTTAGACAGAAAATTAATGAAAACTTATTTTGACCTGGTGTGTTTAAAGCACATATACAGTTATATTAGAGTACTTAATTTAATACATTACTCTCTTACTAATGTATATTGATTATATTAGGAAATAATAAACATTTGAAGCACAGATCATAAAGCATTTTCTTATAAATGTAATTCACTCTTTAGATATTTGGATTCTCATCAGTTTTTCCTCAGTGAAAGCTATGTACACTCTAATTTAGCCCTTGATATGTTTCTCATTATGTACAATAATAAAAATAAAACTAATTAGTGACATATCTGTCATAAATATGTTGTCTTTTTATAGTTTTTTTCTTTAATTGAATGAAATTAAATTTTCTACCTGAATTGTGAACCATCAGAGAAAGGAAAATAACAAGTGAAGGAAAGAAAAAGAAAAAGAATAAAGGTCTGAAAGGTAACTACAACTCAGTACTTCTATTCTACAATAATATTTTAGCTTTGAAGCCTGTTACTTCTTTATCCTAGGGCTTAATAAAGAACCAAGATCATAATTTAGTCTGCTAAATTCTAACTCACTACATTTATGTCATTTATTGTTGATATAGTTTTTGTTTGTATCTTATTTAAAAGCTGTTCTTTAAATTACATTAGAAGTCTCTTCTGAGTTGACTTTTGTTAATAAAATTCTGTTTCGACCTGTTTAGAGACATGTTTCCCTTAACTCTTATATTTAGTTAAACCATTAGCATATAAATCCTATTGCAATAATGTATAAATAAAACTGACTGATTAAAAATAATTGTGTAGTCACAATTTTCTCTCTCCTAAGAATTAGAGATTTAAATCTCTGAAAACACTAATGTGTGTGGGATGGTTATGATAGTCCAGCTGCCTTTGTGTGTGTTTCATTCAAATGTAAATTTATCTTAAAGACTCTAAAGATGAGCTCAGAAGGTAGAGAATTTTAATTTGAATAGTCATTTTCTTCTTTTTCATGAACATTGAAATAAAATCCTATTTTACACTAAAGGAAAAAAAAATGTTAAACAGCCAGTATTGAACTGCCTTATTTTAAAAATTCTCAATGGATTATTAATTTTTTTCACATTAGCACTTTTTCTAAGATTTAATTATATTAAAAGAAAATGTATATGCTATAACAACAGTTCACCAATTTCCAGTATGATGCTGAGTATTAATTGTCATGCTAGGTAAAGGAAATCAGTAGTAGAAATGAGGTTGTAGAAATAAACTTCAAATAATTACATTTGAGATGTAAAAAAAAATGTTGAAGTTAGCAGAAGCACACTGACATATGTATCTCACCCACACCCACCTACCCAGTATATATTTAGACCATATTTTAAACCAGTGCTTAACACTTAGTCTGGTACTGCGAATATAAATCAACTTCCAGAAATAATTTCTGAGGACAAGTTTTTGAAAATGTATCCACTTATCACTATTCCCTTTAAGACAGAAGGTCAAGACTCAAAGCTCTGTAATTTGGCTTCATTTTATATTCTCTTGTTGGCATTGTATAAGCTACCATGAATGTTCTCTTAAGGGATGTTACCTTGTGTTGACTTTAGCAGCTTTTTCTACTTCCCTACAATAAAACAGACCATTTGTGCAAGTTGATTGCATATTTTGAAGTCATTTTTGTCTTTAGCCATTGAATTACCAGCCTGTGATTATCTTGTGTAAAATAAACAAATAGACAAAAATCTCTTTGATCTACCCTAACCTTTCTATATGTTAATTTTGGAAAAGTGGCACTGCAGCATGCCAATAAAATGTACTCCTGCATTGACATTTACAAAGTAATTATTAAAGGGATTATAAAATTTACTAAAGGAATTGCTATTTGTTGTTTGATAAAATTTACTTTGGTCACATAATGTAAATATTTCCCAAGCAACAGCTATAGAGTCAAGGGTTCTCTTCAAAGAAAAGACCTTTGTTTAATCTAAATATCTTTCTTGTATACAGCTAGGAAAAGTAAAGGAGTGCTTTCTGAATACATTTATTGAGAGATCCTGAATTTTTATTTACGACATTCTTTACTATGTATGTTTCCATAGAGTGCTTACAGATTTTAAGATGTAATTCTGCATGTTTTGCTTTAATTTATAGTTGCTGTTTAGAATTTAAAACTGAGTTTAATAGTACCCAGTAGGGATGTGCAGTATGTATTTAAAGCAGTATCCGGATTTACAGGTTCTGTGATATGAGGGCAGACTCATTGGCTTGTAAGCAAAATCAGTGCTTTCTTTTGCTGGTAGCTCATCATTGGTGAAAAGTGTTTCTGGATTAAAAACCACAAGGCCCTTTGTAAGGTGATGGCCCAGTAGTTACCATGTAGAAAATGAATGTAATAAATCAGTTTTCTCTGGGTTCATTTCCATTTTGTGTCATGGTGTAAGGTAAAGCAATAGATGAGAACAAATTAATATAAATATTTTAAATCATTCCACCTGGTAAAACTCCAAGTCATGCCTAAGAAGCAGACATTGCGTTTTTAGAGGTATTTTTCTTTTAATAGCTGGTGCATAGCAATTTTCTCAGTAAATTAGATGGTGTTGAGGTGGCGGGTGTAAGTAACTGTAAAAAGTTTATACCTTACACTCAGGGTTATTACCTGGTAATCAAACATGCTGTCTGAATTCATTTTTGTAGTGCCAGGGAGGGTGGGTGGTGGGGAGAATGAAACTTGAATCTGTGGCCATCTGGCCCAGATTTGGCTGATTTCCTTTGCACTGCCCTTTGTTTCAGCCAGACAATGGGTTGTCCCTTTACAGATAAGAACTCTGTTGGTGACTTTGTGCTGACCCAGCAGGTTTGGTTTGGGATTTCAAGCATGGACTCATAATGAAGGGTTTTCCGCTGCCCTAATATCACTATCCTTATCTTCATCTAGTGGTTCTCAACCTTCCTAATGCCACGGCCCTTTCATACAGTTCCTCATGTTGTGGTGACCCCCAACCATAAAATTATTTTCGTTGCTACTTCATAACTGTAATTTTGCTACTGTTATGAATGCTAATGTAAATATCTGATATGCAGGATGTATTTTCATTGTTCGTGACCCACAGGTTGAAAACCGCTGGAAATATCCTTAAGGTTCTCTTCTATAATTTAATAGTATGGTGGGATTGCAGATAAGTCAAATAAAATAATTGGGAATGTAGCTTTCAGGTTTGATATTACCTATCTCAAACTTTGAAAATTTCCTTGTCCTTAGTTTCCAAAATTAATATCTCCCTGATTGTGATTTTTGATGAAATTTGTTATAGACTCCTCTATGTCTGAACTTGAATTTTCCACTCAAATCTTTGATGATTTAAATTGAGTGTTGTCCTAAATGTAGGCTAGGTTTTTATAATGTGGTTATGTAACATTAAGATTTCTGTGACATCTGCTGCCATATGTCTGAAAATTACATCTTAAGGTGTTAGAGCTATTTTCCTTACTTTAAATGCTGTATCTTCATCACGAGACTGTTGGAAAAATAATTATTGAGCAGAAGCAGGGATCTTTGTTGCCCACCATTCTAAGTAAGCCAACCATGAGGTTTTGTAGGTTATCTCAGAAGCAGAAGAGATCAGAGTGTGGTTAAATGTCACTTTTCCAGAAGAAAAGAGGAAGTTTCAATGCTGCCATCTTACTGTGTGGCAAAGAAACGTAAAAATAATTATTTTCACTGCTGAAGTTTTAGGAGGATCATTGGCTGTTTAAGTTAGCCTTTTAGTTTAACCCTTCTCTTTACATCTGAATTGCCATCTCACACTCCAATACAGAATTTTCTCCGGACAACTTTTTCTGAAACCACTTATAACTTTGAAAGCAAGCATCTGATCACAATAGACTGCTTTGAGATCTGCTGTTGTAATTCCTTTTTGTAGATAAAGGAATGTTCGTTAGGTAGAATCAAGGGGACTGATCATAAGAAAAAAAGCTTCTTAATAGTTCTACCAGGACCTACCAGTGAGTATGTAGCAGATGGGACCACACAGCACAGTTCAGTCATTTGATGTAATTACTTTTAGGTATGTGTGCCGTGAAAGTGAATGACAACAAGTGGCACAAAATCTTCGTTTGCATCCATGTGGGGCATGGCCTGTTCATATATGTTGCTCCCTTTCTCGTTCAGATCTCTTTAATGGACTGCTTGCTCTATTTGATGGTAATAGGGCCTCAGAATTAACTGTTTGGTTTAAATGCATGGGTGGTTTGGAATATGAGGATGTTACATGTGTTAATTGGAATCAGATATTTAGATTTACAGAACTGGTTAGTCAAAATTGTAGAATAGACAGAGGTTAAAAACTACAGCGACACCACCACCACCAAGACAAGTTCTACTTTCCTTTCCTCCCAGCTTTAGTCAGAGACTAGTTCAGGGAACTAGTTGAGGTAGAGGGGAAGGTCTTACTCTTTTCGCGCCCTCCCCCCCCCTGTTTACCCTTACTCACCCACCCCATCCCCCACCCCGCCAACCTCTGACTCTCCTTCAAATCTCACTGAGGAATTATAGTCTCTACAGAGGTTTGGTTGCAGATGCCTGGAAAGTTTACACTGCAGAGAGTTGTTTTGTTTGGCATAGCTAATCAGGAGCCAGGCTGGAATTGCTCATAGCTGTCATTCAGGTTTTGTTTCAAAGTCCAAGGACCTGCTGGGAAAAACAAAAAGCTAATGAAAGCTGACTGTATTTAGGCCTCAAATCTGTGGAATCTGAAATGATGTCCTGACAGTGTATTCTTATTCTTCCACATTCTTGCCGTTACTAAGGTAACAGATTTTTAGAAGCTTTCCATCTTCATTGTCAAGTATTTGCTACACTTGTTTTTCAGATTAGAGCAATTCAGATTATCCCCTTTTGAGATGAAGGAAAAAAGAAAATAATGGAAATAAAATGTTTGAATCATTTACCCTGAATGCTAGTAAGATCAGTTTTTTCCCCTCAATACCCTAAAATTCTATGGATTCACAACACATATTAAAATTTAGAACAGTATTAATTTCCTCAGGATTTTGAGTGCTGTGTGTATGTGAAAATCCCATTTTCTTATAATGTAAAATAGTAAGTATTCATATAATCACTAGTAAATGCATTATATGGGAAAAGGATATATAATGAAACACCCTGTCTTTAATAATAAACCAAATTATATGAAACATCCATTGTGCTTGAATTCCTTTCTATAAATGGGAAAATTAACATGAGAAGTTGGACTTGGATGAACATACTAAACACCCCCCCCCCCCCGAATCAGTATTTTTATATTTATCTTCACAGGCTGTTTTACCTTAGTGGATTAGCACTCATACTAGTATATCTGAAAATGCTGTTGTTTTTACAGGAGACCATTGGGGCACATATTACAAGTGGCTTGTTAAGTGATAAACAAAAGATAATTTTGTAGAGGCAAGGTATTCTTTGGATATGATTTACTTATTTATTTTTTTAATGAAATGCACAGATCCTTTTTTAAAAAGTGTATTTTTATTATTGATTTTAGAGAGAGAGGAAGGGTGAGGGAGAGAGAGAGAGACAGAGAGAGAGAGAAACATTGATGTGAGAGAGTAGCATCAATTGGTTGACTCCCGTGTGTGCTCCCACTGGGGATTGGACCCACAACTTGGCCTCACCAGGAATTGAACCAGTGACCCTTCAGTGCACAGGACGATGATCAACCAATTGAACCACACTGGCCAGGGTTCTTTGGATATGCTTTAGATTTGAGAATCCCCAGGAATACTCCTCAATAGTGTTATAACCTTTATGAATCTTCTTGCCAAGGTGTTGACCCGTAAGATGACAGTGTTTTTCCCCCCACAGACTTATCAAACATCTTCATCATGTACTCTTACCCCATGTGGCAATAACTGTATATTGAAATGATCTGGTTTTAGAACTGATCAAATCATGTCTCTTATTTGGTATCAAGACAATAGAAGTCTACATTCATGAAGATAAGATCTGGCTTAATTTTCTTCTGAGAAATAGAGTAGGCAGCTGGCTAAGTGAAAAAGAACCAATAAGGGTCTGGAAGAGAAGTGTTTAAAGTGTGTCATGTGGCCCTTATTTTAATTTCTGTATCTTTGTTCATGCTGACTTCCCAGCTTGGAATCTTATCATCTATCTGTCTAAACACTACATTTCTCAAGGTCCTTCTTCATTCACTAAGCCCTCTTCAATTTCTAGTGCTGTACAGAGAATAAGAGACACACAGTATCCTTAGCTGATGACAGTATTTAAAAGTAATTTGAAATTTTTTCAATTACAGCTGACACACAATATTATATTAGTTTCAGGTATACAACATAGTGATTAGACATTTATATAACTTATGAGGTGATCACCCTGGTAAGTCTAGTACCCATCTGACACCATACATAGTAAGTACAACATTTATTGACTATAAAGGAATAGACAATTTGAAAGGGCAAGTTTAATCTAAGAACATGTAGAGACAAGATGGCTGTCTTTAAGGGCTGAGATGTGCAGGTGGAATCAGGTTTACCTAATCACCTTAAAGCACTTAACACTGTTAATAAATCCTTAGAACAGTGGTTTTCCTATTGCGCTCTGCAGAGCCGCTGGCTTTCTGTGGTGTGCTTTGTGCTGCTAGGAGGTCGAGGAGGGGTGCCAGTGGATATGCTGAGGGCCCTCTGCAGCTCCCAACAGAAGAATTCCACTGTTAACTGCTTTATATATTGGTTTGGGCCTAAGATTTCTTTTAAGGATTCATTGCACTTCCTAAAAAAATAAAGTTTGAAAATCATAGATTAATAGATAAGTGAGAGTTTTAGTTCAGCATAGGATAAAATGTTTTAACAGTAAGAAGCTTTGAAAAATTAAATGGACTGCTTTGTACAATGTGAGTTCCACATTAAATCAGAAACTCAATGATCCTGACAGGGATATTGGAAGATTTTTGCTTATGGGGAGAGCAAAAATCCCCCACCTTCCAGGTTTCCCATAGTTCTAAGGTTGCGTGGTTGATTTCTTATTTTATTGTTAGCATCAGGTGATTGGTCACTTAGCTGTGCTCAGCTGGGTGTGGGGTAAGCCCACCTCCTCATTCAACCACGAGGCTCCCGAGAGCAGGAGTAATGTCTTCACCGCTTTTGGATCCTTCCGATCCCAGCATAGATATTTCAAGAAGCACATGTTTAATTGCATTATGACCTCTTCCAATTATGAAGGCTGATAAGGGAAGGTATTTGCAGGAATTTTTTCGCACTATTGCTTTCTGCCCTCCAGGAGTAGTAGAAATGACGAAGGAGATTTAAGATAAGTCTTTATTATTTTTTTCTGACACAATAGAAAGGCAAAGTGAGGTTTCCAGGTATCCCAAGTGCTGATAGGAAAATGCATGATAACAGGATCACATCACCGGCCTGGACTTCGGGGTGTAGGGGGATAGTTTGCCTGAGGATTCAGTTGGTTCTGATGTTATTGAGAACTGGAGCTACAGGATATACATTACAGGATAAATTTCCAGATGCAAGATTGGAATCCAGTAATCGCAATAGAATTGATAGGGGCAGATAGATGCTTGATGAGCACAGTGTAATCTCAAGCAGCCTTTCACTCAGAGGAGGCCTTTTATATGTCTTCTCTTTGTATTGGGTAGAAAAGAGCAAAGCGTTTCCCCCACATTGCCTTGTGTCTAGTAGACACTCAAGGAGTACTTATTTAATTGAGCTGGATTTTATTAATGAGACTTATAGAGCCAATGACCAGTTATAGTACACACTGTAGCTGTTGACAGTAGTCATCATTGCTTGAGGTCTCCACTATACCTCTACAAACTCAGGAAAGTTTAAGGCTGACAAGTTTCAAGATGTCAATATCTCATAGTTCAAATGGGCCGACTGGTCTCACATGAAACACAAACAGGCTTATGAAAGATCTCTGTCCAAGTTGTTTGTTGTTGATAAATGACAAGGGGAATGCCTGGAGCCAGTGATGATTCCAGCATAAAGGAATTCTTGCCATAGTCCCAGGAAGAGGAATGCTCTCATAAGGTAAGTAGTTATAAATCCTAACTATGTGTGCTATAATACCTGAGCACCTGCTGGAGTGAAGACATCATAAGCAGGCAGCAAGCTAGATGGGGAAAGGCTCTCAAAACAAGTCTAATACCTATGCCTGTGTTCCTGATGGAGAAGAAATCAGGGGCCCAGAGATACTTACATAGCCAGGACTATTTGATTTCTAAGATATGTGCTTATTCAGAATGGTGAGAAAACAACTTCATCCACTGTGCAAAATTTAAAAAATATTTAGGAATGGCCTTTCTCCTCAAGACTGTTTTGAAATTTGGGGATTGTGCATAATTATGGAAAGTATTAATATATTCTTAAAGCTGATGACCATGTCTTAGGTCTTTAGATAATAAGAAGGCACTGCAGATGTCGAGATCATCACAAAGCTGCTCATGTAATATACACGATAACATCAAAATGCCTTAGACAACAAATGTCTTATGATGTTATGGATGCAATACAATCGAGGGCCTATGTAAAACATTTAAGACAATTAAGACAACTGACTTGGAAAGTGTACATAAAAATAAGTATTGTTTAATCATATTAAAACATATTGGAGCCACTTTTAACTTAAGAGAATGTTACTTTTAAGGGATTTAATAAACTTCAGTTGAATGTGCATATTGACGTGATTCTTAGCAACCGTTCATCAAAATTCCAGTCATTCAATATAGTTGAGTTACATTGGGCAGCTCCAGAGATCATAAATAAGATTGGAATAAAAGTTTCACAGAGGAAGACTTAAGTATATAACAAGAAAGAACTTAAAACATATTTTACTTGTTTAATTATTAAGTAAACCAGAGTCTAATGAAAATTAGGTCTTTCCCACCTTTGTCTCCTGGTCACCCAGCTCCCATTCCCACCCGGAGATAACCCCAGCTTCTGGGATAGCCTTCCTGATATATTCTGGACATGTGCATGCCTATGTAGGGAGTCACATGCACATACTGTTTGTACTTTGCATTTCACTCACTTAGCTGTATTTTTGAGATTGATGAAAGCCTCTCTGTTGACTAGTGCTCTTCAGCAATGGAACACTCTGTCTTGTGATGTAGCTATGAACTCAAGTGTTCAATAAAGGCTTGAGGAT
Source organism: Myotis daubentonii (assembly GCF_963259705.1). Lineage (NCBI taxonomy): Eukaryota > Metazoa > Chordata > Mammalia > Chiroptera > Vespertilionidae > Myotis > Myotis daubentonii. The sequence continues at coordinate 56,774,547 of NC_081847.1, read as the reverse complement.
TGGCTCTAAGGAGTATCAAATGGATTCCCATCCTGGGCAGGAGTTGGCAGTAGATGACCTATAAGGCTTCCCTTCTCAAAACCTATGACATATTTAAATGCCTACTAGGTGCTAAGTATTGTTGGGCAAAGAAGAAGTATAAGGAACTTACATTTTAGTTGGGAAGATAAGATAAAGCTCTATAAGACAAAATTAATGATATCATAGAGTTATATACAAACTAGGGGCCCAGTGCACAAATTCATGCACCTTGAAAGGACTTGTGAGCCGTGAAGCTGCAGTGGGCACAGAGGTGGGTCTTGGCCCATCCTCCGCACCCACTCCTGGCCCCTCCCACCAAGGCCCCCAGTTCCCTGTCTGCCAGCAGCCCCACTCCCACCTGTTCCCACGCGCTGACGGCACCGGCCCCGCTCACACCCATTGATGACGCTGAGCGATCAGGACCAGCGCTGGGTGCTGGCAATGGGTGCAAGCACCAGGCAGGACTGTGGCACATGGGAGCAAAGAATTTTCAGTAACCACCAGAGGCTCGCCCCAATGATAGTGACCGGCGCCCTGCCTTGGTCTGGCACCCCTGCTCACCTTCACCATCCCGCCGCGGCCAACGCCCGCCATGTTCCGCACTCTGCTGCCTGCTGCCAATGCCCACCATGTTCTGCGCATGCCCCCTGGTGGTCGGCACACATCATAGCAACTGGTTTTCAGTTGTTCCGCTGTTCAGTCTATTTGCATATTAGGGTTTTATACATGTAGATAGTTGTTGAGTGAGCCAGGTAGATGACAGTAGTAATGAGTCAAATGAAGGGTGGAAAAGTCTAAGGAAACTCTGTTTAGAAGGCGAGATTGTACCTAATCCTTGAAGAATTGAATTTGGATTCATAGGGCAGAGGTAAGGAGATCAGTTTGGCATTGAGAAACAGGGAGCGTGAATATAGGGGTAGTGGTAGAACAATATTAAAGTGATGGACATAAGACGTTGATAGGAAGTAAAACTGTTGGATAGAGACCATGTTATGGAGTAGGTGAATTATAGGCTCTGAAGTACAGCCTACATTTAATGAGTAACAAGGCCCACTGAAAGTTTCTGTACAGAGTGTGATAATGTTTCATTTTAGAAATAGGATGTTTCTATTGTATACATATGGACCTAAATATGAGTATTGGTAATAAAAAAGAGACTCAAAAAATAAAATGAAAAGATATATATGATTACTGATCGAATTTTGGAATCAAGAGAAATGAATGAAAGACTGATGACTCCGTGGTTTCAAGACAAATTGCTCCAGAGAAAAATGGTACCTTTAACAGAAACAGGGTAAATAAAAATTGGTGTTTTGGGGAGAGAGTTGATGCATTTGATTTTAGATTAAGGTTGACATGATGGGATGCATTTAGGTGAAAGTGTAATTGTAGCCCTAGCCAGTTTGGCTCAGTGGATAACGCATTGGCCCACAGTCTGAAGGGTCCCAGGTTTGATTCCCATCAAGGGCACAAACCCCAATTGCAGGCTCGATCCCCGGCCCTGGTCGGGGAGCATGTGCATGTTTCTCTCTCTCTGCTTCTCCCCCTCCCTTCCACTCTCTCTAAAAATCAATGGGAAAGTGTCTTCAGGATTAACAACAACAAAAATAGTGGGACTAAACAAAGCTCTCAAAAGAAGTTAAACTGTGGATGGCAATATCCATAACACTGTTCCTTTAGGCCCAGATTGCCCCGAGTGCATTATCTTCTGACCGGAGAAGGCAAGCTCTTTTCCTTTACCCAAACTCATATCAGACTCAGTTTTCCTAGTAACAATGTGATGTCCACTATAAGGAGATGTAAAAATGAATATACTTTTATGATTTGACTCAAACATTACCGTTCATCTCTATGTGATGTGTGCTTTGTTGTACTGTGAATGACATTCATTTAAATCCTTGCATGCTATTTCAGCTTGTTTAATTGTGAAAGAGAGATCTAGGGTGAGTTTCCCTCCAATAGAGTGTTATTGTCTTTATTGTTCTTAATAAATGTACTACTTACGTTTAAGGAGTTTGAAATTTCGTGAACTAGTTTGTATCCCATGCCTCTCTTTTAGTAGTTTTGAGATTGAAGTGTAGTTATTTGAGACCTCTGTAACCTGCCAAGGAAGAAAATATGTGATACTTTGGGTTTTATTTGCCCTGAGGAACTGGTATGTGTCTTCTCTGTTGATAAGAGAATGTACTGATAAAAGATCATTGTGTTCCTCTTTTTATTACCCTGGTTCCCCAGGAGCTAGTTCATGCTGAACTATATATTTACTGGTGAGTATATTTGATTTCTTCTCTCTTCTAGCCTTGAACTTTATTTTAAGATTACACAGTGTATATCTCTTATTGTGAGCCAGTGTACATCCTGTTGGGGAAGAGAGAAGGTACAAACAAATTCAATTTATTGTAACCGTTAAACTATTCCCAAAGAGTCAAGACTATGAACCCTCCCAGTACATGGGATAATTCCAAGGTCATAGAGGCACTTGAACATGTTTTTTTTGAATGAATGAAGCTCAACAAAGGTTCAGAAAAGTCAGGCAGACTATTTGAGAGGGTAAACTAGAGGTACTATCTTGAAAGAGGAGGTTTTTGTGCTAGACTGAGAAATGAGGAGGGTTTTGAAAGGCTGGTGGGTTTTTTAGGCAAAGTAGTCAGATGAGCAGAGATGTGGAGGCAGGAGAAGGTGGATGTGCCCTTGTAACGGTGAATAAGCCATTTTGGAGAAGCAGGGGATGGTGAATGGGGTGGTGGGAAGGGAGGCTGTTGGCATTATCATCTGTGGCTTTTCTTGTTCTTGTTCTTTATCATCTTGTCTGGGGTGAGGCTCCAGAGTCCACAGCACTAGATTTCATAGGGACAGGAGAAGGCACACAGCTCACTCTCCTAGTGTCCTCTCTCATCCCGCCCTTGACTCTTAGTCATTGACTCCAATCCTTTACTTAAAACAACTTAGCTGTGATGTTATTTTAACCCTGTTTAAAACCTAAGGAGTCCAAAGGCTGTCGGCCAGCCTTAATTATTCTTTAGTTTACTCACCAGGAGGCCACGAATGTAAAGCACACGTGTACCCATATGAAGCGAAGACACCCCCCCACACACACACACACCCAATGAATTACTTCATTACTTGAAGCTGTATGGCTGAAATTTGGAGGTAATAAAAACAAATTTAATACTTATTATGTTTTGTATATTATATTTATTAAGCATTATGTACCAGACACTCTACTAAGTATTTTATATTAATTGTATCATTTAATCATTATCACCACCCCTAGCATTTGCTATTATTAACTTTATTTTAGCAATAAACAAAACACCCAGAAGTTTATCATTTATACTCAGAGTAAGGACCAGAGCTGGGATCTGAAAGTCCAGGCCTTCTGACTTCAAAGCCTGAGCTCTTAGCCAGTACATTTGACTAGTTTGAAGAAGCACATTAAGAAAGTGTGAGAGAGAAATAATAGATGATGACCGAAAATGAAATTAACACTTTCAAACTTTACGCGTGGCTGTGGGCCCATTGGGACCTTTATTTTGTCATGTCAGTGTTTACATTAAAAGTATGTTGGAATGCCTTTAGTTGGGGCATGCACTTTTCATGCATATGTAATATCAGCCCACAGATTTATGGCACTGGAGATATGTTATATTCATTTAGAATGCAGCCCCAGTCATGTAGGTTTGAGTCAAGGAGAGGAAAGAAGGGATGATGCCATCCACGCAGGTCCCCCTTTAGCCCAGGAATCTCTGCAGCGCACGGCCTTTGGGTCCCCTTACAATGGGGCTGCTTGGCCATCCTTCACTGCAGGGAAGGTTAGGAAGGTGGGGCACAGAATTTCATGTTGAATTTATTTTTTTTTTATTTTTTTTTTTTTTTGCCCGCAACCCAGGTACATGCCCTTGACCGGAATCGAACCTGGGACCCTTCAGTCCGCAAGCCGACGCTCTATCCACCGAGCCAAACCGGTTTCGGCGATGATGCATTTTATTTATTTATTTTTTAAATATATTTTATTGATTTTTTTTTTTATTGCTTAAAGTATTACAAAGGGTATTACATATGTATCCATTTTATCCCCCCGCCCTAGACAGTCCCCTAGCCTCCCCTATCACCCAGTGTCTTATGTCCATTGGTTATGCTTATATGCATGCATACAAGTCCTTTAGTTGATCTCTTACCCCACTACCTCCTGCCCCCCAACCCTCCCCGGCCTTCCCGCTGCAGTTTGAAAATCTGTTTGAGGCAGCTCTGCCTCTGTATCTATTATTGTTCAAAAGTTTATAATGGTCTCTATTGTCCATGAATGAGTGAGATCATGTGGTATTTTTCCTTTATTGACTGGCTTATTTCACTTAGCATAATGCTCTCCAGTTCCATCCATGACGTTGCAAATGGTAAGAGTTCCTTCCTTTTTACAGCAGCATAGTATTCCATCGTGTAGATGTACCACAGTTTTCTAATCCATTCATCTACTGATGGGCACTTAGGCTGTTTCCAGATCTTAGCTATGGTGAATTGTGCTGCTATGAACATAGGGGTGCATATATCCTTTCTGATTGGTGTTTCTGGTTTCTTGGGATATATTCCTAGAAGTGGGATCACAGGGTCAAATGGGAGTTCCATTTTCAGTTTTTTAAGGAAACTCCATACTGTCTTCCATAGTGGCTGCACCAGTCTGCATTCCCACCAGCAGTGCACAAGTGTTCCTTTTTCTCCACAACCTCTCCAGCACTTGTCGTTTGTTGATTTGTTGATGATAGCCAGTCTGACAGGTGTGAGATGGTACCTCATTGCTGTTTTGATTTGCATCTCTCGGATGATTAGTGACTTTGAGCATGTTTTCATATGTCTCTTGGCTTTCTGAATGTCCTCTTTTGAAAGGTGTCTATTTAGGTCCTTTGCCCATTTTTTGATTGGATTGTTTATCTTCCTTTTGTTAAGTTGTATGAGTTCCCTATAAATTTTGGAGATTAGGCCCTTATCAGATATGTCATTGGCAAATATGTTTTCCCACACAGTGGGTTTTCTCGTTGTTTTGTTGATGGTTTCTTTTGCTGTGCAGAAGCTTTTTATTTTGATGTAGTCCCATTTGTTCATTTTTTCTTTAGTTTCAAGTGCCCTAGGAGCTGTATCAGTGAAGAAATTGCTTCGGCATATGTCTGAAATTTTCTTGCCTTTGGATTCTTCTAGAATTTTTATGGTATCCTGTCGTACATTTAAGTCCTTTATCCATTTTGAGTTTATTTTTGTATATGGTGTAAGTTGGTGGTCTAGTTTCATTTTCTTGCATATATCTGTCCAATTTTCCCAACACCATTTATTGAAGAGACTATCTTGGCTCCATTGTATGTTCTTGCCTCCTTTGTCAAATATTAATTGAGCATATTGGTTCGGGCCGATTTCTGGGCTCTCTATTCTATTCCATTGATCTATATGCCTATTCTTGTGCCAGTACCAGGCAGTTTTGAGAACAGTGGCTTTGTAATACAACTTGATATCTGGTATTGAGATCCCACCTACTTTGTTCTTTTTCAGGATTGCTGCAGCTATTCGGGGTCTTCTTTTATTCCAGATGAATTTTTGGAAAGTTCGTTCTAGATCTCTGAAGTATGCTGTTGGTATTTTAATGGGAAGTGCGTTGAATTTATAGATTGCTTTGGGTAGTATGGACATTTTAATGATGTTGATTCTACCAATCCATGAACACGGTATGTTCTTCCATCTGTTTATGTCTTCCTCTATGTCTTTTTTCAACGTCCTGTAGTTTTCTCATGTTGAATTTAGACCAATCAAAATCCTCCGGGAGCTGTGTGCATTAGCACCTCAAACAAAATCAGGGTGCTATTAACAAAGAAGAAGGGGGGGATGGGTATTAGAAAAGGGACTGAAAATATCTGTCATCCTGTTCTTTAAAATTCTGATTGACTACACACTACCTTCACAATGGAATGATTCATTAGGATAAACTAACTGCTCTAAGAAACATTCTCAGAATTTCAGCGACTTAATTCCTCACTCACATTGCAGTCTGTATCATGGTGAGGAGTTTCTCCTTGCAGTGGCTCAGGGATCCAAGCTCCTTTCATCTTGTTCTGCTGTCATCTTCGACTTCCGGCCTCTGGAAGAAGAGAGTATAGGGAAGGCACACAACACTTAGCTGTCTTGGCCGTTACATCAGGCACATTCCATTCTGAGAACTAGGAGATATTGTTTGGCCAAGTCTCACAGGAGAGGAAGTGGGTTTGGTGAGCATCTAGTCAGCCTCTGCCATGCTACAGCTGAGTGAAGTCTGGTTGTCATTGAATAGGGTTGACAAAACAGGTAGACATGTTGCTAATGTGAAATGTGAGTTTCATTAGAAGTTGTAAATAAATTACAGAATCATCTTTTGTAATTTCTAAAAGGTATTTCATCTATGATTCCTCTTTATAGACAGTTAGAGTATGGATAGTAAAGTCTCAAGCATATCATTTCCGAAAAGCCTCCCCTGACCTCTCCGGATGGAAGGCAGCCTGCCGTGCTTACTGCTGTGCGTGCCGCTTCTGGGCTGTAATAACTGGTTGGCAAGTACCTCACGTGGTTGTAAACTCTCAGAGGCAACGGGCCAGGTAGAATTCATCTTTCAATCACCAGGGCATAATGCCTAGAAGGCAGTCAATAAACATGTAATTGAATGACTGACCAGATAAATGCATGAATGAGTGTATTGGCATTAGTAAAACTTCAAGAGAAGGCTAGCTTTGAATTCACTGTTTTGGTTTATCGAATTTTCATAAAAGTATGTTTTCTCTACAGCATAGGAGAGAAAACATTTGACTAGCTGCTCACAAATAATGAACATATGTAGGAAGAGCATCCTAATGTAGAAAGCCCTTATGAGGCAAAGATCTTAAATTTTTTTTCGTAAGTAGATTAAACATACAGTTCAATATGAGTGGCCTTAAATTTCACATCTGTGGGGAATAAGTGAGATTTTTATTTCCCTAGTAATAGTCGTAATACTTACCATTTTAATTTTCTATTCATGAATACAACCAATATTCAATAAGTTCCTACTCAAACAGAAGGTAGTAATAAACACACTAGTCTGTAATTATATAACTGTGTGACTTTATATTGGAATGAAGGCTAGAAAGGCAAAGAGTAACAGGAAATGCATAGTTTATATTAGAGATTTAAGGAAGTTTTGGAGGTGGCACTGCTGGATAAAGTGGGGTCTCTGGGAGTCACCTGGGTGGAGAAAGTTGTGTTCACCATCTTAATGCAGATTCAGGTTTGGCTATGTTGGGGAAGGGCTCACACATGAAAGATGGCATCTGTCTGGTGGCTGTGTGAGAGCGGGTTCAACACAGGGACAACAGCTGCGATCTCTCCAGCCCTCACCTTGAAGCCACACAATCCACTTTCTCTCTCTGTATCTCTGGTGCTCCCTGATCTGCTGTGCCTCCATTGGAGCTCAGGGTTAGTGCCTGGGCGCAAATGAGTCTACACAGGGCCTTTAAGAGGATACCTGGGTTTCCAACAGCCTTCTGTTCTATGTGGAGGGACAAAATTGCTGATTTCTGCAGCCAGATGTTGTGGGGTGTTCTCTTCCTGGCATTGGTGCTCTGGGCTGCGGAGCCTGGTGTGGGGCTGGGACCTCTCACTTTTTAGGAGGGACCTCTCTCTTCAGCTGAGATTTCCCACCCAATTCTCAACCACTACCTGTGGGTGGAGGCCAGCTCATTTCACATCTCTACCTCCCCTCCCAGCCTTGACATGGCTTCTTTGTATCCTTAGTTATAGGACCTCTGTTCAATTAGTCTTGTTCTCCAAGTTGATTGTTCTATAATTTGGTTGTAATTTTTATGTGGCCATGGGAGGAGATGAGCACAGTGTACCTATTGCACCATCTTGATTGGAACTCATCAATTTCACTTTTAAAATCAAAATAATTTCCAGATGAATAAAAGACATGATGGAGTATCTCATTGTGGTTTTGATTTGCATTTCCCTTATAGCTAATGATGTTGAGCAGTTTTTCATGTGTTTATTGACTACTTGTATGTCTTCTTAGGAGAAATGTCTATTCAAATCCTTTGCCCACTTTTTGATTGGGTTATTTGACTTTATTATTGAGTTGTAAAAATTCATTACATAGTCTAGATACACGGCATTTATCACACATGTGATTTAAAAATGTTTTCTACCATTTTGTGCGTTGTCTTTTCATTTTCTTGATGGTGTCCTTTCCAGCATAAAAGTTTTTTTTAATCTTTATTGTTGAAACTATTACATATGTCCCACTTTTCCCCCATCGATCCCCTCCAGCCCATCCGCTCCTCTGCCCCTGCCCCAGGCCCTTACCACCTCACTGTCTGCATCCATGGGTTATGCATATATGCATACAAGGTCTTTGGTTGATTACCTCCCACCCAGCTACCCACCTTCCCCCCGCCTTCCCTCTGAGATTCCACACTCTGTTTCAAGGCATAAAAGTTTTTAATTTTGATGATGTCTAGTTTATGTTTTTTATTTTGTCCATGCGCTTTCACTGTCATGACTAAGAAACCATTGCCTAACCCCAAAGACTTATATTTATATTTTTCTATAAGAGTTTTATAGTTTCAGCTCTTACATTTAGGTCTGTGATCCATTTTGAGTTAATTTTAATGTATAATATAAGTAGAGGTCCAATTTCATTCCTTTAAATGTCAATATCAAGTTGTTTTAGCACCATTTGTTGAAAAGATTCTTTCCAAATTGAATAATCCTATCAAAAAGTAATTGACCATAGCCTTAACCGGTTTGGTTCAGTGGATAGAGCGTTGGCCTGTGGACTGAAGGTCCCGGGTTTGATTCAGGTCAAGGGCACATGCCTGGGTTGTGGGCTCGATCCCTAGTAAGGAATGTGCAGTAGGCAGCCAGTCAATGACTCTCTCTCATCATTGATGTTTCTGTCTCTCTCTCCCTCTCCCTTCCTCTCTAAAATCATGTAAAAAGTTGTTTTTTTTAAAAAAATTTGACCATAAAGGTAAGGTTTTTTTTCTAGGACCCTAATTGTATACCACTGATCGTATATGCCTGTTTTTATGCCAGTAGCACACAATCCTGATTATTGTAGATTTGCATTAAGTTTTGAAATTTGAAGTGTGAGTCTTTCAACTTTGTTCTTTTTCAAGATTGTTTTGGCTACTTTGATTCCTTGAATTTCTATATGAATGTTAGGATCAGTGTGTCAATTTCTGCTAAAAAGCCAGCTGGGATTTGGTAAGGATTGCATTGAATTTGTAGACCTCAAGGTCTTGTTTTATGTGGTTGCTTTGGGCACTGAAATGACATCTGTTTTTCTTATTCTTCTCCCAAACAACACAGTTACCATTGCCCTTAATCCTGAGAGAATAGGAAGAGCCTATTCATATAAATGTTAGTAATTGTATTTTTCTCTGCCTCAGTTTCCTTTTATGTAAAATGGGGTTGTAAGTGTATTCGTGTCATAAAGGTGTTGTGACACGTCCTTTATGCCTTGGCCTCATCCCTCACTATCTCGGGTATGACCTGCACTCTGGGAAAACCTGCATCTCTCTGATTCTGAAAAACATATTTTCTTTCAACTACATTTATAGATGTTTGATAGGTTAAAAACATTGAAAATAAGAGGGATATTTTTTTTAATATATTTTATTGATTTTTTTACAGAGAGGAAGGGAGAGAAATAGAGAGTTAGAAACATCGATGAGAGAGAAACATCGATCAGGAAGGGAGAGAAATAGAGAGTTAGAAACATCGATGAGAGAGAAACATCGATCAGCTGCCTCCTGCACATCTCCCACTGGGGATGTGCCTGCAACCCAGGTACATGCCCTTGACCGGAATCAAACCTGGGACCTTTCAGTCCTCAGGCCAACGCTCTATCCACTGAGCCAAACCGGTTTTGGCAATAAGAGGGATATTTATAATATGTGGCAAAAGGACATTTTCCATTAATAAAACTTTAATGGAAAACATATCATTTCTAGGTTCCATGAGAGTGGTGGGTGAAGAAACAGCTGTAGGAATTTGTTTTTATCCTTCAAAAATTCATTTTCCAAGTCTTGGTAGACTGGGATGCTCATGACTTGCAGCCAGATAGCAGCTTACAGATACAGGAAAACCTGGGAGGTCTCCTGAGATGAAATGTCAGATAGAAATTACATGTGTAGGTTTATTTTATTGTGACCTGAATGTCCACATGATCTTCAACTTGCGGGAAGAATCCCCTCCTTTTAATACCCAGCTAAGTGTGTGCCTAGTCCAGGCCCCTCCCCAGGTGTCCAAGAGTTCCTAGGTGACACTTACCTGTTCCCTTCTTGCTTGTTACCTCTCACTCTGGAACATACCTCTGGGCTTCTGCTCCTCTGATCAACCTTAAGAAGTTGATGTCAATATTTTATAACTAAAAAAACTTGTTAACATAAATGTAAGCTGAACATTTCTTTGAATAGACTGTCCTTTTATTAACGTTGGAAGTCCGATTTCTTATATTCATTTTTTGAATTAACAACCACAAAATACAATATGATCCAATAACTAGAGAATGAATTTCCTTGACATTTTACAACTTTTATAAATGATACTAGAGGCCCGGTGCACGGATTCGTGCACTAGTGGGGGACGTGACCTGTGGAGATCGGCCTGCTGTGGGAGCACCACTCATCCCAGTCAGCTAAGTGGTGCTCCCACTGTAGGGGCGCACTGACCACCAGGGGGCGTCTCCTGCATTGAGCATTTGCCCCCTGGTGGTCTGTGCACATCATAGCAACTGGTCAACTGGTCATTCTGTCCGTTCCGCTGTTTGGTCACTGGGCTTTTATATATATAGATAATAGGTTTTTTTGGTTTTTTTAAAAATATATTTTATTGATTTTTTACAGAGAGGAAGGGAGAGGGACAGAGAGTCAGAAACATTGATGAGAGAGAAGCATCGATCAGCTGCCTCCTGCACACCCCCTACTGGGGATGTGCCCGCAACCAAGGTACATGCCCTTGACCGGAATCGAACCTGGGACCCTTCAGTCCGCAGGCCGATGCTCTATCCAGTGAGCCAAACCGGCCAGGGCTAGATAATAGTTTTTTTATACAGCTGCCACAAACTTTGAGGAGTAAGTTGTGAGCAATAAACTAATGAATTTGTGTGTGTGCATTAGTAATCTCAGGTGCATTTCTTCATTCTTCACCTCATCCTATTAGCTTTTGATATCATATCCATCCTTTTAAGTCTCCCTCAAATATGCCAGCTTCCATAAAACCTGTCTATACCCTCCCAGCTAGATATGAGATTATCTACTTGAACTTGTATATGAACAGAGGTTTAGAAATCTCACACCTACTAGATGCCACATTGTATAATAGCTCTTTGTGTACTTATACGATTCTCCATCTAGGTTGTAAGCTTCTGGAGTCTAGGTATCATGTGTTATTAATCTTGGTACACCTTCACATCCTCATATAATTCTTTGAACATAGTAGGTATTTAAATATTTTTGTTAAATTAAATTTCTGGGTCAAGATAGAAGGACCTTGGCCAGCCAAACATTGTGGTAGGCAGCACTTGACTGAAGTAGCTCATCAAGAATCCCCAACAGAAGCTTACTATACCTGACTCTGTCCCTGGGCTGGGGCTTATAACTTATGTAGAAGGCACTGGTGAAAGTCCTCATATAGATAAGGAGATAATGAATCTGCACTACTGTTACAAGACCAAATCAACTAGAACTTCCTCAGTATTGTCCTCAGTGTTCATGCAATAGGAGCACTTACTTAAATACTTTCTTTTCATACTTTTAGCACAGCTGGCTGAAGTTAATGTCTAACTAAAGCACCTTATTAAAAGAGTGAATAAAAGCAGAGAATGCGCAGAAAGGGCCCCAAATGGATTAACTCTTAAATTCCGTGCCATAGTAAGGTATTATCTAGCAAGATTCCAGTGGAAAAAATTACAACTAACATGTGTATATAATAAATGACTACATTTGTGCCTGAGGTAGAGTGAGTTCTTTACAGCTTAGTGTCGCCTTCAGTGGTCAGGTCGGGCCTCTTTTTGGGGAAGGGGAGACTAGCTGTGCTCTAGGAGCCTAGGAAGGTAGCACTTACTAGAGCAGGGCAGTGTGTTAGAGCAGTGCATCTCAGACTGTCCACAGTAAGCACTAGTTCATTGTCTTTTCAATTTAGGTAAACGAATAATTTTTTTAAACTCAATAAGCCTAAGGAACTAGAAAAATGAAATTTAAAAGACACATAGAATATAACCCCCAATTTTTAAATGTTAGGTTCAACGGGCTAACATTTACTTTGTCAAATTGTTATTCTGTACTTCTCTGATCAAGGACCATCTCCAGTCCACGGACCACAGTTTGAGTAGCACTGGTTTGGAGGATGGGCTGTCCTGATATGCTCACACAGGGGCTTGGGTCACCGAGTTGACTAGGATATTTGTTTAACTAGAATGAATTTCCAAGGGTAGTGGGAGAAGATGCTTGTATCTTGAAGTGAGACCAGACTAAAAATTTATCTTATTCTTCATTTTATAGGGTAAAAATTTCACATTTGAGAAGAAAGGAGAAGGCTCTAATGCAGCTGAAACAGTACTTTGAAAATAGTTTTAATGTTTAAGGTTGATTGTAGGGGTAAAAAGCAACAGTGAAACTTTCAAGAAGTAAGACGTGAGTTCAGGCAAAAGATGGAGAGTAAATATACCTGGTCAAATCTGAGGCTGTGGAATTGAAAATGGAACATCAGCAGAGATATTTACTGAACCCCTATTATGTATTAAATATAGTACCAAGCACTTTACCTATGCTATGTCACTTAATGTTTATAACAATCTTGTGTGATGGTATTATTAACCTCATTTTCTCAAATGAGGAAACAGGCTCCAAGAAGTTGAATAACTTGCCCCAAGGTCACATGATTTTCAGATGTGTAACCCAGAACCTAGATTTTTTAGCTTCTAAATGAGTGTCTAAACAGAGCAGTTTTGATAAATCTTGCTTTGTATTTTCGGCCATGGACTTGAGAGTTATCACTGTGTTTGGGTACCAAATAGCTTGTTAATCATGCTTCTCAGCCCTCCTTACTGCTGTTTGTCTAAATTTTTTAGAGATTTGGCCTTGAATAAAAGAGATGAAATGGTTTAACAGGAGACAGTTCTGAGGGTTGTAGGCATGGCTGGAATAACATAACCATATCAAGTGGATTAAACCTAGGGTGGATGCTAACAGTGGGCCAGAGATTCTCAATTCCAATTTTTAAGTAGCATTTTATAAATCTGACTAGGGGCCCGGTGCATGAAATTCATGCATGGGGGTCAGGGGTCCCTCAGCGCAGCCTGCACCCTCTCCAGTCTGGGACCGCTGGCTCCTAACTGCTCACCTGCCTGCCTGCCTGATCACCCTTAACCACTCTGCCTGCCTGCCTGATGCCCCTAACTGCTCTCCCCTGCTGGCCTGATCTCCCCTAACTGCTCTCTCCTGCTGGCCTGATCGCCCCTAACCACCTCTGCCTTGTCCCCCACCCCTGTGGCTTTGTCCAGAAGGTCGTCTGGAAGACATCCAGTCTATCTGGTCTAATTAGCATATTACCCTTTTGTTAGTATAGATTCTAATCATGTAGTTCTGTAATGTCTCCATTGCATATGATAAAGTATTTTTATCTAGGTTGCTTTAAGCCCCGTTGGTGCCATGGTTTTCCAAATGAATTGACCTCTACAAAGATTAATTATATGAAACATTTTTTGGTGTGAGTTTTTTATTTAAGAACTAGAAAAGAAATAGAATAAAACATGTAAGTAGTCATTCATGCTATTTTTTCCCATACCAGAATTTAGAACATAACTTAAACACATTAGTTCTGAAGAACTGCACACTCCATTGCACTGTGGGCACTTGTAAATGTTAAGTAGTAACTCCTCAGGGAAGTCTTTTGTTAAAATGGAGTATAATGTTCATTGCCATTTGAAATACATATTCCCTAGTAAATGACTCAAATATTTGTAATTGTCTGTTATCATACATTGATATTTAGACTTGTCTTCTGTTCTTCATTGAAATTATTGAGTTTTCTTACATGTTACAAAAGTGAATTTTAATTTAAAACATAGATCCAATATTTGTTGTTGTTAATTCTCACCCAATGATATATTTTCCCCCCATTGATTCTTAGAGAGAGAGTGGAAGGGAGAAAAGGAGGGAAGAAGGAAAGGATGGAGAGAGAGAGAGAGAGAGAGAGAAAGAGAGAGAGAGAGAGAGGGAGGATAGAGAAAAGAGAGAGAAAGAGCCAGAGAAAGAGAAAGAGAGAGATAGAAACATTGATGTGACAGAGACACATTGATTAGTTGCCTCTTGCACTCACCCTGACTATGGCCAGGAACCTACAACCCAAGTACATGCTTTTGACAGGGAATTGAACCTGTGACCCTTTGGTACGTGGGCCAATGCTCTAACCACTGAACACACTGACCAGTGCCAGAGCCCCAGTATTTTTGTTCAGCCAAATAGCTTTTGAGTCACTCCTACCTTTAGCCAGAGAAACATTGCCCTTGGTATATTTCTATACCAAGCATGTGAGTCAAAATTACTATTTTTTCATTTGGGTAGTTATTGATCAAGTGAAATGGGTGATAGTTGATAGTGGCATTTCATTACCATAGCAACAGGATACATTCGTGGTTGCTATTGTCTCCAAAATCAGGAAAGCATGGAGGTTTTCCTGTTGACGCTGCATAATGTTTGTAGAAAATGCAAAAGTGGCTCTATCAGAACTAGCAACTCACTGGCTATAGTGACTGAAACAGATGGGTTATAAGAGCTTACTCCTGACTTACTGCCCTGTCTTTGTGATTGCTGACAAATGCTAGGCTGCTATCTGGCTTCTGGGAAATGGAAATGGTGAAGTGGGCTTTGGCCCTGGAGTGTTTCTGTGGGAAATATAACAGCATGAACGCTTGGTTTCCCATTCTACTTCATTTAGCTACCAAATGGATCATTTTAATTACTTTCCAGACAAAACACAAGAGTGAAGCAACTTCAGTCAATGCTAACTAACTGTAGTACCTTTCAAGGATGTTCCTTTCAAGGATAAAGTGTTTTGGCCTTTATTTTTCATACAGGTTGCTTGTATTTTGTATTAAATGAGTGAGCCATCTTTTGGTATTTAATTCACTCTGTTTTATTTTGATATCACAGCACTATCTAACATAAATGTTATACTTAAAAATTATAGTTTATGTAAGTGCTTATCTAATTCCTAACTACTGGGCAGATGGCTCTGTTTCACTTTTCTAGGTCATGATTTGGATTTTTCCAAAAAAAGTTTATTTAAAGTTGAACATTTCAAATTTACTGTAGGCTCAAGGCATGTAATTCTTAGCAGACCTGTACAAGTGACATTATTAGCTCTCGTTTGTATAGAGACTTTTCCTTTTGAAAGTGCTTTATAGCAAGCAATATTTGTTCTGCTGTAGGATTTTTTTCCACCCAAACAATTTATTCTCTAAACAAGTACTTTTTTGTTTTGTTTTTTATCATTCCACTGATGTCAACAACTACAAGCGATTTCTAGGCCACTATTCTTCATCCAAGTGATCACAGCTCTGTTTCATCTCCTCTCCCCCCCCCCCCCCCCCCCCCGCCAAGGCTGTGCCCTAGCTATCCTGAGGACTTGCCCCATTGTTCCTGAGTCCCAAGCCTTGTCATATCTGAGTGACTTCACATACACTGTTTGCTCTGCTGACCTGGACTGTGCTCCCTGCCCCTGGTCTCACTGACTTGTTTGCCTGAGGCTATCCTGGCTCAGTTCTGCTCCGGTGCTACCTTCAGTGCTGAAGCCTTCTTTGACTCACTGCCCCCCCCGCCCATGTTAGGGACATCTGGGACATGTCCCTGTTGGGCACATGTCTGTTTCCCCACTGCCGCGTAAGTGCTTTTTCTCATTTGTGTTCTCAACACCTCGTACAGTATCTGGTACTCACTGTATTTTAGGTGAATGAATACAGGGTGAGGGACAGCCGATATCATTTTTTTAAAATTTCTTTTTACTACTAAAGGAGGGAGGAAGGGAGGAACCCATGTTACTTGAAGATATTGTGAACATGATGGTGTTGTATTAAACCAGTGGTTCTCAACCTTCTGGCCCTTTAAATACAATTCTTCATGTTGTGACCCCAACCATAAAATTATTTTCGTTGCTACTTCATAACTGTAATTTTGCCACTGTTATGAATCGTAATGTAAATATCTGATATGCAGGATGGTCTTAGGCAACCCCTGTGAAAGGGTCGTTCGACCGCCAAAGGGGTCACGACCCACAGGTTGAGAACTGCTGTATTAAACATGCTGAAATTGTGAATCAGCCACACTTGGACAAACTGTGAAGTAGGTGAAGTGTCTAGTCTCCTAGGCTTCCCTTATAAGGCTAAATTCATGCATTTCACTGGGGACTAAAACCTTAAAGAAAGAGAACACTTTAAGTATGGACTGCTTTGAGGGCTGAGGGATAGATTGTGAAATTGCTGGGGGCCCTGAAACCACTACCACACCCCATGGGTGCGGGTGTCTCTATGTAATGACACCAAAAGGCTAAGAGTTTCGTTAAGAATAACAGAACCCATACTGTGAAGTAAGAATGACTGGTCTACGTAGTTTACTCTGTATATTTCTGTAATAGGAACTACAAAGTATACAGGATGTTTTGATGTTTCTTTCAATTTCTTCTTCTCTGAGAAGCTGGTAATAGCCCTTACTAAGTAGCCAGGAAACATTCTCTGTCATGATCTGGGTTGAACGCTCTTTGCTTCCAGGTTGCCAGCTCACAAGTCTTCTATGTGGGGGGATGTCTGCCTCTTGCTTGAGCGTCTTAATTACAAGTTGTAAATGGTTTAAAAAAAAAAAAAGTTCTTGTTTTTTACTGAGTCACTTGCTCAGAACAGTCTCAAATACCCTTCCTTCACACTAGATTTCTGGAGAAGGCTACCTTCCTATGAAATGCTTTGCCCAGTGCTAGTTGTGTATGTTATTACTTAATGGAGCTGCCATTCTGTGCCTCTTTCTTTTCAGTGGTCTCTTGGTTAAATGCCTTTGTTCTCTGTGGGATGAATGTGCTTTGTGCATTGTGGCAATAGGAGGGGTGTTTTAAGCCATTTCTGAGGGCAGTGCCATTGCTTATTTATAATCAAGTTGGATCCCCCACTGCATAGAATCTTAATCTGTCCTGTTTGGCACCATTAGACCTGCTCCAGTACCAGCAGCTCCTGGGCATCCGTGTTTAACTCTTCTATGCTCAACACCATCTTGAAATATGTATTTTTTGTAAGGTAGAGACAGATGGACAAGTGAAGCTATATTTGTACATTGGTTTTAACTATAGACCAGCATTTGAAAAGTTAAATTATTTGGCAAGGCAATTTTTTATTTTTATTTTATTTTTTTTAATTAAATCTTTATTGTTCAGATTATTACATTTGTTCCTCTTTTTTTCCCCCCCATAACTCCCCTCCTCCCAGTTCCCGCCCCACCCTCCGCCCTCACTCCCCACCCACTGTCCTCATCCATAGGTGCACGATTTTTGTCCAGTCTCTTCCCACATCTCCCACACCCCTTCCCCCCCCCCCAAGAATAGTCAGTCCATTCCCTTTCTATGTCCCTGATTCTATTATAATCAACAGTTCATTCTGTTCATCAGATTATTTATTCACTTGATTCTTAGATTCACTTGTTGATAGATGCATATTTGTTGTTCATAATTTGTATCTTTACCTTTTTCTTCCTCTTCCTCTTCTTAAAGGATACCTTTCAGCGTTTCATATAATCCTGGTTTGGTGGTGATGAACTCCTTTAGCTTTTCCTTATCTGTGAAGCTCTTTATCTGACCTTCAATTCTGAATGATAGCTTTGCTGGATAAAGTAATCTTGGTTGTAGGTTCTTGGTATTCATCACTTTGAATATTTCTTGCACTCCCTTCTGGCCTGCAAAGTTTCTGTTGAGAAATCAGCTGACAGTCGTATGGGTACTCCCTTGTAGGTAACTGACTTTCTTTCTCTTGCTGTTTTTAAGATTCTTTCTTTATCTTTTGCTCTTGGCATTTTAATTATGATGTGTCTTGGTGTGGTCCTCTTTGGATTCCTTTTGTTTGGGGTTCTCCACGCTTCTTGGACCTGTAAGTCCATTTCTTTCACCAGGTGGGGGAAGTTTTCTGTCATTATTTCTTCAAATAGGTTTTCAATATCTTGCTCTCTCTCATCTTCTGGCACCCCTATAATTCGGATGTTGGTACGCTTGAAGCTGTCCCAGAGGCTCCTTACACTATCCTCGCATTTTTGGATTCTTTTTTCATTTTGCTTTTCCGGTTGGATGTTTTTTGCTTCCTCGCATTTCAAATCATTGACTTGATTCTTGCGCTCCTCTGGTCTGCTGTCGGGCGTCTGTATAATATTCGTTATTTCAGTCCGTGTATGCTTAATTTCTAGTTGGTTCCCCAATATAAGATCGAGGGTCTTATTAGTTTTCGTGTAGATCTCATTAAGTTTATCGGCAGCTTCTAAACAGTTCTTGAGAGACCTTAAAAGTGTGGTTCTGAACTCTATATCTTCCTTTGACAATTTTGTCCTGTTTCTTTGTCTCCGCATTTTGTTATGCTTCCTTGGTGCACCCCCTAGTGGTCTTTGTTCGCAGTCTTATAGTTAAATCTTGATTGTTGTAGCTAATTCCAGGGAGGGTTTGACCTCCAGGCCAAGTGGCTATGAGAATCAGCTGTGTCAGCGGTGAGAGAACTTCTGTCCTCTAGGGAGGTGCTAATCTAGCCTTTGCCTGAGGCTATCCGGCAAATGCCTCTGTGCAGGGCTTGGGCGGGGCGGGTCGCACAGGATCAACAGGGTGGGCCGGAGAGAGCAGTTATGGCGGCTCTCAGTCCTGTCCCCAGGGGCTCTGCCTCTCTGAGTCCCAGCACCCGCTGCAAAGCTCGGAGAGAAAGCTGCACTCGCTCTGACCGAAGCCAGACAGTCCCACTTCTCCCGTTTGAGTCTGGGTCCCTAAAGACTCACCCGGATCTGGTGCTCAGAGTCTGCGACTCCCTCCCGATTGAAAACAACAACCGCGCCCTCCGCTGCCAGCCCGCTCCGCGCACTCCGCACCTCAGAATTTGACTTCAGCACTGCGCCTCCTCTGAGTGTCCGTGTGCGTTTCTCTTTCCTCCTAGTTGTAGGACTTCCACTCAGCCAGCGTTCCTGTGGTTCTGGGTGATGTCCCTTCTGTTTTTTGGTTTCACTTTTGAAGTAGTTGTTCAAAGCAGCAAACTCCGGCGTTAACCTATGCCGCCATCTTGGTTCTCCTCGGCAAGGCAATTTTATGATAAAAATTCAAAAAACAGAACTGATGGACTTTAGAGAAAAAGGTGAAAGCAACAGGAAAAGGAAACAAACAAGAGATTAATATGAATAAAGACAATGATTTACTTGAGAAATCTTATTAGGTGCTACTGGGATCAATTAAGTTACTCTATCCAAAGTACTTTAATAAGTTTCCTTTAAGATACTGTTTACCTTCCACAACTCTGTAACTTGCACGGAAAACTGTACTACCAGTCAAAATCAGAAACTTAGTTCTTTTTTAAATTGAGATATAGCCCTAGCCGGTTTGGCTCATTGGATAGAATGTCGGTCTGTGGACTGAAGGGTCCCTGGTTCGATTCCAGTCAAGGGCACATGCCTGGATTGCAGGCTCGATCCCTGGTGGGGGGTGTGAAGAAGGCAGCTGATCAGTGGTTCTCTCTCATCATTGATGTTTCTATCACTCTCTCCTCTCTGAAATCAATAAAGATATATATTTTTTAAAAGAAAACAGCAAAACTAAACATAGTATTTTTTTAAATATATTTTATTGATTTTTTACAGAGAGGAAGGGAGAGAGATAGAGAGTTAGAAACATCGATGAGAGAGAAACATCGATCAGCTGCCTCCTGCACATCTCCCACTGGGGATATGCCTGCAACCCAGGTACATGCCCCTGACCAGAATCAAACCTGGGACCCCTCAGTCCGCAGGCCGACGCTCTATCCACTGAGCCAAACCGGTTTCAGCTAAACATAGTATTTTTAAAAAATTGAGATATAATTTACTTACCATAAAATTCACTTTTTTAAAGGGTACAATTCAGTGATCTTCCATACATGAACAAGGTTATGCAACCATCACCACCATATACCGTAATCCCAGAACATTTTCATCATCCCCAAAAGAAGCCCCCTACTGGTTAGCAGTCACTCTCCATTCCTGCTTCCTACCAGCCCATGACAACCACTAGAATCTTCTCTCTCTCTCTAGATTTGCATATTCTAGACACTTCATATAAATGGAATTATACAACGTGTAGGCTTTTGTGTCTGGCTTCATTCACTGAGCATAATGTTTTCAAGGTTCATCCATATTGGAACGTGTATCAGAACCTCATTCTTTTTTACAGCTGAATCGAGAAACATTCTGTTATTTTCTGGTATGAAAAATTTTATAGAGTGAAATGAAGGCCACTGGAGGATAGGTCCTGAAGTTTGGTCCTAGGGAAAGGCTGTGAGAACACTACTGTAATCATAGTTAGGCTTATTAACTTGACGTAGCAAAGGAGAGACCACAGCAGGGCACTGCAGGACATCCAGCAAGATGAAGGTCTTTTTGTAGTGTTTGGACTTGTGCTGAATGATTCTAAGGAGAGACTAGGGAAGACATTGGACTGGGTGGTGGTTTAGTGATTGGGTATCTCAGCAATCTTTGTTTAGGATAGGAGAGGCACAGAGATGGCTGGGGAAGTCATTGGGATGAAAGCAGGATGCACAAGAGGAGTGGTTTTGCAACTCTGGTTTGGCCTTGGGGGAAATGTTTTCTGTTGGCCTTGTCATGCCGCAGGCCTTGTCTGAGTCTGTTAGAGACTTGCAGAGCTGATTTTCAGGCTCTCACATGAGAGGAATACCTTCTGGTTCTGAGATTAAGTGCACTTTGCAAAACTAGGCAAGGAAGACACATCCAAACTACCAAAAAGGATTGACTATTCAACCATTGTAGTGATATCCCTTAACATAAAATCTTAATAATCTTCTGATAGAATAACTGTATGAATTATAAGAAGACAAGGAGTTGGACTTCTCAACTCACACGTGATTAAGCACCCTTTATTCATTGCCTGCCTTGTGATGGCCCTCATGCTAGGTGGTTTACATATATTTTCTTTTTTCTCTTGTAGGGTTTTTGTGTGTGTGTAACTGTTGTTTATCCAAGTTTAATTATTAAAATATATATTTCCTATTCCATTGAATACTCAAATGAGTTTTGCCCGAGGTTGGAATATAAACTTGATCTTTTCATGCAACATATTCTTATGCTTATTTTTAGTTTTCTTTTCTTGTAGGTTTAAATATTAATGAATAATTAATCCTTTCTCATTCAGCCAAAAGAGTATGTGTAAACATGCCTGAATTTGTGGATATTTTTTTAAATATATATTTTATTGATTTTTTACAGAGAGGAAGGGAGAGAGATAGAGAGTTAGAAACATTGATCAGCTGCCTCCTGCACACCTCCCACTGGGGATGCACCCGCAACCCAGGTACATGCCCTTGACCGGAATCGAACCTGGGACCTTTCAGTCCGCAGGCCGACGCTCTATCCACTGAGCCAAACCAGTTTCGGCCTGAATTTGTGGATATTATCATTCATTTACAAACTCACTAACGTGAGTGCTAGGTTCTAGGAATGAAAAAGATGTGGTTCCGTCCTGGCCAGTGTGGCTTAGTTGGTTGGAGCATTATCCCGTACACCAAATGGTTGTGGGTTCAATTCCTAGTCAGGGCACATACCTTGGTTGGGGGTTAGGTCCCTGGTTGGGACACGGATGAAAGGCAACCAATCGATGTTTCTCTCTCACATTGATAATTCTGTCTCTCTCTATCTCTCTCTCTTCCTCTTCTTCTCTCTAAAATCAATAAACATAATCTTGGCAAGGATTTAAAAAATTAAAAAGTAGCCCTAACCGGTTTGGCTCAGTGGATAGAGCGTCATGCTGCAGACTCAAGGGTCCCAGGTTCGATTCCGGGCAAGGGCATGTACCTTGGTTGCGGGCATATCCCCAGTAGGGAGTGTGCAGGAGGCAGCTGATCGATGTTTCTCTCTCATCGATGTTTCTAACTCTCTATCCCTCTCCCTACCTCTCTGTAAAAAAATCAATAAAATATATTTTAAAAAATAAATAAATAAATAAGTAAAAAGTAAAAGATGGTGTCCCTGACCAAGAGATTGGACTGTGCTGTTCGAGAGAATACTCTGTGATGATAGCAATATTTTGTGTGGTGCAACACACTAGCCATAGCCACATGTGTCTCTTGAGCACTTGAATCATGGCACATGTACTGAGGAACTGCATTTTAATTTTTATATACTTTTAATTAATTTAAATATTAATAGTGGCACATGAGGCTAATGGCTATCATGTTGGACAGCTCGGCTCTAGAAGTTCACAAATGAGAGGAAGAAACACAGGTGCTCACAATTCAGGTCCCTATAAAGTGCTCTTAGAAGCTCAGGAGACAGGCTTCGGTGGCAGGGGTGATGGAGAAAAAACCCAGAGGAGAGGCGGTAGCATGGAAGTGAGACTTATAAACAAAATAAGAGGAGGGGAGGAAGTTGAGAGGGTTCATTACAGGCTGTAGGCATAGTATGCAGAAGCATTGAGGCACTAAAAACATGTACTAGTATGCAAGTTCAGTAAAAGGTGTGTGGCTTGGTAAGGTCAAAGTATAGAGCTGTAAGGCATGGCTCTTATTAGGTTAAAAACTAATTTAGCATCAAGTGTGTGGTATACACTGTTCGAAGAGCTACCACATTTATCATTTAAAATAGATGAATGAATTGTCATTATGATCCCCATTTCACAGAAAAAAATGGAGGCTCAGAAAGATGAAGGAATTTGCTTAAGGACACAGTGAATGGAGAGAGCTCAGAATGACTTTGAAGATGAATTCTTCATCACTGATTCTGCATCTCCCAACATAAATTTTTCTTAGTTTGGAATTGTGATGGATTTTCCTAGATGTGTGTTCCATGATTTGTTCTGATCATCAGAAGTCTTCTACTAGTTTTGTGGAGGGTTTTTTCCTTTTTAACCTTCTGATTTCATATTGAAAAAATGGTTTCTGGCTAAGATACTGATGTTATAAGGTAGTCTATTCTAATAACTAAGCATTTCATGAATTCATGAAAATAGCTATATTGACAATTTCCCTTTTTTCTGTATTTTTATGGCACTAGGAGTGTGTTATGTCCTAAAATGGAATGGTTGAGGAATTAGTTATGAAACAGGAGAATAAGAAGCTAGGGAGATTCCTTAACAAGTGGAATAAGGGAAACTGAGACAATATAATTAAGCAAGGCGAAACAATCTGAGCAATTTATAGCCAACTAATGAATCACAAGGTTTTATCTTCCTTAACCAAGGACACTAAGGAGCAAATGGCTTACATATTCCAGACCTTCCCGGGGCAGAACGGCCTTGGTCCCGGTCCCTCTTCAGTGATGTTCTTTATGACATTCTTTAAACATGAAACTAACCAGAAAATAACCTCTGACCCCTCTATACGCACATTTTGATGAATCAACATATTGAAGGACACACCTGAAAAGCTAATGAATATCCTGTTACTACCCTAGGATTCTGGCCAAAGAGATATAAAAAGCCTCAAGACAAAGAGCCACAGCTTGCTCTGGAAAGAACGTGCCCACACCTTGTATCTTTGCTGTTTTCCTCCTAAACTCTAAGGGACCCCATGAGACTTGCAACCAGGGGAGCAGTGGGCAACAGCAGCTCAGCAGGCTAACCCCCTGAACCTGTTTCCAAGGCCCCCTTTTCACTGACTTTCTCTCTCCTACCTTAAGCTTTTCTTACCTTAAGCCCTTCCTTTGTTTCACTGTCCCCAGCTTTAATAAACATTCTTTCAAAATCACCTGGACTCATATTGTGAGCCAAGAACCCCCACACTACCGGCTGGCCCTAGGCAGACCTGCCATGGACCCAGACCCTGTCTGTTAACAGTTAAATTGGAGTACCCAGTCCATTCATTCCAAGATTTGAATGGGCTCCTGTGACCATCATGGCCCAGAGAATTCTTTTTTCCATGTGGTGAGGAATGGCTTGTTTTTTAGCCTCTCCACCGCTTACCCTACAGGTCATGACCCCAGACTCTGACTTCTTTCTTCCTTTTTGCCCTTTCCTAAGAGCAAATCTTAGTGACTAGATAGAGGCTTTGCTTTTCTTAACCAAGAGGAACTAGATCTCTGCACCTGTTTCACAGGCATGGCCAAGTCCTGAAATGTCCCTTCCTGGCTAAGAAAGGAAAGGACATTTTTGTTTTGTTCTGTTTCTTTTCGGACTCAAAATAATTTACTTGCTGTTATTTGCTGAATTTTCTCAAATGTCCATCTCAAAGTCATAACAAGGTACTTGTAACACTTGTACGTACTTGCCTTAAGAAAATGAAAAAGTATAATAAGCATCACCTGCTTCAAGGGATACACACTCCACTGCTAATGCAGGACAGAGAATCAGGAAGGGGACAGGCGGTAGGTACTACAGGGTCTGAGAGGATGTTGCCAGTATTCAGTGCTGGAGACGTCTTCACAGAGGGAGGACTGGCATCAAGTCTAAAAGGAGGATAGGACTTAATGGGGCAGAGAAGAGGCAGTGTATGTGTGGAAAGTGCTGGGTAGAGGGAATAATGAGAAAATGGTTTGGCTGAAGTAAAAAATACAACTGGGCCGCACATTAAGGTCCACTGGGGAGCTTTAAAAATTCTCCTGAAGATTCTGATTGAACTGAGGTGTAGCCAGGGCATCCAGACTTTTTAAGTTTCACAGGTGATTTTTAATGTGCAGCCATGGTCGAGGACCATTGAATTGGAATCTCTTGGCCCATACATAGTGTGGTCCTTGGACCAGCAGAGCCAGCCCCACCTGGAAGCTTGTTAGAAATGCTGGATCTCAAAAATCAGAATTTGCCTTTTCATAAGATCCTAGGTTGCCCAAATGCATAGTAAAGTTTGAGAGGAAAAAAAAGAAATATGATTGCAGAGGGCAGATTACCCATTTTCCAGCTTATATGCTGGGCTAGGAATGAATTACAGGTGGGCAGTGGTATTGCTATCCCTTCTGGCCTTTTTCTGTATTTGTCAGCAAGAAGTCTCCTCTGGTTATCTGTATGTGCTCCACAGATATTCTTGCATTTTCTCTGGCTTGCCATGAGGAGAGCACCAGCTAGAATTGGACTGCATGCTGTCAGTAGTGGAGATCCCCAGAAGATTTTTCATCGGAGGATGCTATGTGTACCATGTTGTGGTCTAGGAAGATTGTCTTGGCAAAGTCATATAGAATGGACTGGGTTGGGGTGTTCTAGGGTCTGTGAAACATGTTAGAAGACAGTTGCAGTTATTCACACACAAGATGAGCGAGACTAAGAGTAAAGAATATGGTCATACTTAAGGGTCAAAATACTCATCCCCAAATCTTCAGGTCAAAGCTTGGAAGGCATTTAAAAAGATTCCTTTGTACCTTTTTGGGGACACCTTGTAACTTCTGTTTTGTTTTAGTTTATCCTTGTGTGACATTCTCTCAAAAGGTCAGGAAAGTTTCTGATGATTAAAATCTACTTGGCATAAATAAGGCCATAAACATTCAGCCCTCACTCTGCAGGATCCCCTAGTTCTTGGTGGGTGGGATCATCTGACTTGAGGGTTATTAGTGATTTCAAAGGAGAAAGGAAAACAATGATGGTCATCATTTGGTGAATAGGCATCGAGGGAGAATTTCAGGAAACGGAGAGGTTAAAAGTCCAAGTATGAAAGGCTTGCTGTTGTGGGGGACTCAAAACCATACATTCTAGTTGGGACAACACTTAAGAGGAACCTGTATATTCCAGAAGATTATTTTGTTTTGTGAAAAGAAAAAAAAAAGTTGAAATTATCAGTGTGCTAAATTGCTTATTCTTCAAGGCCACGTTTAAGTTGTCCTTCTTCACTTCATAGTTTGTTCTCTTTTTCTTTTTCTGTATTCTAAAGTTCTCTTTAAGTCAACAAGTAATTTTTTTAGTCCTGATATTTGAAAAGTGGTATATACTTATTTTCTGACAACTCACTTAAGGTTCATTCATTTTTCTTATTAGTGAATGTATCCTGTCTTTTTAAATAGAATATAAGCTTCTTGAGGACATGGACCACAACTAATTCTTTGTCTCTCCTGGGAATTTGTGACTTTATGATATAGTTATTTTCAGGGATGCTCATAATTGAATGAAAACAATTAAACAATATAATTTTCCATATACATTTTTGTTTTCCAAGTTCATTGATGTTTTTCTGCCAAAAAATAAAAATAGTGAGAGGCTGAGGGAAGACTAAAGAGTCTTCAAAAATACAGTGTGCATTTGAAACTACACTCTGTAAAAATTAAGCCAAAACAATACTGCCAGATAAAAATTGGAAGTTTTGTGCATTCAGTAATTCATTTCAAAAGAGGAGGTTTTAAAAAGAAATATATAGAAGAAGAATTTCTGTTTCCCTACTCTTTTTATATGGTATCCATTTTCCTTAGTTGCTTTTCTCATCTTGCCATTTGGGTTTCCTTTCTTTTTTCTCTCTGTTTGGAAGTGATACCATTTGTTTAGGAAGGTAACTACTGGCCATGTTTGTAGTCAGGAGTGTCACGAGTCATCTGGATGTGACCCACTAACACATTTTAAACCGTTAGATTGTATTTTATGGGAAATTTATTGAACTTAAATACTTCAACAATTTTCCTTAGTTTCCAAATCATGACATGCTATTTTTAATGCCTTTTCTTGGAATTAGGAAACCTAGAGTTAGCCTCAAATCAAAAGACATATTTATATTTTGAAACTTGAGATGCTGAAAATGGTCAGTGTCATCTAAATTTGGGGAAAGTGAGGAAATATTTAAGTTGTAGTTTGCCATGATAGTTGACATTATGGCAAAAAAAAAAAGTGTGTATTACGTATAGAAAACCAGCTAGATCTTGGCCAATAAGAGTGAAACTTCTTTACCAGGATTAAATTTTAAAAATAATAATAAAGCCCAAGATGGACAACCTTTTTAAAGAATTCCTTAATGAATCAATCAGTACTTTGTGTTCTTAAAGAATTTTTTATGGTATCATAGTGAACATTTATAACAAAACAAAAATAACCCTTTTCCTAACATTAGCCTCTGTGCCTGCAGAGGTCATAAAACTTGTTAATGCAGATGAGCTGCCTTCTGTTGTGTGATGCTAATAGGAAATGGATCATTGCAGTTTATGGGGCACTTAGCCATTTTGGTTCATGATAAATGACTGACTTCAAGTGGCATTCCTTCAGTGATGTCCTACTATTCGTCACCTGAAAGAATGGAACCCAAACATGAAGTTGATTTTGAAGTTGTCAGGAGTTTCACTATGGTGTAAATCCATCATAAGCCAATGTTTTAATTGATTTAGGAAGAATTTGTATGAGTGAAAACAGTCATAAATGTTTTATGCTCCCATTTTCTTTTGTTCAGAAGCCAGTCTTGTAACTCTATTTTACCCTGCTCTAACTTGTATTGCCTCTTCCCTGCCCCCTCTCCAAACATTCTCCTGTTTTGAAAACTTTTTAGATTTTATCTTTACAGATGCTTTGATGTAATTACATTGTTTTGTTTTATATAATCAGCCCAAAATAAACAGAAAGAATGGAATATTTTCAACTGGTATGTCTACCTACATGCCAGACATTGTACAAAACCAATATGGAAAACTTCTTTTACTGCTGTGTTCTTGCTATTGTCCTCTCTTTCCTCGTCATCTTTTCTTGAAAAACTCCCCTTATCCCCAGAACGCACACCACTCCTAAGCAGGGAGGAAGAAGGCTGCCTATCTGAATAAAGTCACATTATCCTACAATTAGGTTCCTGCTCTCAGAAAATTACCCTCCAGATTATTTTCAGGAAGGCCTTGCTGGCTCTGTAAGTAAGAGTTACCCAAGTCATGCCTAATGAATGCCTAAAGGAAGTTTGAGTCTTTCCTGGGTTGTCTCCCATTTGGAATGTAGGGCCTGCATTTAATTCGGTACACAGAATGCTCTCCACGTTGCTCACATTGGCTATTCAGAAAAGAAATTTAAGTGTTCTTAGAATCGTTTAGTGTAACTGAGGTAATTTGCCATTTATTTCACTGGTCTTAAAGGAATTTTGACCTTTATGTGCATTGTGGGAGTGAGGGTGACAACTGGTTGTTTTGTTTGCTTTGTAGAACTTAATAGGAAGAATCATATCTTTTGCTTTATTCAAGGTGCCAATATCATGGAAGGGAAGCCTGTGAAACTCCCTCCCAGACACTTTCCTTCGATACAGGTTTTAGTTCCTAGTTATTTCCCCTTAGAGCCCATCTACCCCTTTTAGCAAATGGTACCCATGTACACCTTGCTCACGAAGAATTGAAAGCATTTGCCTGGTCTGCGTGGCTCAGTGATTAAGCGTCGACCTATGAACCAGGAGGTCACAGTTCAATTCCCCATCAGGGCACTGCCCGGGTTTCAGGCTCAATCCCCAGTGTGGGGCATGCAGGAGGCAGCCGATGAATGATTCTCTCTCATCATTGATGTTTCTCTCTCTCCCTCTCCCTTCCTCTCTGAAATCAATAAAAAAATACATTTTTTTAAAAAAGAATTGAAAGCATTTGAGTTGTCTGAACTCTTTTCATGCTCTCAAACCCTAGACATTGGTGAAATTTTGGGAAAAAGCCTAGAAGTAGTGGAACTGAAATATTAATTAGGTCTTCCTAAGTAGCTCTTGGGACGTAGTTTGATTACTTGTCAAACAAGTCCTATCTGTGTTTGTTTGTTTTTTATAAATATATTTTATTGATTTTTTACAGAGAGGAAGGGAGAGGAATAGAAAGTTAGAAACATAGATCAGCTACCTCCTGCACACCTTCTACAGGGGATGTGCCCGCAACCAAGATACATGCCCTTGACTGGAATCGAACCTGGGACCCTTCAGTCTGCAGGCTGATGCTCTATCCACTGAGCCAAACCGGTTAGGGCCCTATCTGTTTTTTACAGCTGGGTGTGATATCTGATTGGAAAGAACAAATTTTTTTTTTAATTCATTGAATGAGGAATCACTAATATTGAATATTTATGTGGCTTGACTCAAGCCAATTACTGCATCTTTAAAATGACCAATTCTAATATGCTACACTCATATATTAAAACCATTGATACATATCCATAATTTTTTTTGGCCTGTTTTTGCATGGTGTGGCCATTGGTGGCATAGAGGCTGTAGCTGGGAGGAGGTTGCTAAAGGAAGGAGAACAGAAGACAGGATATAGGAGGAGGAAACTGAAAGGAGAGAGAGTGAGAGGATGGCTGTCCTGGTAGACAAACTTTTGACAGCACTTACTTCTTGACTCTGGCATATTAAAGTGGACATTGATGGCCTTTTACTTTCTTCCTTCCCTTTTCTTTTTAATTTTTCTTTTTAACCCCCTCTCCTTCATGTAAGGGCAGACTAACATCTAAGATTCACAAGTTTTTTTGGGAGGGGGAGGTAGAAGATTGGAAGGAATACCTCACCACCCAAAGAATGTAGTAGCAGTGAGTTGTAATATACTTTTTTGAAGGAGGTGAAGGTTCTGTATTCGTAGAGTTATAATTATCACTTTCAGTCTGGTTGCCAAACCTTTTGAATGCAACATGTTCTTGAGGTCTAGGTCTTCACATGGATACCTTTAAGGTTCACCTTGAAGTGCTCATATACTGCATTCTCACCTCTTGGTTGCAGTTACTGTCATCCATTAGACTTGCACAGAAACCACTAAATAATCCCTTAGTATTAAAGTAAAAATAGAAAAAGGAAGTTCCCAAATAGAAAAGTATTATTATTTGGGAGTTTTTTATTCTGAAATTTATTGGAAATAAATTTTTAGAAGGACTAACTATTAAGCATAAATATAACATTTTTCATGGACTTTCAAATTGGTTTTGAAAACTCTCACTAAAGAATAGGTTAGCTGTTAATGATTTTCTCTTCACTTACTGATTCAGAGGTGTGATGTTAGTTTTACCCTTGCTGTTACTTTGCTTCTTTGCACTTCAAAAAGATCTAAGATCACTGATTATGACTTTGCTACTTCCTGTCCTATTGTCCTTACAAAGGGGTATAGACCTTACTGTAAAGAAATTAGCCTAAGTAAAAATTCTTGATATATGCATGTCTATTAAATTCACGTTTGCTTTTCATTTAAACCTGCTTAATTGTATAATTATAAGGTAATGCTTACTGGGACATCAGAGCTCCTCTTATGAGAACTGAAATGCTTTTGCCTCCCCTTTCTTTCACAAATTGATGATGAATCACGTAGTTGAGTGAGAGAGCCAGCCAACCAGAAGCTGAGACTGTTGGGGAACAACCTGTCAGAAGGTGTTTTCATTTCTATGAAATTCTGTTGACCTACATTCCGCCCCCCCCCCCCAAAAAAAGGAATTCACACCTTTTAGTCAGTTGCCCCTCATAGAATTTGCTCTTTTGATGTAGCAGTACTGCAGACCTTTCCTGCAGTTGTCGTGCCTTCAGAGACATCATCTGTGGTATTGTGTTCAGTCTTGTATCAGTGCATCAAGTGGTTCAGAATTAGTGGAGTAATTCACATCTTCATTGGCTAAGCCGGCATTATTGTTTTCCTGATTATGACTTTCCTGATTGTGGTTACTCTCTGCTACAAGAAATTGTCAGTCAAATGGTTTTTGGTGGAGGAATACTTGAACTAACTTGGTAGGAGCACCAAAAAACAAATCAAAGAGGGTATTTCAGTGTTTGGTTTTATGGTAACTACTTCTCATTGTCCTGTGTTTTTTTTTTTTTTCAGCACTTCAGTATGTGAGGCACAAGAGTCTAAAGAGTAGGTTTAAAGACTCGGTCCTTACCTTTCTTGAGCATATTTTTCTAATAATGTTTTTCATTTGGGATTTTAAAAAACATGTATCTGACCTCGCCCCAGAACTCCATACTACTGTATACTTTACGTCTCCATTTGGAATCTCAAATATCCTGTGTACATAATGTAACTCTTCATTCCTTCACAGAACCACTCCACCTACCTCATGCCTGCTTTTCTACATTGCTTTCCCCTTTCAGTTAAATATCATATTTAGTTGCTTAGATAGAAAACCTAGGAGTTATTTTTTCTTTCCCTGAACATATCCCCCATACATATTCAATCTGTAAGCAGGCCTATCTCCAGAAGAGGTCCCAAAATCTGTCCACTCCTTTTTTCCCCACTGTAATGCCAGCCACCATCTTCTTTGCAGTGTCTGCAATGGCCTCCTTCTTCATTCAGAACCAGAGTGATCCTTTAAAGTAGAGATCAGATCCTCTCCATCTCAAAACCCCACGGCAACTTCCCATCACTCTTGAGACAAAATCCAAATTCCTTGCTCTGCAAGGCCCTGCATGGGCTGGTATCTGACTAGCTCTGCTGTCTTATCTCCTATCATTTTCCTCTCAGTTGACCATCTGACTTTCCTCAAGCATCCCAAGCTTGTTCCCACCTTAGGGCTTTTACCTTTAACTCCTCTCTGTCTTGAAATGCTCTTCCGTCAGATCTTCACGTGGCTGACTTCTATTGTTTAAGTCTTTCCTAAAATGTCAGTGCCTCAAAGAGGCCTTCCCTAAATATCTCGTCTGAATTATGCCCCTCCCTCCACTGTTACTCTTCATTCCATTGTCTATTTTATTTTATTCTTAGCAAAGATCACTATCTTTATAAAGTTATTATTTATTTATCCATGTCTTTAAATTCACCATCTTCCCTAAAATGTAAGCTCCATGAGGGCAGAGACCTTGTCTGTCTTGTTCACTGATGTATCCTCAGGACCTGTAACATTGTCTGTATGTGCAGTAAATGCTCATTAAATGTTTATGGTTGAATTAGTGAATAAGAGTATTTAGGCGCATGGAGAATATAAAGTACTGAATCAGTATGGATTATATTTTAATGAGAATATTTCTGCCAAATTTTCATGACAATAAGTGCTCCAAAGGCAAAGAAATGGATCTTTCTTTTCTGGTTATTCCATTAATTTGTGACCTGGCAAAAGAAATTTGGGATTGTAGTGAGTTAGTTTTTGCAATGTCCATTGCATATAAACTGGTCATCATTTATCAGTTGTGCATACCTTTTATTTTCAAATTGTTGTGAGTGTTATATGCTTGAACAGCAGTACAAAGTGTACTCCTTGCAGATAAGAGTCTGAAATTGTGGTAGGTACTCATTATGATGAGAACATTTTGCTCTGAACAGGAAATAGCTAGCCATGCATACATCTCTCAGGAAAGAAAACATCAATTCCAGACTGAGTGTGGTAAACAGCAATTAATTTAGCTGTAAAGATTTTGTATATATGATGATTTTGCAAGGAATTGATAAACATATAATGAATACTTACATAGTTATTTTGTGACTGTAAATCTATGCAAATCAAGTATAATGAGTTGAATGTATGCCTATTATTAAGACAGAAAATCAAAAGATTTTTTTCTTTCCCTTACTGTGGTGTAGTAATAAATGTCAATAGACCATATTCCATAGAGTTATCAAAATGAAAAGATATAAAGATGTTTTGTTTTTCCTTAGAAGTTTGGGCACCTTTTCTTCCAGTTATTCCACTAATAAAACCCCAAATACTGAACTTGGCAATAGTCTCTAGCAATAGAAGCATTAGTTATCTGCATTGGCACATTATCCTTTGATCAATTCTCCTGATAGAAATTGATCACCATCTTCACCTGTAGCTAGGAGTTCAGAATTGGTATTTGTGGTTTTCTTTCAGGTCTGGCAAAATTAAGGTTCACAATTTCTCTGTTGTTTGAACTTAACTTCCTTTTAATTGGGATTTTATTTTTGGTCTGAATGAAATTCTCTTTTAAAATTAGCATGGTAGACCTCACACTCAGATTTCAATCAATAGAGAAAAAGAGTATAAAAATTATTTCTCAGTAGATCATGGATAAACTGGCATCTTAAA
Organism: Myotis daubentonii; assembly: GCF_963259705.1. Lineage (NCBI taxonomy): Eukaryota > Metazoa > Chordata > Mammalia > Chiroptera > Vespertilionidae > Myotis > Myotis daubentonii. Next base: position 56,741,427 of record NC_081847.1, on the reverse strand, counting down.
GATTTCCATACACCACCAGTTCAGGGATAGAGATCAGCTATTGTTAAGGATTATCTTCCTTTTGCCCCTTCTTATCTATTCTCCACCCCTCTCCACCCTCCCTCTATCTCCACTGGAGGCTGCCTGTGAGGACTACACAAGAGCTCCATGCCCTCTGACTTCCACCAATGGTAGAGTCCCAGCAGGAGATCCAAGGGAGGGATGAGAGTAAGGTCAGGCTAATTATTCCCCTGGCTCCCTCCTTGTGGGGTTGCCTTGGGCTGCCTGTGCCCCTCGACCTAAGGTCATGGTACATCACTGCAAGGCTTTCTCCTTTTGGGTTTCTGTAATCTATTCTTCCTCTCATCTCTTTCCCCTAGGAGTGTAAGAGTGCTGCTGCCACCACTCTCAAATTATAGCAGAATCCTTATAGTTCCCCTACGCTCTGTCCATATCTTTACAAACAGTCCCTTTCAAATAAGTCTCCACAGATTATTCTAATTTGAATGAACCATCTGTTTCTTGCTGGGATCCTGTCTGATGCAGATGTTATCATTTCTTGGATTTGGGATACTATCAAGTATTTTTGACAAAGCATAGATATTACCTGGATAGGCGGTGGAGTGGGCACAAAATAAAAGAAAAAGTTACTGCCTTCTGGGGGTTCTACTGTGTGAAATAGATCCCCCAGATCTATTCATCTTACTCAGTATTCAGTCATCATTTATTGGAAACCAAAACAGGTTGTATGGGTCTTAGGTGAATACAAAGGGGGGTACTGTTTGGTTTCTGCCATTATATAGCTATATCCAAATTGTGTATTTACAGAACACTCTACATGTTCAGATAATTATAATTCGCAATCCTGGATCAGGAGTCCCTCCATCCCAGCCTCACACATTTGCCAGTGTTAAACAGTGGAATAATACCAACACCACCACCATCATCATCATTGGTCCATAGGGAGTTGATCATGGGCTCACGAAGGGCATGGGCTTTGCCTTACTCATGTCTAGAGTTTTAGCACCACACAGTGCCTTGCTTGAGCCTGGAGGAGACTTTCACCCTGTGATTTGTTTTGTTCAGCCATACCACTAGTTTTGTAAACCTCGCTAATGCTTAGAATCCCTGTTGTCATTCTGTGTGGCCCTGGACTGAGTAGGGAGGTATCAGCCTGATTTTTGTGTCCTTACAGACCATGGTGCTCATAAGTCCTCAGTAGTCTTCTGTTTTGAGAGCTTGCTAAGAAAGCAGAAAATCACCAGCCTGTTGGGTTGTGCCTGATGCCTGGTCCTGGCTTGCTCCATTCTTAGTTCCCAGCTCCTAGTTCTATACAGTGACCTCTGTAATTTTCAAGCGTGACTGTTTCCTGAGCCCATAACAGGACCTCTTTTGTACTTTCAACTTTCTGTGTGGGAATCTTGTAGAGTGTCAATGAAATCCTTCTGGGCAGATGGAGTATTCCAGTTGAGCACAAGTCTTCTTTTCTTTATGTTAGCATTGGATAAAACATATTCAGTGGGTGTACTTCAGGAGAAGGGCCTGTGGTTAAATAGATTTGGGCCATTGTCTTTAAATTTTTTCTTTACTGCAGGACATTTCTTAGGATTGGTGGCTACATTTGGGAGAAATCTTGTTTACATAGTTAAGTTATATCCACTGGAGCCTCAGGCTGTAGTAACTTTTCCCTACATTGCTTTCAATTCCTACTAACGCTAAAGAGCTGTTAAAGTCAGAGGCCACAGAATTAGGCAGGTCAAGAAAGATGTGACATTTCCTATCCTGTGCTAGGAGGAGGATTGGGTGTGAGTGACCCTGTCCAGTTAGGAAGGCCTCTTGGTTATCTTTAACATCGATATGTGATAATGTTTTGGCAGCCCTGCACCTCATGCTCCTAATGGGAGGGATCATCAATCTATATAATAGCCAAAATTCTGTGGTATTTTCAGGGAGTGGGGTGGGGGACATCAAGGGCCATGGGAGCAGCCAGAAGAACATTCACTTCACCTCACTGAAAGACTAGGACTTGTTATTTAAAAACTGTAAAAAACTGCACAGAGCTTTTGTAGTTAGTGTCCTTTTACTCTCTGGCCTTCTTTTCTTATCCTATCTCCTACTCCAGCTGTATGTCAACTCTTGCTTCAAGTGCATCCCAACCTTTTTTCCCCTTGACTGATCTTGCCCCTTCTCTGTGGGTGAGCAAAACATATTCTATTGCTGAATGGTTTCATTTAAAACAGAGTCCTGGAATGCCTGGAGACATTTTTGGTTGTCACAACTTTGAGAGTGCTACTGACATCAGTGGTTAGAGGACAGAGATAGTGCTAAACATCCTACAGTGCACAGGATAGCTCCCCTTCCCCCCAAATGAAAATGTATCTGACTCAAAATGTCAATAGTTCCAAGGTTTATGAACCCTAGTATAGACCCTAATCTGTTCAATAGAACTGTCTGTAATGATGGCAATGTTCTATACAGTGCTCATTACTATATGTGGCCATTGAGCATTTGAAATGTAGCTAATGTAACTGGAACTGAATTTTTTATTTTATTTTAAGTTAAATAGGTACACTGTAGTTAAATAGGTACACTATAGTTAGGGGCTACCGGACTAGACAATGCAAATCTAGACCATAGGTCCTCTGTTCCTTGAATGACAAATAATAAGCAGAAATGGTGTGTGCCTGTGGGTAGGGGGAGTGAAGGAATTTAGAGAATGCTGCAATAGGAGTGTATTCAGAACAGCCATGAGAATGAAGGCAGTGTTGGTCTCCTATGGAAGACAGGACATTTGCAGAGGCCCCATCATCAGGAAGTTTATATGAGGCAGGGCCCAGAAAGCCATGTGATTGGGTTGAAGATGAAACCCATGTTTATTTCAGAATGAACAAAGAGTTGGAGGAAGAAGAAGCTTAAGTTAATAAATTATACGGAATGGATGTGGAGGGAAGAGATGATGGTGCATAAAGTAAAGTGATGGGGAAAGTAGATAAAGAAATGTGGACGGAGAAGAAGATAATTTAAGATGGAAGGGGGGCTGGAGGAAGAATGTGGCCAAAATAGGAGAAGGGCATGTTTCATGGAGGAAAATTAGTTACTATCTTCCCTCCTCCTTCTCCTCTTCCTCATTCTCCTCCTCATCCTCCTTTTTTCTCTTTTCCTTTATTTAGTTTCACTGAATTTTTTTTTTTCCTGTACCCATGTGTATCAATCAGGGTCCCAACAGGAAATACATGACATACTCGAATTAGAATGGTTTGAGTAGTTCAAAAAGTTACTATTTACAAAGGTGTAGGCAGAAGGTAGTGCGGCACAGGGCTGGTGCAGGACCTCAGGACTGGTAACAGTGGGGTGTTCTTAATAGCCCTAGGCCCAAGGTGCTAGGGCGGGGCCACTACTAAGACCCAGCACCATGGAGAACTGAGGATGGCTACCTAACAGGAGCTGTAACCTTCACTGGAGGATTCAGGCATCCATAGGAAATCTAGCTGGTAGGAAAATACTCTGACTTCACTGTCCCATTTCCTCCTTCCAATCTCCCTCCCTCCAGGACTCCCTTAGGCCAACCCCAAGCAGAAGCCAGAGCACAGGTAACTTTGGTGGATGTGGTGCATTCAGGCCAGACTCCCAGCACAGAGCAGTGCAGATGGGTAGAGATTGGATCAAAGGGACAAAGAGGAGATATCCAACATACCTTGCATACTGTCTTTTCCCCTTCAACCTTCTTCCCTTCTCACTGGCCCTACATGTAAAGCTTTTGTCCCATTGTTACTGAGCCTTCCCTTGTCTACCCCAACCTGTTCCAGCCAAGAACTGTAACTCCTGCAAGTGTCTGTGTAGTATGGGTGTTATAACTCATTGGGATGATTTCCAGGATCCCTGCCTCGCCTGCCTAGCAGCAGACTTGGGCTCTCTCACATCCCAAAGCCTTCTTCTTCTGTGCTGGACCCTACACGCATACCTATGACGAATGATAAATGACCACACAACAGTCTCCAAAAGACCTTTCCAAGAGTGTTATGTAATACTTACCTGCGGGCAGGTGACATTAGAAGTCATAGGAGCATTGAAAGGTGGTGGTTTTTGAATCACTGAGAACTTGAACTTCTTGACAAAGAGATTTAATCACCTCGGGCAGAAGTAAGAAGGCCAAAACTAGTTGAGAAATGGACAGGGGAGGTACAAGTGATGTTTCAGAAATGGAATGTATAGGCCTGGGCACCTAGTTAGACATGGGAGTAATGGAGAAGAAATGAAAAGTAAAGATCATTTCAGTAGTCCAAATCTGAGTAATTGAGTAACTGTGACGTTATTAACTAAGGAAAGACAACAGAATGAGTAGCAGATTTGCTTGGAAAGTTGAGGAGTTATGTCTAGGGCAGTGCTTGGCAAACTGTGGCTAGCGAGCCACATGCGCCTCTTTGGCCCCTTGAGTGTGGCCACGAAGTTTCAATCGCACTGTATGTGCGCGCCCGCACGTGGTATTTTGTGGAAGAGCCACACTCAAGGGGCCGCAGTTTGCCGACCACTGGTCTAGGGCATGTTGAGCTTGAAGGGTGGCAAGACCATCTGTGGAGATGCCACAGGAACATTTAAAGATGTATGTCTTGAGCTCAAGAAGCAAAGCTGAAGCTAGAGAAACAAAGAAGAGGTGTTTTGGGTATGGAAGTGGGTGAGGTTCCCCAAAGGAGAGAGGATTAGAGGCTGTTCAAACTTAAGATCATCATAAAAGTCCACCCTGAATATTAAAAGGTGACTACCCTCTCCAGAGGCATGTGATTATGCAGGTTTGGGGCAATACAATTCTCCTATGAATATTCACTTTTAATAAGTACCCTGAGTGATTCTGATGCACTTTAAGAAGCACATTTTAGCAGAGAGAAATTTCAGAGACTAAATTAGAAGAGTGGTACTCTATCAGGTTAGAGGGAAAATGGGGGTAATATAGAATAAGGATGAGATAAGTGGAAGGGAATTCTGTGTTGTGCCATGTTAGCCAAACTAAGAATAGGCAGAGTGAGGGGGTAAAGAGGTAAGTGGGGATGTGGCAGGAGTATCAAGAATGTAGCAGTTAACATTGTTAAATACTGTAAAGCAGAAGTCTCCCCCCACACACACTTTTTTCTTTTTGTCTTATGAACTCTTTACATTCTTAAAAATTATTGAGGATCCTAAAGAATTTTTAAGCGAGTTATATCTAGTAGTATTCTGGTAAAGCAGTTTTCCAAAAACAAGCTTTGGTTTGTGACATTTGTTGATTTCTGTGGTATACACTCCCACCATGGACTATTTCAAGCTATGAAAAACTCCCTTGCAAACTGGTAGGGGCCAGACCCAACACATCAATGTATATGTGTTGATTTTGCCATCACAATATGTAAGACTAAGATTTTAAAATATGTTTTCATTTTAAAATAGCAATAATTATTCATTACATGTTAATATAAACAACATATTCTTATGAAAACCAACTTTTCTAATACAAGAAGTAATTTAGTGACAAGAACATCATTGTTTTACAGTTTTTTACAAGTCCTTTTAATGTCTGGCTTAATAGAAAACAACTGGGTTCTTATATCTGCATCTGCATATAATCTTTTGCAATATCACATGTCATGCAGTCTCTGGAAAACTCAACTGTACAATCATGAGAGCATGAGTAAAAAAGATAAATTCCACCTTTGTATTATTGTGAAAGCAGTTTTGACCTTACAGACACCCTGAAAGGATTTCAGATACCCCTAGCAGTTCCTGTGCCATTCTTTGATAACTACTGCTAAAATGAGTGAACCCCAAAATATTATTGATTACATATGCTATGAATAAGAGTTTGAGTAATTACTCCCTACTGTATAGATATGTTGTATGCCTTGTAAAAAATACACAAAATAAAAAATTTAAAGTTAAAATTAAAGACATTAATAAAGTTTAAAAAAATTTTCTTCCCACACCTCAAGTACTATCTTACATAGCACACATCTTGTTAGAGACCCATTGTTGTAGAGGATGAAGATGGACACAAGACGAATTTGGTGAGCAGAGGGCCTGTGATGTCAAACTTTGAGAAAGCTATATCCATAAAGTGGTGAAATGTAATATTTATAAGGAGTGAAGGGAGTGATGGAGGGTGAGGAAGTAGAGACAAACTGCTCCAACACATGGTGAGAGACAGGACAATAATTGATTTTCTTGGCCAGGCAAAGACTAGGTACTTCTGCATTTGAAACTCTTGAAAATGAATTTAAAGAAGCCAATTAGCACTGCAAGCATGAGTTATCATTGACTTCTCTCACAAGAACAAAATAAATAAAACAAAGTCCTTGGCAGATACTTTGGAGATTTTTTGAAAACTGGTGTTTTTTTCTTTTCCATAACAGTCGGATAATGCAAATAGTTGTACGGAGTTTTGTTTATTCTAAGGAGGTCAGAACAAGTCGTTCTAATGGTTTTGAATTGGCATGAGTAGGCAGGACTCGCCTCACTGTTTGCGGATAGGTAGGTACTCCTCTTTACAAATGAGCAAAGTGGCACCCACCGACCTGCCTGCTATATATTTCTTTCCTTCCTCCAGACAAATGTATTGCTCAACACAAGAACTTCATTCTAAAGACAAATGCTCACTAAATACCTCCTAATCCTCAAACAGGGCTCTTCTGGTAACATGTTAAGATGTCAAGTGTCAGAGGCATATGCATTTTTGCTGGCCACTCTCAACTCTCAATGGGCAACATTTCAGTAGCCTGAGAAAGACTTCTGCAGAGTTTTAGTGACTGTAAAACAAACATAGGAGCAAGGCAAGTAATTGCCAAGCCAAACCATGGAGGGCAAGTGTCTGCCACGGCAGCTTCAGAGCTGATTTAGGGACTTTAACATATATTGTATATTATGATGACAACAACAAAAATATGTTTTATTTAGTACCAACTAAATGCCAGTAGCTGTGTTATGAGCTGACTGGTGTTAGTCTGTAAGAGACAAAACAAGGTAAGGGGTATTAACCACATGTTGCAGAGGAGGAGGCTCTGAGAAGTGAGGAAACTTATTTAAGGCTGTCCAGCTAATAAGAGGAGGAGCTTAAACCCACAGATACAGGACCTTTTACTCCAGTGATATAGGCTAACCGCACCAGGGATGATCCAAGAAAATAGAGTACTCAAGACATTGGCTTTTGGTTTGTAGTCTCCCAATGTAATTTTATAACAGATTAATTGTGCCAACAAAAAAGTGAGAAAGTATCGGGGTTGTAAATAATTTCTCCTCCCTTTTATCTTTCCACTAAAACTAAATTTTTTTTAAAAATCCCTCAAATTTGGATTCAAATCACATTTCTTAGAATACTGTGAAATACTTGGCTCAGGTTTATGTCCTCTCCCAAAGCCAAATTACACTGCTATTGCCCCATCTTTATAGAGAGTGAAAAAATAGTGGTGACTTCTTTGATTTCTCTCTTTCCTCACTATACACATATAGGCTTTTTCTTATAAATATAAATTTTATTTTTTTAAGTAAACAAAATAGCCGTTTACCAGTCTCTTGCTTATTCTGGTCGCAAAAAGTGGGCAATTCTTTTCCCTGACTGGCTAAAGCAGAAACATTAAGGGAATTTCTGTGGGAGGGATTACTTGGTACCTAGGAATTGCGTGAATTGTTTGTTTTGCCTGTTTGCCAGCTCTTCCTGTGTCTGTTGTCAGTGATTTTTTTACCAGAATGGCCTAATTATTGTGGTTCAAATTCCAAGTTGTTATAGGAAAGGTGCTTCTACTTTCTGCCACACTTTCTATATGACACATGTTCTTTTTTTAATGTATTTTTTATTGTTGATAATATTCCATATTTTCCCGTTATCCCCCTCTGCCCCCCTCCTCCTAACCTCTACCTACCCACTAGGTCTTCACTACCCTATAGCGGGCCGAGAAGAGATAAACCAAAGAACTTATATACTTATATGCATAGTTCAAGGATCCGGGCAATAGGATAATAACACGTGTTCTTTATACCACCCATTCTTAGAATCTCAGAGATAACAGGAAATGCTCTAGGAATACTGGAATGATCCCTTTGGCTTTGTGAAAGCATGTGCTTTTACTGGAAAACAAGTAAACTTCTTGAATCCAAAAGTGATGAATTATTCTTGTGTGAATGTGGCACAAGGACTGTTTGAAACATAGTAGGCACATTTATCAACTCCTTGAAGCCAAAAATGATCAGTTTTGAGCCCTCGGCACCTAGTACAAAATCTGCTTGACATATAGTAGGCACTTGATACGTGTTTGTTAAATCAAGGTATTAAAAGCTTGATCAAGTTGTTTGCAGGAACACCAAAACAAAAATGCCAAGCCTGCTGAGGAGGCATCTATCAGTGAAATGGGGAAGAACCTATTGTATATTTATGACTACTCAGTATTCTCTAATTTGCTGTTTCATAGATTGTATTGTGTGATAATTTTAGATTGGGGTTGAAAATATATCAGGATCAATTTTTTTCTCTAAAGGGCCAGATAGTAAATATTTTAGGCGTTGCAGGCCAGCCATATATGGTCTCTGTGGCAATTACTCACCTCTGTCACTGTATTGTGAAAGCAGATATACATAGTATAGAAATGAGTGCGTATGGCTGTCTTCAAAGAAACTTTCTTTATAAAAACAGGCTGCAGGCTGGATTTGGCTCAAGGACCAGAGTTGCCTGTTTCTGACTTTAGGGATTGAAAAAATTTAAAAATATATATTTTTATTGATTTCAGAGAGGAAGGGAGAGGGAGAGAAAGATAGAAACATCAATGATGAGAGAGAATCATTGATTGGCTGCCTCCTGCACACCCCCGACTGGCGATCGAGCCTGTAACCCCAGCATGTGCCCTGACCAGGAATCGAACTGTGACCTTCTGGTTCAGAGGTTGATGCTCAACCACTGGACCATGCCATTGGCCAGGCTAGGAATTGAAACTTAATGGATTTCTAAAGCATATCAAAATATATTTTGTGGATGTTAACTGGATTACTGTGTATAAATGTTGAATCATTATGTTGTACACCTGAAACTAATATAATGTTTTATGTCAATTATACCTTAATTAAAAGAAAGGTATTCTTCTGTGAATCAGCTTTTATCTGAAAACAAATGACCATATATAAAAGTCTTTTAAAAATAGAGATGGCCTCTGTAACCATTAATGTAGGTCAGTGGATTTGGCATTTAGGTAGAGGGTAGAGAGGTAGGGGTTGCATTCAGTGAGATCTCTCATTAATCTAACCATTGGTTTAAGGTATTGGTTATTAAGGGTTTATACCAGCCGTGGGCAAACTATGGCCCGCGGGCCGGATCCGGCCCATTTGAAATGAATAAAACTAAAAAAAAAAAAAAAAAAAAAAAAGACCGTACCCTTTTATGTAATGATGTTTATTTTGAATTTATATTAGTTCACACAAACACTCCATCCATGCTTTTGTTCCGGCCCTCCGGTCCAGTTTAAGAACCCATTGTGCCCCTCGAGTCAAAAAGTTTGCCCAGCCCTGGTTTATACCCTAGGCCCATGGTTGGCAAACTGCAGCTCAGGAGCCACATGCAGCTCTTTGGCCCCTTGAGTATGGCTCTTCCTAAGCCTTAGGAGTACCCTAATTAAGTTAATAACAATGTACCTACCTGTTTAGTTTAAGTTTAAAAAATTGGGCTCTCAAAAGAAATTTTTATCGTTTTACTGTTGATATTTGGCTCTGCTGACTAATGAGTTTGCCGACCACTGACCTAGGCAAATATTTATGTATGGATATTTAAGTTACATAATTTTATTTTATTTTAATTTTTTTAAATATATTTTTATGGATTTCAGAGAGGAAGGGAGAAGGAGAGAGAGAGAGAAAGAGAGAGAGAGAGAGAGAGAAATATCAATGGTGAGAGAGAATCTTTGGTCAGCTGCCTCCTGCATGCTCCACATTGGGGATAAGCCCATAACCCAGGCATGTGCTCTGTGACCTCCTGGTGTATAAGTTGACGCTTAACCACTGAGCCATGCCTGCTGGGCTAACTTACATCATTTTAAATGAAAATGTAGGAACTACCCTGGCTGGTCTGGCTCAGTGGATAGAGTGTCAGCCTGCAGACTGAGGGGTTCCGGGTCAATTCTGGTCAAGGGCACATGCCTGGTTGCGGGCTTGACCCCCAGTGGGAGTGGTACAGGAGGCAGCCAATGATTCTCTCTCATCATTGATGTTCCTATCTCTCTAACTCCTTCTCCATTCCTCTCTGAAATTAATAAAGATATATTTTATAAAAATTAAAAATAACCTTTTTAAAAAAATTAGGAACCATTAAAATGTTCACCATTAGAAGAATGGATAGGTATAGCATAGTATAACATAAAAAAATATATCTATTGCCAGCCTCTCACTACCACATTTTTGAATCCTAGCACATTTAAAAGTTGTAAATGAAACTACCAAACAGAAAGGTATGTTTCATCCTCTTACTTTGACAAATATACTTTCCAAATGACCTGGGAGTTCAGGTTTAAGTTTAGAATTTTTGGACTCTGGAATTCCATGCTAGAATGTGGTGGAACGGGGAGAGCCAGTCCCCTACACCCCCTAGCTCTGTTTTAGTCCCACACCAAGAGTAGCCTTACACACACTTGTGAGGACACCCAACCCTTACATCCAAAATCCAACAACACTCTCTGACCACTTGGCCATCCTTGGGCCTAATGTATATAGTGCTGCACAGCTGGCCCTTAGGGATGAGCCTGTAGAAAAGTCTGAGCAGGGCCTCTTGGTAATGGGATTTCAGGATTCCACATACCTCAAGAATGGTCTAGAAGGATAACACAGACTCTGTGTGGATATATCCTCCTTTCCCTGTGGACCCTGCTCTTGTGGGGAGGGGTGTAGCAAGTGGTGGACCAGAGCAGAACTGCTATAAAATACTAGGCCCTTGGCAGGATGCCTGTGCCTGCTTACAATGTCTTATAACAGTTTTCAAAAACATGAGAAATGTTTTAATATGATTTTAGGTGAAAGAGATTTAATAGTAAATGTGTAGACTGACCTCAATTATGAGGCAAGAAAAAGCAGAACTAGAAGAAACATACCTAAATGTTAAATGCAATTATTGCTGAGTACTGAGATTAGAGTGATTAAAAAACAACAACAAACACACAAGTGAACTTTTACAACAAGCAAAGCCCAAAGTGAGTAGAAGAAAGGAAATAATAAAGATCAGAGTAAAAAGAAATGAAATAAGCATCTTAAAAAAACAATACAAAAGACCAATGAAAGCAAAAGCTGGTTCTTTGAAAAGGTAAACAAGATGGACAAATCTTCAACCAGACTCATCAAGAAAAAAGAGAGAGGACCCAAATAAATAAAATCAAACATGAAAGAGGAGAAGTAACAACTGACAGCAAAGAAATACAAAGGATGGTCAAGAAATATTATGGACAACTGTATGCCAACAAATTAGACAATCTGGAAGAAATAGATAAGTTCCTAGGAACATACAATCTTACAAAACTGAATCAGGAAGAATGAGAGAATCTGAATAGACAGATTGCAACTAGTAGAATTGAAGCAGTAATAAAATAAAATAAAACTCCCAACAAACAAAAGTCCTAGATTGGGTGCCTTCACAGGTAAAGTTTACCAAACATTCAAAGAACTAACACCTATTCTTCTCAAACCATTTCAGATATTCAAGAGGAAGGAAGACTCCCAAGCTCATTTTCCAATGTCAACATTATTCTAATTCCAAAATCAGATAAAAACACTACAAAGGAAGAAAGTTATAGGCCAGTATCCCTGATGAGCATAGATACTAAAATCCTCAACAAAATATTAGCAAACCAGATCCAGCAATACATTAAAAAGTGGAATTTATTCGGGGATGCCAGGCTCATACAATGTCCACAAATCAATAAATATGATACACCACATAAACAAAACAAAGGATAAAAACCACATGATTATATAATAGATGCAGAAAAAGCTTTTGATAAAATCCAGCACCCATTTATAAAAACTCTCAGCAAAGTGGAGAGGGAACATACCTCAACATAATAAAGGTCATGGATGACAAACAGCCAACATCATACTCAATGGGGAAGAACTATAAGCATTTCCTTTAAGATTGGGAACAAGATGTCCACTTTCACCACTCTGATTCAACATAGTACTGGAAGTCCTGGCCACAGCAGTCCGACAAGAATAAGAAATGAAAGGAAGAAGTAAAACTGTTATTATTCACAGATGACATGATACTGTACATAGAGAACCCTAAAGATTCCACCAAAAAACGACTAGAACTGATAAATGAATTCAGTAAAGTAGCAGGATACAAAATAAATATCCAGAAATCAGTTGCATTTTAATACATCAATAATGAACTATCAGAAAAAGAAACTAAGAAAACAATCCCATTTACAATTGCATCAAGAAAATAAAATACCTAGGAATAAACTTAACCAAGGATGTGAAAGATCTGTACTCAGAAAATTTAAAACATCAAAAAAAGAAATTAAGATACAGCCCAGTTGTGGCTCAGTGGTTGAACACTGACCTATGAACCAGGAAGTCATGGGTCGATTCCTGGTCAGGGCACATGCCTGAATTGCAGGCTCAATCCCCAGTAGGGGACATTTAGGAGGCAGCCAATAAATGATTCTCTCTCATTATTAATGTTTCTATCTCTCTTTCCCTCTCTCTTCCTCTCTGAAATCACTAAAAATATATCTTTTTAAAAAGAAGATACAAATAAGTGGAAGCATATACTGTGTTCATGGATAGAAAGAATTAACATCATTAAAATATCCATACTGCCCTAGCCGGTTTGGCTCAGTAGATAGAGCGTTGACCTGCGGACCAAAGGGACCTGTGTTTGATTCCGGTCAAGGGCACATACCTTGGTTGCAGGCTTTTCCCAGGCCTGGGCCCTGGTCAGGGTGCATGCAGGAGGCAACTATTCAATGTGTTTCTCTCACATTGATGTTTCAGTCTTCCCTTGTCTCTTCCACTCTCTCTAAAAGATCAATGGAAAATATCCTTGGTTGAGGAATAGCAAAACAAAACAACATAAAAAAATGTCCATACTATCCAAAGCAATCTATAGATTCAACGCAGTTCCTATCAAGATACCAATGGCGGATTTCACAGAACTAAAACAAATATTCAAAAAATCATATGGAATCACAAGAGACCCTGAATAGCCACAGCAATCCTGAGAAAGAAGAACAAAGTTTGAGGACATAGAGATGGCCGATAGACATATGAAAAGATGCTCAACGTCACTGACCGTCAGAGAAATGCAAATTAAAACTGCGATGAGATGTCACCTTACACCTGTCAGAATGGCTATCATGAACAATCAACAGACAAGTGTTGGCGAGGATGTGGAGAAAAGGGATCCCTTGTGTACTGTTGGTGAGAATGCAGACTGGTGCAGCCACTGTGGAAAGCAGTATGGAGTTACCTCCTAAAAATGGAACTGCCTTATGACCCAACAATTCAATTTCTGGGAATGTATTTGAAGAAACTTAAACACTAATTCAAAAGAATATATGCACCCCTATCTTCATTGCATCATTATTTACAATAGCCAAGATTTGGAAGCAGCCCAAGTGTCCATCAGTAGATAAGTAGATTAAAAAAAAAATCTGTGTTACATTTACACCATGGAATACTACCGAGCCATAAAAAAGAAGGACGTTTTACTTTTGTGACAGCATGGATGGACCTGGACAGTATTATGCAAAGTGAAATAAGTCAGAGAAAAGCAAGCACCATATGATTTCACTTATATGTGGAATCTAATGAACAAAACAAACTAACAAACAAAATAGAAGCAGACACATAAATACAGAGAACAAATTGACAGCTGTCAGGGGAGGAGGTGTTGGGAAGGCTGAGTAAAGAAAGTGAAGGGATTAAGCAAACACATGCTCACATACACAAAACCCCTCATAGGTACAGACAACAGTATGGTGATTAGCAGAGGGAAAGGGGGGAAATGGTGATGGAGGGAGACTTGACTTGGAGTGGTGAACACACAAAATAATACAGAAATGATGTGTTATAGAATTGTACACCTGAAATTTATATAATTTTATTAAGCAATGTCACCCAATAAATTCAATACAGAAAAAAAATACTTGAACGTTTTCTCTACTCACTGTATGTCCCACAGGGAGCATGTGTTACATTAATAATCAGGAGAAAGATAATATAAAACACCTACATTTTTTACCAAAAGTGTTAAATGCAGATAATACTACAATAATTGGTTTTCTTTATCATAGTTCTCAGGAGGCTGGAAAAATTATTTTTTACCCTCCTTTTGATCTTTAAAATAGAATGTATTGCCTTTCTTATGATGAAAGCCTTCACAATGAAGGGCATCCTAAAACTTGGTGGAGGAAGTCAGTGTGCGACAGTGAGGGCAGATCTTGGTGTGGATCTCATTCTGACTCTTTACTATGTGTAGCATTAAGGAAATCTTTTAACTTCTCTGAACTTCAAGTTTTTTTGGTTTTGTTTTTTTAATGATGGTGTCTATTTTTAATATATTTTTATTGATTTCAGAGAGGAAGAGAGAGAGAGAAACATCAGTGATGAGAGAGAATCATTGATCTGCTGCCTCCTGCATGCCCCACACTGGGGATCGAGGACCGCAACCCAGGCATGTGCCCTTGACCAGAATCGAACCTGGGACTCTTCAGTCCGCAGGCCAGAGCTCTATCCACTGAGCCAGACTGGCTAGGGCAGTTTTCTTTTGCTTTTAAATGGGGATAAAATAGCTACCTCATAAGAAGCTTGAGGGTAATCATGTGTAATAGCCTACGAAGAGGACTTGGTGTGGAGTAGGCCATTGGTTTACTTTTCTCTCTACTAGATCTCTCCCCCCATTATGTGACTTGTGAGCCAGGAGTAGAACAGAGATAAAAGTGTTCTGTCTCTTGGGTTGTTTGTACATGAATAGAAAACACATATAGTAGATAATGATGAGCAGAGAACAGTATTCAAACTAAGTACAAAGAGTGAAACTAAGGTGGATGTATTTGTGGTTTGGGGAGCATTGGCTATTCATTTTTTTTTTTTTTTTAGTCTGGTGAGTGTTTCACCCAAATACATGATGTTTAAACATGTACATTAAAATAACTGAAACCAAAACATTAAAAAAAACTCAAACCAGAACTCCCCAGAGGCTATAACCAGAGTTTGTATGATCTTGGAAACATTACATGGATAGAAAGGTGCACACAATAGACAAATCTTTTCAAAATTCACTTAGAGGCTGGGTGGGGGATATAAGCTATTAATTTTACTATAGACTGGGTTCCTAGCTATAGTCTGCTTATTACAATAAACTAGGGAAACATGTTTGTGACAAGCAAAAAACAAATCTGCCACATTTAGCTCTGGTGTTATTGAAGGCATCAGCAAAACTAGGGCATGAGCAATTTCCTTTTGTGCTAGTCTTTGTCTAAGTGCTGGAAGAGAGCAATCTGGCTCAAATTACAGAAAACCAGAAAAAGTGAAACATTATGTTTAGAATACTCTTAAGATTACTGCTGAAATTTCTCTCCCAGATCTCTTTGTTGCTGCCAAATGACATTGACTCATTTTGATGGTGGCTGAAGAGATGAAGTCAGTGTTATTGGACAGAACACCGCATGCTGTTGTGTTCTTGGGACTCTCTGAGCTTGCTGTCTCCTCTTGCTACTGGGCTTTTATAAAAAATAGTAGCTAATGTTTCCAGAAGTTGTTTTAAATTGTTGAAAAGAGAGTATCTATAGAAATACAAAGTTATACTGCCATTATTATTACTTACTACTATAATTTTAAAAAAATTCATCATGTTTCTTAGCAACATTTTTGCTGATACATTTTAAAAATTCCCCTACCCAAAGTTATATAATATTTTAAAATAATTGTAAACTCATTATATAGTAATTTTGTAATTATAAAACAAATATCAGTTTATCAGGTGTTTTTCCTTCAACTAAGAAGTATGATCTCCTGCCCTGCCAGCATGGCTCAATAGTTGAGTGTCGACCTATGAACCAGGTGGTCACAGTTCGATTCCTGGTCAGGGCACGTGTCAGGGTTGTGGGCTCAATCGCTAATGAGGGGTGTGCAAGAGGCACCCAATCAGTGATTCTCCCTCATCATTGATGTTTCTATCTCTCTCTCCCTCTCCCTTCCTCTCTGAAATCAATAAATATATATATTAAAAAATAGGGAATTAGTCCCTAAATTCAAATGAAGTCCCCATGGTCCCTAGGGTGTCTTACTGAGGTTTTTGCTTTTGTTTTTCCCTAGATATAGACAGCATACTGGCTTTAAAGGCTCTACCTTATCCTTTCTAGATTCTTTTGATTATATGCCTCTTAAAACGTGGTCTAGATCAGTGGTTGGCAAACTGCGGCTCGCAAGCCACATGCGGCTCTTTGGCCCCTTGAGTGTGGCCACAAAGTTTCAATCGCACTGTACGTGCGTGCCCACACGTGGTATGTTGTGGAAGAGCCACACTCAAGGGGCCGCAGTTTGCCAACCACTGGTCTAGATTCTTCCAAAGAACTAGTGTGACCTTGACAAGGCCCATATCTATGTGTGGAAACCAAGTCATAATTCTAATTAGTATGAAATTCAGATACTTGTTGTATATTCTGTTCTTTACCTTCATGAAGAGTGAGTGACAAATAAACATGTCAGTGTCACATATTTATTCCAAATACCATATGTGGGATGTGTCAGATTCAGATTATAGTGATAAATCCTTCACCCTCATAAGAATAATCTGAGCTCTTCATTCCAACTGTAAAACAGTGCTCACCAGATACCCCTGGACAGAACACTGATGGTTAAATGATCTTGGCCCAGGCATTTCCCCTCCCAGGAGTTACTTGTTTGTTCCCAATCATGTATTTGCCAGTTGTAATTGCACAATTTAATTAGACATTAAATAACGAATGAAATGTAAATTTTAAAAAATATAGTTATTTTTTCTGTGAGAACTTAGGTTAAACAATGTGGAAAAGACTTGATTTGCCAAAAGTAATTCATTTTTTAAAAATTGTCTTTATTGATTTTAGAGAGAGAGAAACATCGATTTGTTGTTCCACTTATTTATACATTCATTGGTTGCTTCTTATATGTGCCCTGACCAGGGACTGAACCCACAACCTTGGCATATCGGGATGATGCTCTAACCAACTGAGTTACTGGGCTAGGGTCACCAAAAAATACTCTTAATGTAATAGGTGTGGTTTAAGTACTGTAAAAGATATTGATAGGAAGAATCATCAAAATATACAAGTATTCTGAACTCATATTCTTTCATAAGTGTATTTAAATTCTTATTTTCTAAACAAATGGATACTGGAAATTACAGATAATGCATTATGAATGTGGTTCATCAAAGGAACCTCCAAGCAGTTGCCTCATACCCAAAGCAAAAGCTCTCGTCCTTCACTCAAAGATTAGCAAAGGAATTCACATTTATATGTTTCAAATTAAATGTATACGTGGATCTCTGTGTGAATGTGTGAGTCTCCACTTTAATCAGTCAGGGTAGAGTCAGGGAAACAGTCACTATAAATATTATGGGAATTTATTTTAGTAATTATAAATTTCACAAATGTGGGGGGATCTGGGAAAATGCAGTTCTGAAAAGGGTAGTCAGAGGCTCATGGAATCACTCACCAGGCATTCTGAAACACTCCTGTGGGTGCTGAGCACGGTCTGCTCTCAAAGTGGGACCTCACCTCATGGAAAGGTCCCTGGGAAACTGTTGTCTCCATGTAGCTGCCTCTGGAAGCCACAGCCAGCATCTGGTGGCCAGCCTGGAGTCACTCTTGGCCAGCAGTCAGGGCAGAAAGCTAGATGTGGAAGAGGAGAGCAAGAACAAGTGATCCACTTTGTCGCACGTGACAGTCTATCCTTGTTTCTAACTGCAGTGACAATCTTAGATGTTTTCTTGAGGCAATTCTATTAAACTTCTGAGAAATAAAAACTTCAGCTCTATTTAAATTATTAGAAAGAAGGAAATCTTTAAAATTCTTTTTTATGATGCTATCATGATAGTGGTATCCAAACCCAACAAAGATAGCATACAACAGACAACCACAGATAATTCGAAAGCATACTAAAACAGTGATATACTATTACCAAGTGGGACTTATTCTGGGAATCCTAAAATTGTTTGAATAGTCTTCTGCATGAATGAAAAAAACATAATTTTATCTTCATAGAAATTGAAAAGTTACTTTGTAAATTCAACATTTGCCCTTGGTTAAAAACTCCTAAAAAATAGAAAATGATGAAAAAAAAGCAAGAGATGCATATTTTCTTTGCTTGATACACTACTAGTATGTATCCAATCCCACACCAGCATCATGCTTAATGGGGATATATTAGGAGCATTCAAAATAAGGATGTTCATTATTACCAACTTGATTTATTACTATTGTGGGCTATTAGACAATGAAGTTAGAAAAGAGAAAGAGTTTAAAAATTTTTAAATGGAAAAAGAGGAGGTGAGATTACCATTTTGCAGATGATGTGATTATCTTGCTCATAAACTCATGAGAATCAACTGAAAAGCTGTTAAACATTAAGAGAATTCAGAAAGTAGCCAGATATATCATTTAAACGTGAAAGTAAGTAGTGTTTATAAAGATACCATTTAGATTAACAAGAAAATAGCTTTAAGAGAAATATGCTTGGTCTAAATTAGTGGTTCTCAGTTGGGGCTGATTTTGCCCCCAAGGGACACCTGGCAATATCTAAAGACATTTTCCTAAAATAGGTTTTTTAGTGATTTATGTTACAGAGAGGACGGGAGAGGGAGGGAGAGAGAGAAGCATCAATCAGTTGCCTCTTGCATGCCCTCCAACAAGAATTGAGCCCAAAGCCTGGACAAGTGCCCTGACCAGGAACTGAACCTGTGACCTCTCCATGCATGGGACGGCGCTCAGCTAACTGAACCACACTGGCCAGGGCTCTAGAAACATTTTTTGATTGTCCAATGTCAATAGAACTGAGGTTGAGAAGAACTCATTTAGGTGAAGACAACTTTAAAGTGCTACTTAGAACTATAGAGGAAAGCTAATCCATGAGGAAAGCTCTACAATGGCAAAATATATAAATTTCCCTATTGATATATAAATTTAATGAGATATCAATAAAAAAGAATTTGAACCAGAAAAGCTCATTCAAAATTTCTTATATAAAATTAAGCAATAAATTTAAGAAAATTTCTGAATAAGAACAGTAGCAGTGTGAAGGACAATCTTTGTCAAATATTAAATATGAAGCTATGACAAATATAACATTGAAGTCATCATAAGAGCCTGAAATAATACTGGAATTTAGGATATAATAAGGAAAACCTTTCAACCCAGAGGGACTGTCAAAAGCTGGGAATTGTATAAGCAGATTTTCTCAAACTGAGTCTAAAATGAGAGGAAACAAGTTTGGGTGGGTTCCTGAGTGTCTTCTCTGAGTAAAGTGCAAATACTTTTAGAATGACTTTTGTGGTGTCTGTTGTGTCTATATAGTTATTTGCTTACTTTTAGATAATGGACTATGTCTCCAGTAGTTGAGATTTCTGGGCCAATGACCCCGAGAGAAGTTGTAACTGTATTTGAATTGTTGGGAAAATTCTATACTATTTCATGAAATGATATGCACTTAGCACATAGATGTTTAATTCATGTTTATTGAACCTGACTGAAGAAGCACTATATTATCCTATCATTCTGGGTAAGAGCAAAAACTGCATCAGAGAGCTTAGTTTGTGAGCAGTTGAGTGCAGACGTACCCCTATTTATACAGAGTCATTTGGCTCATAAGGGAAAGTTAAATCTTGATTAAATATGGAAGGCATTATTCACATGTTAAGATAACAGGTAGCTGGAAATTCTAGGTAACTGGCAATTTTTGTGTCTTTAAAAACCAACCAGAGCCCTAACCGGTTTGGCTTAGTGGATAGAGCGTCGGCCTGTGGACTGAAAGGTCCCAGGTTCGATTCCAGCCAAGGACATGTACCTTGGTTGCGGGCACATCCCCAGTGGGAGGTATGCAGGAGGCAGCTGATCGATGTTTCTCTCTCATCGATCTTTCTAACTCTCTATCCCTCTCCTTTCCTCTCTGTGAAAAATCAATAAAATATATATTTTTTAAAAAATCAACCAGAAAAAAATTTTTTGGTTTTAATCTCTATTATTGCAAATGTGCCTAAGGGAATGACTCCACTCTTCTGCTCTAGAATGAGACCATATCTGGGATGAGCTAATTACTGCATGTGAGGACTCCTCCTGGGTCTCAGGGTTACAGTCCT
This sequence comes from Myotis daubentonii, assembly GCF_963259705.1. Lineage (NCBI taxonomy): Eukaryota > Metazoa > Chordata > Mammalia > Chiroptera > Vespertilionidae > Myotis > Myotis daubentonii. Next base: position 56,721,125 of record NC_081847.1, on the reverse strand, counting down.
CAATAGCATTTCTCACTACAACATGGTGTAGTTATAGTTTCTGATTACTTGATACACAAGATGGCTTTTCATCATTCTTAGGATGCTCATTGGAATTTGAGAGTGATTTTAAATAAAATTATTGGTAAGAGTTTATTTTATTGATCTTTATTTTATATCAATTTTATATATAATGTTATAACTTTTGAGGTTCCAAATGTCACCAAAGTCTCCTTAGTAGAGGAATTCTACCTGTCTTAATCTGTTTCCAATTAGGCTAGACAAGTTGCCATAGATAGTGTTTTCATGGGGTGAACCTTCTTTCTGGTCAGAAGCTTTTGGTAAAATGTTAGTACATAATGACCTTACAAGATAAATTTAACATTTTCTTCTGTAAGATGAAGGTGGAGTGCTAGAGAGATTAAAGAATTTTCCAAGTTTACGTAGTGAGTACCATAGCTAGAATTGTAACCTTGGTCATCCAACTCTAGAACTATACCTCTCAAACACTCTGGATCACACACTGGTGACATCAGAAACAAGTGAAATATAGACAATGGGTTTACTGGGGGGGAAATGTTAGTTATAATAAGTTTACACAAATGGCAGCGTTATCTGCTATTCATCTTTGGTGGACAAATAACCAGATATTTTCTAGATTCCTCCTTAAACCTTCCTTCTATGCTCAGACGCAACCTAGAAATTGAATTTAGTGAAATATAGGCCACACTGCTCAACACTATATGGCAGAGAATATTTGTCATCTTGGCTTGTTGTGAAGGTATATCTGTATAATTTTTAGTCTAATATTTGCTAGTTAATTATAATAAACTAGAGGCCCGGTACACAAAATTTGTGCACCGGTGCGGTCCCTAGACCTGGCTGGCAATCAAAGTGCGAGCATCTGGCATGGAAGGGCAGGTCCCAGCTGACCTCTGGGCCCTGGGCAGCCCCTGGGCCCCTGCACGCCCCCCTTTGCCTGAGTCATTGGGCCCCCACTCGGCTCCCTCAGCGCCTGGAAGCTGGGTGGCAGCCCTGCCCACCACCACCGCCACTGGTCGCCATCTGCAGGGCAATCGGTGGGGCGATCGGGCCCTGCTCGCACCCACCTTGGCCTGGTGCGGCCCACTCACCTGCTCCACCATCCTGCCATGGTCCTGATCTCATCAGGGCCCATCAAGGCTGGTAGTGCCTCCACTGCCGCCCACTGCCCGTGCCGTGTCGCTGATGCCCACCATGTTCCACGCCACCTCCTGGTGGTCAGCACACGTCATAGCGAGTGGTCAGACTCCCAGTTGAGGCGACAGTTTGCACATTAGGATTTAGTATATAGGATTGGGAGAGTCCATTGATAGGTAAAGCTACTTACTAAATGACCCCAAACAGGGAACTGGTTATAAATTATGGTACATTTAGCCATCCAAACCTGGGCTTTTGTTTGCTGGGAGTTTTTTATTATTATTATTATTATTACTGCTTCTATTTTATCAGTTATTATTGGCCTATTCAGGTTTTCAGATTCTTCCTTATTCAGTTTTGGGAGATTGTATTTTTCTAGGAATTTTTCCATTTCATCCACATTGTCCAGCTTGTTGGCATATAATTGTTCATAGTATTTTCTTACAATCCTTTGCATTTCTGTGGTGGCAGTGGTTACTGCTCTACTTTCGTTTCTGATTTTAGTTATTTGGGTCCTTTTTTTTTTTTCTTGATGAGTGTTGCTAATGGTTCATCAATCTTGATTGTTAAATTACTAGAGGCCTTATGCATGAAATTCATGCAAGGGGCTTGGCCCTTGTAGCCCCAGCTTTGTCCAAAGGTCATTCGGAAGGACGTCTGGAAGGTCGTTTGGCTGTCCAGTCTAATTAGCATATTATGCTTTTATTATTATATATGATAACATTTATATGGTAAAATTTTTAATAGTCTTCAGAGGTTATCATAGATTATTTTCTAGCATAAGAAAATATAAGTTGATAAATAAAAAACAGCAGTGAATATAATTTCTGTTAGAAAAATTACGCACATACAAAAACTAAACAAAAACTAAGATAATAATGAAAAAAGAAATTGTTTTTGTTAGAATTAGGCTTGGCAATGAGTAAGAGGTAAGAAATAGTGGTTTAAATAAAATAGATCTTATTTTTCTCTCACCTTTAAAAAAACCCCAGGAGAGACAAACTAGGCCTGAGATGGTTACAGTCTTTTGCTCCAAAATGCATGGCTGCTGTTAATAAATACACCTGGTGGTCCAAGACTGATAGCTCCAACGATCTTGTCCACAGTCCTTCCCCATACTCAGTGGTAGTTTTATATTCTTTATTTTTTTATTGTTTATCCTCACCTGAGGATGTGTTTTTCATTGATTGTAGAGAGAATGAAAGGCAGAGAGAGAGAGAGAAATATCGATGTGGGAGAGAAACACGGATGATTGATAGTTTGCCTCCCATACAGGCCCCCGACTGAGGATTGAGCCCTTAATCTAGGCATGTGCCCTGCCCAGGAATCAAACCCACTACCTTTTGGTATGTGGGACGGCACTCTAACCAACTGAGCCACGCCAGCCAAGGCTTAATAGTCATCTTATAAAAGTGAATGTGCTGGCTAATCATGTAGTTTAGTGAATTAACCATGTTGCTTTTCATTAAAATGTCATATTGATTTTATTTCTGCTTGTAACACTTTAGTTCATTGTTAATGCAAATCATCTTTTAATATGATATAATAGATACCAACAAAACAATAATATGAGAAGAAGACTGCTGCTACCTTCTGAAAAGGATTTGTGTTCTCTTTGACCTGACCCTCTAATGTATGAAAGTGATCATTAAACAAGTTCTTCCCACTTAGAAACTTCCCGAGCAGTAAAAGAATGGCTTTAACTACCCTGTTGTTCCTCCTGACTCTTTCTCTAAACGTGCTTTCATTTCCCATTTGGCACATGTAGCCTTTTGGCAGATGTCTGCTCTTTTTTCTTTTTTCACCTCATCGTCTCATACTTACAGACCGGTCTAGCCACAGACTGCAGTGAGCCTTTCAGTTTATGAAATAAACCATGACACTTTGAATTTCTGGGGCAACTGTTAAAAATTAAAATTTATAGTAAGAGTCATGGGATTCCTTTCGAAGGGAAGTAGAAGTAAAAGAATACCATATTTGAAATATTATTTTCCTAAGGTTTCAATCTATTCTTAAATTCCCTTCTGTGGGGCCCAGGAGTTAGTGACATAGGGTAAAAAAAGAACTTTGGCCTGTGATTCTACAAAATTACACACACAGAAACAGGGCAACACTTCCTTAATTAGCATGTCCAAATAAATAGCATGACATTTACTCAAGTGCTCAAACTAGAAACTTCTCAGTTACCCTAGATTTCTCCTCCCTGCCTTACATCTCCTCGTGGGTCACTAAGTTCCATCAGTTCAACATCCTACATAAGTCTTAAACAAATAGTCCTTCATTGTCTTTTACCAAACTCTAAATCATCTCCTTCCCAAACTCTAATTTCTGACTGTTGCTGTTACTGTTCCCTTTCCAATGTTTTCCTTTTGGTCCGGTGAATTACCTTTTTGAAAAACAAATTTGATCATGTCACTCTTTGTCTATAATCTTTAAGGTTCCCCCCGCCCGCTCCTTTAGCTGTTAAAAAACATTTTTTTAAGCCTCATTGCTTTTCCTAACCTGGCTTCACTCTCTAGTCTAATTCCTGCCATTTTGCCTTCATGCACTCTAGGGCTCCGACATGCAAAGTGACACTCACTTCTTTTTCCTTATAGTTCCCCACCCTTTCTCTGTCATACAAACTTCGGCTCATCTTTGAAATCCTAAGGGCCACCCCCTCCTCACGCCCAGGCTTCAGTGTTCTCGAGTACATTACGTGTGTTCTCTATTACACAGTAAGTAGTTTTCACGTCAGCCCCTCTGAGCTGTGAACTTCAGGATCGTATGGTCTTATTCCTGAATGTCTCCTCGGCATCTCTCAATGCTTGGCACTTACAGGAGCAAAATAAACATTCGTTGAAATCAGTGGAAATAAAAACAAGTACAGAATGTGCCTTGTGTATCCCAGGAAGATCCCAACCTGCAAACAGTGCCAAGAGAGCCAGGAAACCAGGTGGTAAAGCTGAGCCAGAGGAGGCGGAATGAGGCCCACACACGCCTGCAGTGGTTCAAACAGAGGCCTGAGAAATTGTCTGTTTCCAGCCCTTGTGTCACCCTGGCCTGCCCTGTTCTTCTTTACTTGTTCTGCCTAATTTCCTCATTCTTCCCCCCCGCCCTACCCCCCCCCCCAACCCCTACCCCACCCCAGTCGCTCAGAAGTGTCTATTTAGCTGAATCTATTGGGCCTGCTCCTTAGCACTGAAAACTCCCATATTGCATGTACATTTGTGCGTGTACATATGTGTCTCAAGATAAACTCTCAGAAATAGAGCTGGATATGCCCGATTAGAGAGTTGAATGGGGCAGGGGGTGGGCAATAGTAACAAATAATAATTAGCTGTATGTGCCGAGTTTTTGCCAAATGCCAGGATTTACATTTAATCCTTACAACACCCTGCGAGGTGTAGGCATGATTATTATCTCTACTTTGCAGATGAGGCAACTGAGGCAAAGGGAGACTGAATTGTGTGCACCCTTAGAAGTGGTGGAGCTGGAATCCAGTCAACGCGTGTCTTAATCCAAAGTCAATTCTGTGAACACAATTATAAATATTTGTAATGGACCACATTACGACTGAGCCTTTTCTTATAAAGATATTTCTGAAGGGCAAAAGACTGAAGTTTTGGGGGTTTTTTCCTGAGCCTTTGTGAGCACAAGAAGGTTTTATTTTGTTTTGCTTTTGGCTTTTTCGTTAGACTTAATTTTTTAGAGCAGTTTTAGATTTATAGCAATATTAAAAGGAAGGTACAGAGATTTCCCATACACACTGGTGGTTTTTTTTCATTAAGGATTATTATAGGCAAGAGGATATTGCTATGGAACTTAGACTTGAATTTCACAGACCTCATTGCTTTTTCCCCCAGTAGCCCAACCTACAAACAGTAGCCTAGGGGAAGAGGATTTGTCTGGTTCTTCCTGGATCTTACACAACTGGCCTAGGGCAGCACTAATAGTCTCTTACTAGTACTCAAGTTCCATTCTGAACAGTTAGTAAGTGTTCATTGACCTTGACAAGATGCTGTGTACAATGTATAACAGGCATACAAAACTGACAAGGATTGGTTCTTGTCCCACTCCCCACCAAACACAGTCCTGTTGGGAAGACTAGTCATTCACAAAAGCGCTGTGAACAGTGATGTGGAGCTGTTGGTGATGTGAGCCTTGAGAGATTCTGGGTCCTGGGCTAGAGAGGGAACACTTCAGAGTCCACTCTGGGATGTCTGCCTGCGTTCCCTATCTAGCCCTCTCTTCGGTGTGACTCTCACTACCAGCTCATTCGCTGTTGGTTTCCAGCTTCTCTCTACGCAAACTCTGTTGTTATATTCTACATTCAAAATGCTTAGCGTTCCTCTTTAGCCACAAAGATTTTCCCAGGTCTGTATCCTGTATAACTCGGTTTTTTCCCCCTAGGTCTTCAAAGGGGTAATCAATCCTGAATATAGCTTTGTCATTTAGGAAAAACCAAAGCTAAGCCTCTCATTGCAGAATATGTGGGTCTTGGCTGTGGGCCAGCCGTCAGTTGCTCCTCTTCGCTGGAGGAGGCAGGTCAGCTGGAGAAGCCCTCGGTGGGTCAGGCTGGGCAGTCTGTCCTAATAACCAATCCAAGGCGAGCACCCATGGGTTGGAGCCACCAGTGTGAGGGCTAGCCCCATTGTTTGGGAATTGGAAGGATAAACAAATATTTTCAGAGGGTGCATCCAGAACTGAGTAGTCAAGGTCACTGTGGTGCAGACAGAACTCATCGTGTCAGTGTGTCCTGGTGTCTGGGCTCTAGTGCCCTTTTTTTTTTTTTTTTTTTTTTTTGGCAGCATCTATAAAGAACACAGAGCATGCTGTAACCTCTACTGTTGATACTGGGTGTTCTCTGACCAAGTTTAGTGAGATTTCTAGATCTGTTCCCGTTTTGTATAGATTGCTTTGGAAGTGGAGCCAGGCTTGCATTTTCTGTGGGCTGGGCCTCTGCCCAGTGTGCTTTGCTCCCCCACCTGAAGCTGACCTGTAGTGCTCTGGTTCATTCATTCCACCCAGGAAGAGGCGGGCGCTCACAAGGAGTCTCAAGTGGGCTTTGTTGGTTTTGTTTTCCCAGATGGGGTTAACAACATATAGACATACCTAAATCTCTCTTTGAGAAAGCTTTACGGTGATGAGTCTGAAAAATAAAAATTTAAGGGAGTGTTGGGAGCACTTTCTTCTTTGAAATACCTGATTTTTTTTTTTTTTAGATAGTAACATACAATTTTGGGTGTTTCCTCCCCCAATCTCCACCCCGACAGCCATGATGTAGGTAAGAAGTATTGAATGACTGTTAAGATGAAGAGTATCGGACTTTTCCTGTGTTTTTAATGGGAATTTCCATCAATATACAGTATAGTATATAACACTTTCAACAGTACATATCACTGCTGCATAGCTTTGAGAATTTTCTTCTTTCAAAGTGGACATCAGGCTAATTTATCGGTAGAGTTTTTATCTGGTTTCAAAATCAGTGCCTTGTCATTAGCAAACTTCACTTACTAGTTTTAGTCAAGTCTAAGCTGCACAATGGTTGAATTGGTGACCATTATATTTGTTTAACTGCTGTAAAGTAAGTTTGCAACAATAGATGCTTGCACTTAAATAGGCCTGCGGAGCGTTGGGGCCCTATCAATCATGCAGAGATTTCCCTCCTGCTGTCTCTTCTGATGGACAATTCTGCTGATGTGGATATTCAAAAAGAAGGGATCAGGAAGAACAGATGATGGATAAAGACAATCTTCTGTCTTGAGAGGAAATCAGAGAAATCCTTTTAAGGAATTTCTTTGTCATGGTGTCAGAAGATTAATTATGCTCGTGTGAGAACAGCTTTCTCATTGGGTGAAAAGAGACATTATCCTTCTGACTTGTGACAGAAGATTTTCAAAGAAAGAGAGTTAAAGATTTCAGCTACTCTGAAATCTTCTTATTCTGTTGTCTCCTCAGCATTCTCCCAGACCGGTGGATTACATCCATGACATTGTGACATTCAACGAGTAATTAATGAATTGGGAAATTTCGTTTCAAGCAACTCCTCCTTCTGTTCCTTATGCAAATCTCTTTAGGGCTTTAATATCTGAGTTAGAACAGTTAGAACATCAGATTTTAAAATAACATAATAATAGTATTAGGTGTAAATAGTGATAATACTTAAAATAACATTCCAGATAACCTCTCTAAACATAACAAAGCAGTATTTAGAAAGGTCTTTGAAATTTAAGACAAAATACATTGCATAAAACATAACAATAGGACACGGACACTGGGGGGTGGGGGTTTGTCCTGGGGGGAGGGAGTGGGGGGGGCGTCAATTGGGGAAGAAGGAGACCTATGTAATACTTTGAACAATAAAAAACCCATAACAATAATTGTTTCAAATAATTTTATTTTCCAAATAACTGAAGCCCTACAACTTAAACAGTATATTTTTTCAGTGAACGTTCTTCCTTTAATATATTACTTAATACTGTCCTTTAAGTAATGCACATTAACGGACCCAGGGTTCTAATGATGAAGATCTGCTATTGTGCTACACTGAAATGCAGTGATGTCCTCAGTGATGGTTGAAGAATTGAGTGTAGGCTGTTTGCTCCTGTGCTACATACACTGAGCAGCCCTACTTTTATTTTTACTGCCTACTTTTTGTAGATATGCAGACTATTACCTTCAGATGAGTTATCACTTCTCCCCAGAGTTTGTGTCCTGCTGCTGGTAAACTGCTATTTTGCTTTATAACTGAAGGTGAACCTGTACCTGAAATACAAACCAATCACAGGGTGCATGACTGTGTACATAACAAAACAGTATTTAGAAAGCTCTTTGAAAGTTAGAGACAAAATACATTGAATAAAACAACAATAGGACACGGACACTGGGGAATGTCATGCACACACACATAGGTGTTCATTTATTTATTAATGTATCAAATGTTTATATGATGTATGGTGTATTATTTTAGCGGCTCTGTGAGTATGTATGACCAGTGGCACACTTTTACATTCGAGCCTTAGGAACAGATTTGTAGTGACCATCCCACTATAGACATTCCTTCCCTATTTTTCTTGGGCCCCCAACACTAGTGCTATGAAATGGTAGCTACACAAAATAAGAATCAACTACTAGATTGCATGGAAAAAAATCTTTAAATTGAACATTGTAAGTTTTAGCCGATGTTAGTAATTGTAAGTTTTACAGTAAGTGTAGTAATTGTAGAGCAGGATTCAGATTTTTGTGAGAGTCAGAGCCAAGGCCAAATGAGTGAGTCTTATTTTAATTCACACCTGATCATGATACTTAGATGAATTGATTTAAGTTCGAAATTTAGGATTCTTGGGTTTTAAGCAGGATCTAAAATTTTATATATTACCAATTCTATTTGCAATTTTAGTTTTGAAGATGATAAAGGAGTAATTTTCGTGAAACACAAAGTGTTTAAAAAACAATTCCAGGGAATGAAAGTCTGGGAGTCGATGCAATCCCTATTCTCCTCCCTTTATAAGGAGGGACATCTTGCATTTTGCCTTCCTGAAGGAAAAGTCGTCTTGCTGTGCTACTCCTGCACTCTCAGCAGAATGAGTGAAATTTTGAGAGGGCTTTAATTAAGGCTAGAGGTGATTCATCTCAATGACATATAACAATTTGAAGAAAAAACTGTTTACTAATTAATAAAAAATATAGCCAGTGACAGAAAACGCTTCTCTCATTGTCTTTCTGGCCCTGCCATTAAAGGTGAACAATCGATTTATCACCACCAGCTGCATGAATTCAGTAGAATGGAACTTCAGGGTTTCTCCCTCCTAAACCCTTGCTGAGTTGGTCTGGCACTACATAAAAGTGGGTCATTTGTACCTAAAATGCATTACCAATGCTCCATTAATCTTAGTGACCATGTTCTCTCCTTTCCTGCAAGAAGCAGGATGAGGGCATATTGTGATGGAAGAAGGGAAGGTATGTGTTTATTAAAATGGATGTGTAAATGAATCACAGGGGAAGGTCATTTAATATTTTGTAGCTTGGCCTTTTTGATAATGAACATGTAATCAAAATACCAGCAAATGCTTTGTGGTGTATTTTATATTATTTACTAGGAGCATATCATAGCTTCAGGCATTAGGAAGAATGTTTCAACAATTTGTGAAAAAGATAGTGTGCCTTTGGATAGATACCAAGAAGATCTTTAGTCTAGAAACAAATGGTGTGTCAGACCAAAATAATGTCAGAAGATAGTTGATCCAAGGACAAAAGATGCTTTTCGGTTATGTTATTTTACATGTAAAAGCTCTATCACTCTGCTTCTTATACACAAAGATTAAAAGGGAAAATAAAGTAACTGAAGACGCGGGAATTTCTCAGTTGTTAAACGAACCTTAGGAAGACCTTGATTAGAGTCTTCATAATTGCTTTGCAGTTTTATTTTTTTGTGTTTTGTTTTTTGTTTTTTGCTTTGCAGTTTTAAAATAATTTCCTTAATAAATCGTTTTCCATCTGAACAGTGAGAGAATGCTACACGGGCAAGGCTGCACTGACCTTCCCTCTTGGTCTTCTCTGTTGATTGGCAGGTTTCAAAGGTTAAAGTAGCTATGGATGAAATGTAATCATTAGTGACTTGGTTCCTTTCCAGATCCCTCTGGAAACAGCAATAGCCAACTTTTTCATTTATAAAGAAAGGGGGCGGGGGGGGAGGGGGTGGCGCGGGCGGGAGAAGGTCATTCCCTGAGCACTTTGGAAAGGGAAGCAGCCGCAGTCTCCTTCCTTCTTGCTTAAATAAACAAGCTAAATGGAAAAATAAACTTTCCTTCTTCACATCTGGTACAAAGCTTCCTCTTCTGTTGAGAGTTCACATGCTCCCTTTGCTATGCCTGGTCGTGTGAATCAGGTGTCTTCCTTCCTTCTGTGAAGTCACTTAGGAATAAGTGCAATAAGAAAAAACCCTGACTGCTTTAACAGTCCAAGAACATCATTACTAAGCCCTGGAATTGGCAGTGACATCAGGTGAAGTTCCACCCAGCCTTCTACATGTTAGTGGGAAAGCAACAGGACCGAAGGACAGTGATGCAGCCAAAAAACTTAAGCCCATTCTCTTGTCCTCCTTACATCAACTCATACTTTTATTTGTGTGCCTGAGCTCTACTTAATGCGACTGATTTTTAAAGTTGTTTCCCTTTATGGCATACGCTGACGTTGGCAAACCAGAGCAGGATGATTCAGGCAGCAGTACCATGATTGCTGAGGCACACTGCCATTTACTAACCAGCAGGATAATGCTAGTCATCAAAATTTATCTTTGCAGACTTCTCAGAACTCCCCTTTCTTCCGGCATCTATTCTCTAGGGAAATTCTTTAATGATGGGTATTTACTAATATTGTGATCTTTGTCTCGCTTTTCCGTGAAATGGGAGTACCATTTGCAGCCACCTTTACCTCAGAATTTCACAGACTAGACACCACTTAGTACATAGTTGAACATTCCACAATATGAATGTGAAGAGACAGACCCTGCATGTATCATTGGATCCAATGATCATTACTTAAAACTTGATTCGAAACCATTTTGGAGGGGAAAAGTAGAATACAAAACCTACCGGAGTTGGGGTTTTTTTCTTTGCATCCTTAAGCATAATGTCATCCCAATGTTTTTATGAGAACAATACTTCTCAGGAAGTTGTTGGAATTCCATTTGCTTGTTTTTAGTGCTCTAACCGATTTTTTTTTAGGTTTCACAATTAAAACCTAGCTGATAAACAATATTTAATTTTTTTTAATGCTCTAGTTTCTCGATAGGGCCAGCCTGAAAGGAACAGGTAAAGGTCAAGCAGGCACCCAAGAGCAGAATGCCACAGGCACCCAGGAAGTGGTGGGAGGTGGACGTGATACTCATCCCAGGAGCAAGTTGCTGTTGTCATAGCAAAATGTCCTTTCCCGACTCCTGTGCTCTTCGGAACCTCCTTGGAGCATAATTACAGAATGGCAGGGGGCTTCATGGGTACCATTATTGGTTTGTTTTCATTTTCCAAAGGAGGATTGGTGGCAGAGCAGACAAGTGTCTAGTCCTAGAATGAAACTGCAACGTGTGTGGTTGTTATTGTTTTTTCTTTTTCTTTTTATTTATTTTTTTTAAACATATTTTATTGATTTTTTACAGAGAGGAAGGGAGAGGGATAGAGAGTTAGAAACATCGATGAGAGGGAAACATCGATCAGCTGCCTCCTGCACATCTCCTACTGGGGATGTGCCTGCAACCCAGGTACATGCCCTTGACCAGAATCGAACCTGGGACCTTTCAGTCCGCAGGCCGACACTCTATCCACTGAGCCAAACCGGTTACGGCTGTTTTTTCTTTTTAATGTGTTTGGCTGATTGTTACAAACAAGCATCCTGTTTAACAATCATACACAATTTTAATATCTTCTCTTTTTTTAATCCAAACAAGTGGTTTTCAAACTCTAATGTCATAGAATCATCTGAGGTTAGGGTTGCTAAATCTGGCAGCCCTTTTTGTGGTATTCAAAATGCAGATAGATTCCTGAGTCCTTCCCTAGAACCAGTCAGTGACTCAGACCTCTGAAAGAGAGGATGCAGAACCTGCACAGTAAACGTGTTCTTCGGGTAACTCTGACCCAGCCTTTGAACTAGACTTGGTGAGAAACACTCATCTGAATGATTCCAAGTTCAAAGGGTGTCTCAGTATCCACAGTGGTTTCATCAAGAAAAATCAGAAGTAATTGCAACCAGATTTTCTGTTTTGTTACATTCAGATCAAATATAGCAAATGCTGTAGCAATTGTTGATACAAATGGGAACATCCATTCTATTCTTCCACACCATGACTCCTGACTTATCATTCAGCAACTTCTACCATCCCTATCCCCCCCTCCCCCCCCCCCCCCCGCCCGCCTCCCGTCATCACATCTGACCAGCAGTGATTTCCAGAGCCGCTCTGGGCACCTGAGTCAGCAGGACTGACCCACTCCGCCTCACTTGACTATAGATTGTCTCCATCCATAGCTGTGATTATTTGTTTCTCCATGTTGTTTCTTCCTGGGATTCTCCTTGGTTTCTTCACTTTTTATCCGAAAATAAAGAGCATTTTGCCTTCCAACTTACACCATTGGTCCACAGACCTCAGTTTCATTAGGAAGTTCCTTAACTTTTGCTTCTCAACAAATATTTTCCCAGGTTAGGTAGTAGAATGAAAGGTTATAACAGAGAGTGAAGATCTTATTTCTGGATGAAATTTTGTTATTCTGAGTTAAGTCTTAAATCTATCTTATTAGAAAATTTAAAGTTTAAAAAATGCCAATAGTAAAGTCAAAATTTATTTAGTTATACAGAAGCATGTAAGAGTGAGCTAGGAATCCCAGTTTCTTTAGGTTGACTTATGTAATCGACCAAAAATAACTTCATAATTGTTTTCAAATCTAAACCAAAATTTTTGGATGTCATTCTGACCTAGAAATTTCTATTTAGGGATTTTCACAATTTGTGTAAGTAAACTCATGTTTAACCAACTTGATAGTCATTAGTTCTCTCGTGAGTTATAAATAAAATTATGATTATAGTTTGGACCACTTCCCATATTCTTTTCTGTTACTGTAGAGAACGTAGTGTAACTTAGCTTGAAAAACACAACAAATAGGGTTTAATGGATGTAGGTTAGAATCTCAGCACTGCCAGCTTTGTCAAACAAATCACTCAAATTTCTGGAGTCTGTATTCTCATGTGTAATGAATACATTATGTATCTTGGAATGTTATTGTGAGGATTAAATGAAGTAAAGTGTATCAAAACTCCCAGTGTAGTTCTGAGGTGAAAAATTGGATTAATTAATTAATTTATTTATTTATTGTTTTTTGTTGTTCATCCTTACCTGAGGATATTTTTCCATTGATCTTTTTAGAGAGAGTGGAAGAGAGAGGGAAAGACAGAAAGAAACATTGATGTGAGAGAGACACATCGATTGGTTGCTTCCTGCATGGGCCCCCAAAAGGCCTGGGTCAGGGAGGAGCCTGCAACCAAGGTACATGCCCTTGACTGGAATCGAACCTGGGACTCTTGGGTCCACAGGCCGATGCTCTATCCACTCAGCTAAATCAGCTAGGGCAATTAGGCTTAATTTAAATGTTGGTTGCATCTAATTACAGGAAACCTTTCCCAACCTTAGACAAAGATAATATTTTGTAGGTCTGTTATTTTTATAATTTTTTCTTTGACTGACCTAAAACTATCACATTCCTATATAGAACTAGACCCTCAGACATTATAATCATTTCATTCTTATTCTCATTGCTTTTTTTTAATCAATAAAGGATACTTTACTGATGAACCCAAGGGTAGCTTATCCCTTTAGCTTTTGCCTTACTAAGTGGTATGGGTTTATTTGATTGTATATCTATTTTTTGCTTCCTTTGAATGCTCCGAAGATCCCTGCCGATTCAGCTCATGCTCCCCACTCTCACCCGCAGGAGTTTATGATAGAGGAATATAATGTGGTCTCCACCACTACAACCCCTCACATGGCAGCACGATAGAAAAAAACATTGGTTCTGGAGTCAGAGAAATGCATTTGAGTAGTTGGTTTATGAGTACTTATGTGGGGGATAATCTTAGAAAGATTAACTGAGATAATTTGCATGAAAGAGCTCTATAAAGTATAAAAGCATTATTTTTCATGTGGCTAAGCATTTCTGTAAGGAAGAGTATAACATTTATTGTATGCCTAATATATGCCCGGAGCTTCACATACATTATCTACTCTATAACTCTGTGAGGTAGGAGATACTATTCCCATTTTACAGGTAACTAGCCTTAAGCCAAAGGACGGTAAAGTAGTAGAGTATATTTTAATCAGATTTGTTATTCACCACACTGCCTGTTTTCATTGGAGCAGCAAAGCTCAGGCCATTCTTGGTCCTGCCTCTTGGCTCTCAAGGAGAGAAGGAAGGAGTAGATGAGACAATGAGAGGAGACTCTCCATGTAGATATAGTCAGTAAATAAGGAGCTATCTGAGAAAATGCACTGCTACTGACTTGGTAGGGCATATTTCTGCCACTGTCTGTGTGACAAAACTGAAATGGCCGGAGAGGCCACAGCACTGAGAAGGGTTTCTTCAGTGGAGAGTTTGTTGGGTGATGGTAGGGGGAGGGTTTGCTCTTCTGCAACCAACTTGAAATGTGGCTCAGCCACATGCCCCTTTACTTTCTTTCCCCTCTGTCAAACAAGGAAGACTAACTTGTATTTTTAGAATAAATATTTTAAAATTTTAAACCTTATTATAATTTTATTATTATATCATTTTAAACCTAGAGGAGTGGTAAAGCCAAAAAGCTCAGACTCATTGAACTTTTCCAGTGTTCTTCCACTTGAACACAAATGAAGTCAAAGTTATCAACTGGCCTGAAGGCCCCAGCTGGCATCAGACCATTAGATGTAAATTCTTTCCCTCTGTGTCAGTGCTGCCTTGCTTATGGCCCTGCTAGGATTTGACAAAACAATGGGAGTATCTCTCAAAGGGAAAGTGGGAGCTAAATTACTTTTGTTCTTAGTGAAGGGTGATTATTATAATCAAACAGAACTGAAGAGGTATGAAGAGAAATTAATTTCCAAACAGTAGAAATTATTGGGAAAGGTTTTCATTATTGTACCTCAGTTTTGGCTTTAGGCTTTTAAGACTATTTAAATTATCAGAACAATTTTTATGTATCTGCTTATCTGCTGGGTCTCTAAATACATTTTTAAGATTTCAGGATGATTGATGGTCTGTATACCTGAAAATGTTAAGTGAAAGGACATTTGATCAAATATTACACATATTACACATATTTGATCAAATATTATCAAATAATGCCCATGTCATCTTCTTTTTTTTTCCTCCTCACCTGAAGATATGTCTTTATTGATTTTAGAGAGAAAGGAAAGAGAGCGAGAGCAAGAGAGAGAGAGAGAAAGAGAGAGAGAGAGAGAGAGAGAAAATCGATTGGCTTCCTCCCATACACGCCCCAACCTAGGTATATGCCCTGACTGGGAATCTTACCCGCAATCTTTTGGTATATGGGATGGCGCGCCAACCAACTGAGCCTCCTGGCCAGAGCAGTGCCCATGTCTTCTTACAGGACTTTCAGTAAGTAATTATTTAAATTTTACACCAGTTATTAGGCTTAGCAATATGGATACCTTATTGAATAAAACTGGCAAATAATGTTGAAAGTTATTAAAGTTATTTAACATAATTCCCTAACCCCCTCCCAAAAAAAGAAAAACAAAATTAAAAACAACAAATCTCAGCCTTGTCCACATGGAAATAAAGGTTTTTCTTCCACATTTTCAAATTTAAGCATCTGAATTGTATTTGAGTTTGAACTTTGCAAGCAAAGCAAAACAAGCATGTGAAGTGATGGAAATTATACCAGAGCCTAATGTTTTGCTTCTTTTCATTTTGGCAATTCATATCCAAAAGTGTTACTTATTTTCTTTGTAAGTGATGCAAAAATGAGGAAGAAAAATCACTTACAGTTGGAGAGATCTGAGTTTTTCTAGTTGGTATTTAAAGTAGCACTTGTGCGCAAAGTGGTAAAATTGAAATGATGGGCATAACAAATTATAAAGTTGTTACAGGCCTTTAAAATGTCAAGAAGATTAAAAGGGAAAAGGCTGGTCATGAATTTTGATCATGAACACATAGTATTCAAGAACCATTTTTAGGTCCCAGCTCTTCTAGGCCTCACTGCTTCAAACACAATTTAGGTGGAAAAAATTTTTTTAAAATAATTATACATAAATACCTGATGATCTAATGAAGACAATTTCTTAATGTGTCAAAATGAGTTCTTTGTATCTTATTTGAATCCTTTGTTGCCTTCAGCTAATCTGCTTTAGGGTTCTGAAATCCTGGCATTTTACAATGCAGACTCCAGCAATGGCATTCACTTGGAATGCTGCCTTTTGTTTACCAGCTTTCCCAGACCCTCATGGCTTCCTTTGGTCATCTGGTGTCTTTACTAATGTGATTGGTACTCCTGGGCTCTGCAGGTAGCCATGGACCTTTATAAATGGGATTTACAATGGGACTCAACACCCTGGCTGCTAATGAAGGCAGCCACAGGGATTTTTTTTTCCAATCTGTTTTCCAAAAGAGTGAAGGGAAATTGTTTGCTGGCTTTGCTAATTCTCCTTGTTTTCTGTTTACTTAATTTTTACAATTGACTTACTAACTGTGGTGCAAAAATACAAATATTTTTGTTTAGGGGGTCAGAATGTTTCATCTGCGGCCCTTCCTGCCAATCACTAGAATTGTTTATTATTGAACCTGGAAAGAACAAAGTAGTCTCTGTTTAAACTCAAACAGTTTCACCTTCATCTGTTTTTGTCTTTCAGGAGATTTTTGACCAATTTGGTTATTTTAAAAAAAGAAAGTCCATGACGGGGAGCCCTGGACTCTAGTACCAGCCCTGATACTTCATACTTCTAAAATCTTGAGTAAGTCACTTACACTCTTTGATTGCTCATCGAAGATACATACAGGATCCAAGATGATGTTTCATATTCTTCCAGCTTTCTGCTCTTTTTACTACCAAAGTGAACTGTGGTGCCCTTTCATTTGATTTTTGGGTACACCTACCATGGAAAAACATACTTGCATCTGATAAAATGCTTTAACCAGCAGTCAGAGCAATAATTAAATATAAAGTGTCTGCATCGTGAGTTTTGAAGTCCTCTGCTTTGTAAATTTTAACTCAGTTTTCTAGAGAAAGGATTTATTTACCCATTTTCTAATAATGAAACATGGAGCCCATGTTTTAATTGCTCCTTATAAGGCAGTCATTCTCAGATGTGGTTTAAAGGTCTTCCAGAGGTCATGGATTCTTTGGGATTTAGAATGAGAAGGGACATCAGCAATTGTTGTGTCCAATCACTTGAGTTTTACTAACATGGACTCAAAAGGCCCAGAAATGCTTAGTAGCTCATGCATGGTAACAGAGCCCGTAGAGCTGCCAGGAAGGCCTCAACTCCCAAGACAAAACGGCGTGTACAGGGGCGGTGCTGTTCTACCTACCTCTTACTGAAAAACAGGATGAAACGTTAAAAAGGAGGGACTGTTTATTCCAAATCTGAAAACTTAAAAATCACTGCTTGATAGTATTAGGTAGTCAATTTCTACATTTTAGCTTCCAGATTAAAGTCGATCCAATCCCACACATGTTTAACGAGGGCATAGTGTGTGCAAGACATTGAACTGACAGGATGTTCCTGTAGGACTGTGCAGAGTCACAGTTTCTGCCCCTCAGAGACTTACAGGTTCACTGAAGACAAGTGTACAAATAGTGCCGTGCGTGTTGCTGGGAATAAAAGTAATTTAAAAAACACAGGTTTTTAAAATCTCAAAGGACTTTTTGAGGACTTCCAAGTCCAAAGGGAGATTGAGTTAAATAGAACCGGATAGTTCAAGTGTTCATTAGCAGGTCAAAGGTAAATTCAGAGTGCTTTGGGAACTCACAGGCAAGGCCTTAAGTCAGAACGGGAGACAAGAACTGGTAAAATAATAAAATTTTGGCAAGGTTTCCTATTCTCGAGTTAGTGATTGTTACTGGAGAAAATCTCTCAGGCATGCAGATTGATATCATTATAAATTCGTTGTCCCTAACCTGAAATACAACCCAGTTGTATCTCTGACTGCTTTGGCTGAGTCCCTCTCCTTTATCTCTGATCAATTATTCCAAATATAACTCTGTTCTCTGCAAGCCTGTACCCACTGCGGGGTGCTCCTCTCACTTCTAGAAGCTCCTAAAGATTCCCAGTAATTACCTTGAATTCAGCTGACCTATAAGAACTAGTGATGCCAAGTGCTTTATCTCCAAACCTGCTTCCTCCTCAACTTCACATTCATCTATGAAATTACTGCTGGGTATGTCCATCTGGATATGTCACAGTCTCTCAAAATCAGCATCGCTAAGGCCTGCATGCATTACCTTCCATTCAAAAGCTTATCTTCCTCCTCCAAGTGCGCTTAATTTGAGAAGGTGCCACCGTCCTCCCCAATGTGCATTTTAGAAAAACTTCCTGGCTGGAACATGCCAAATGCAGAAGGAATATGCAGTTAGGAGGCTGCAGCAATCCAAGCCACGGTACTCTTTGTCATAGGACTTAACACATCACACCAAGTTGCATGAGAGATAACATAGCCAAGTAATTAAAAACATGCTTTGAAGTAAGATGATTCTGTGTCTGATTCCTGGCACCACCATTTATCAGCTAGCCAGCCATGTGACCTTGAGCAAATTATTAAACTTTCTAAGACTGGGCTACCTCACCTGAAAAACCAGGGCAATAATAATAAAATTGTCATAAGGTGTCCTGAAGCTTCAATGAGATACGTATCACGTATGAAGCTTCCAGCACTGGTATCCCTAACTAAGATCTTTGAGGGCAAAGACCATTTCTACCATTGTATCTGCAGGAGGAGGCACAGAAGAGGCACTCGATAAATATTTGTTAAATGAATGATAAGGAAATGGCATGCTTGGATTGAAGTGCTAACAGGGGCGGGGGAGCGTGGGGAGGGGTGAGAAAAGCAATGCAAAGTAGAGACCTAGGCTTCATTGTGAATCCTTTGCCCATGTCATTTAGTCACCAATTTCTAATGATCCCCTTCCAGCTTGCCACCAGAGGAATCTATTCAAAGCTGAAATAGGAACATGTCATTCCTTTGCTCAATACCTTTCTGTGTGGCTCCCTTTGAGGATCCAGTCTCAACTCCTCACACCTGGGCCTACATTGTCATCTTCCTTGATCCACTCCCTCGATCACTAGTGGTAGTCTAAGAAGGCCAAATTGCTCTTGTCTTCTGAACATCCTGTGCTATTTCAGAGAGATGCTTGCTTGTTTTTTTTCAGCAGTAACACCCTTCTCTCCTGGATCAGTTAGGATTACATTTGTCTGCAAATGACAGGAAACACCAAACAGCAAGTTGGACATTTATTTCTTTCCCACAAAAACAAAGTTTGGAGGCTAATTTCTAAGACTGATATAGCATCTCTGCTCTCATCAGGGATCCAGGCTCCTGCCTTGTAGCTCTGTCATCGATGTGCAGCTTCCATCCTTTCCCCCTCGCCCTCCTTTACCCCCTCTAGGACCTTATTCCATTAATCATCCCCTCTTTTCTGTACCATCCCTTTTCCTTGAGGGAAGAATCTTATCCTATAAGCATCCCTCCTTGTAATTACTCTTTTTCCTATAGCTACCAACTTATTTCCACCCTAGTTCACCACACTTTTGAAAGAGTGATTGCTATATGCCATGGCACATTTTCATCCTTGGTCCTATTTGACCTCTCTTACCTATTGAAACTGTTGACCACCTGCCATTTCTCCAAACCCTCTTGTCTCCTGACTTTCACAAGCCTGTTAGTTTCTGGTTTCCTTCCTATTGCTCCTACTTCTCCATCTGGTTTGCTGGGTTTTCCGCCTCCTTTGCTTGACTCTCCAGTCTCGGTGTTTCTCAGGCTTCCCTGCTTGACCCTTTTACTCCAAAACCTTTGTCTACAGCAGCAATTCCTAACCTCACCACTACTGATATCAACTATCTGTGTGGCAGCCATCTGTCCCCAGGCTCTGTTTGTCCAGACCTACTCCTGAGCTGGAGTCCTGGATTTCTAACTGCCTACCAAAAGGGCTTCTCGTCTCCATTCCTTTCAACCCCGATGATGTGCATTCCCATCACCTCTTCCTACACTCTTGCAGAAACCTTTGATCTGGTTTCTAATTCAGTTTTCATAATACTCCCAGAGTTATCTTCTATTTTTAAAAAATCTGATTGTGTTAATTCACTTTTTTAAATCTCCCATTGGCTTTCTCCCGCTTTTAGGTATAAATTCAGATTTTTAATTTGGCATATAAGGTCCCTTACAGACTGGCTACAGCCTACCTTTTTATTCTCTTGCAACTCAACTCCCAGTATTTTTAAGATACACCATGCCTTTAACATTGTATTATAGGTGTGAGGTCTTCCCAATTCTGTTTGATGTATCCTTTAAAGCCACCCAAACGTCATCTTTTCTCTTATATTTTCTTTATTTGTCCAGACAGGATTACTACTTTCTCTGTGCTTTTATAGTACTTTGTGCCTACTTCTAGTGAATATTTACACATTTAAAAATGCATTTACCTCTAGATTGGGATCTCTTTGAGATAGGGACTGCCTTTATCATCCTTCCTAGCACCGTTCACAGTATTTCATGAAACCAGGAAATAAGAATAACTTTTACTCTAAGAATAATGAGTTTTGTTTTGGACATATTGAGGTAGAGGGGACAGCAGCAACTCAGAAAAGACTTTATAGCCAAATATATAGATGTAGGAGACATCAGCAAAGACAATAATAAGCAACTGATTGGAACCCATGTTTTCCAGGTAATGATTAAAGAAAGGTAGAATAGCTATAGAAAGTGGGAAAAGAGCTGGTAGTGGGAATTCTTGGATGGTGGAAGAAAATCCATTAACATCCCTGTTGGAAAAAACCTGTATTTGATATTTTTGACTAGGGTCCTCTCCCCACTACCAGAAGTATGCAGCTCTTCCACTAACTGAAAGTCCAAAATCCAGAAAAAGAATGCCTGAAAAGATGTTCTTTCTTTCTATTTCTTCTAGGATTAGCAACTACTTAATCAAAAACTTCATCCTAGGCTTCCGTTGGCTACTTCAGACATACCTTGTCCATTCTCCTCCTCTAAAATCTTCTGGTTTTGTGGTGTGGTATGGTGGTAGTGGTGGTAGTGGTGTGTATGCCCTTTGCAAAAGCTAGAGTGGGTAGGATAGAGTGGAAATATCTATTTTGTTACCCTCACAAAATTATAAATAAGCTGAAAAAGCTTTAGAATCTTTCTTAAATTAGAAAAAGAAACATCTTTGGGGATTTATTTAGATGTTTTCCCTTACCTCTCTCCCCCTCTATTACACTCCTTTGCTTTCTTGGTGCCTCTAGGAAATGTAACACTGGCTTATGTAGATTTTTTAAGCAGGTGAAGTGAGTTACATGTTTCCATGCAACTGCTTGACATTTAAAATTTTGATAAATTTAATTTTATGAAAATTGAAACTGCATGGAAAAATAAATCCATAAGCAAAATCAAAAGGCAAAATGGCAAACTAAGGGAAAACGTTAGAATTCATATCATGCCCAAAGGACAACATTCCAAGAATATATAAAGAGCTCCTATAAATCAAGTATTAAACCAACAACCAGAGAATGAAATTTAAATTAAGATGAATTGAAAAGATATTTAGCTTCATTCCTAATAAGAAAAATACAGATTAAAACTACAATGAGGTATCATTTCTCATCTGTATCATTGACAGAGATCCAAAAGTAGATGCTATTCTCTATTGTTGAAGGTATAAGATACATAAATTGATCATGGGAGTGTACATTGGTTCAACCCCTAGTTCATCCCTCACTTAGCACCTCATAACCAGAATTCCCTCCAAACCAATTTTATGTGCTCTTGACATTTTACCGCTTGATGTAGACCTTAGGAAACTGTAATTAAAAATGTTTCTAATGTGTGGATAAAATGAAGACTGCGTTGGGTCTGCTAAAACAAAACAAAACAAAAACAAGGCAGTTTGGCGGTATCTAACAATATCGAAACTACATATTGTATATCCTTTAACCCATAAGTTTCATTTTATGCATTAACCAACTAGTGCTAAGTTAGTATGTATTAATTTATGCAGGGTTAATTATTACAATATCTTGAGTAATAACAAACATCAAAAACTAATTGTGCAACAACATTAAGGGACTAGTTTAAGATAATCATGGTATAAACATGCCAGGGAATTTTGTGAAGCCACAAAAAAGAACGAGGAAGATTTTTATTTGCTTATATAGAGAGTGCCCCAAAATATTTTTACCTTAAATAAGTAATGTCCAATAGAGTGAACATGTTTAATGTGTCTTTACTCAGATATGCATTATATATATACACCAATAAAAGAGGTTTCCTGTGACAAGAGACTGTGGGATGACAGTTAAGGAAACCCTTTTTACTACTTTTTACTGCTAGATTTTCAATCTGGTAAATATATTATCTACTCAAAAAATAAAAGGAAGAATTTTTTAATCCTTAAAATAAAAGTATTCTAAGTACCCATAGAGGCATGGTTTCCACACTGATTCAATATTGGTAGGTTTTACCTTGAAAATATTTGTGATATCATTATGTCTTAAGTGCCAGCTATATACTGAGACCTGTGCTAGATGTTGTGGTGGTTAAAATAATAAAGATAAATGTGAGCAAAGTAAGAAACTGATGAGGACTGGCTGAAAAGTTAAGTGAGGAGCGGGACAGACAACTTGAACAAAGGCACAGAGATGGATGTGGGATTATTGATAGGGAACAGGAATAAAATCTAATTGATAGGAACAGCCTGGCTGGTGTGGCTCAATGGTTGAGCGTTGACCCATGCACTGAGAGGTAGCCTGTTCAATTTCCGGTCAGGGCACATGGCCAGGTTGCAGGCTCACTCCTCATTTGGGGGGGTGGGGGGGGGCGGGTGCAAAAGGCAGCTGATTGATGTTGATGTTTCTATCTCTCTCTCCTTCTCCCTCTCTCTAAAATAAAATAAAAAAATTTGTTTCATATTGCAGTATGATGGGAGATAAGTTGGAATAGGCACAGGAAGATGAATTTATGGATGTTTTAATAATGCTCCCCAAAATTCTGATATTTCGGGGAATTGTGTTATTTATTATTTTGTTTGAGAAATAGAAATCTAGTACATTTCTTTGCACGTGTACATTTTCACTTAAATTACCTAAAGTTGGGCAATTTAGAAAATGATGTTATTACATATATGTTATTAAGATGATTCCTGGGTCTTATTTTTGTTGTTGCTATTGTGAATGGAATCTCTCCTCCCCGCTACCCCCCATTACCATAGTGTTTTCAATCTAGAAATGTATCACTTTTTACCTCCCATTTTATGGGTAAGGGAACAGGTCCAGAGAAGATAGGTGACGAGTATGGTTAGAGAGCAGATGAGTTGGTAACTGCAGATCTTGAACATGCAAATTTTATGGTGTTATCTTTTTTAAAAAAAATATATTTTATTGGATTTTTTACAGAGAGGAAGGGAGAGGGATAGAGAGTCAGAAACATCGATCAGCTGCCTCCTGCACACCCCCTACCGGGGATGTGCCCGCAACCAAGGTACATGCCCTTGACCAAAATCGAACCCGGGACCCTTCAGTCCACAGGCCGGCACTCTATCCACTGAGCCAAACCGATTAGGGCTTATTGTGTTATCTTAATAGAAAATCAAGGTGCTTACCCTGTCAAACTTGGTAAAAATGAATACTGTCTTAAGTATCACTTTCTTCGTATCAGATTTCAAAGGAGTAATACACATTTTATAGCACATCTTCAGTTTTTAACATTGTCATTTTGAAATATAGTGTTATGACTTGAGGAACTGCTTGTCATCTCCATTCAATTTTCTCAAGACCTGATTTCTACTAGACAGGAACTATTTCTTCTTTGAGGTCTAAATAGGCCTAACAACCTATTGCACTGAGTAAATATTTAATGAAGATTGAATATTTCCTCCTTGGTGAATCAATTATTCTTGTTGATTCTCTGAGGAAAGCTTTCTTTTAAAATATAATGTAGTAGGTTAAGAAATTTATTTTCCTGAATATTGTAATTAGTGCCACACATTGTTTCAGTGATATAAAAATTCATGTCCCTTAGGTTTTTTTCAGCTATTTTTCTTCATTTATGTAAAGCGTTTGAATTTTTATGTTATCTCCAATACAATTCTATTATTCCTCGACCTGGTAGCATGCAATAAAGTCATTTGCTGTGAGGGTTGAGGTTTTTTAGAATTTGTAGTATTTGGAACTCTGAAAATGGAAGATATTTGCTAATGAGGTATAAGAATCTTAGTGGTGCATTTTTTAATGGGAGGAATATAATTTTATTGGTAAACATCTCCGAAAATATAAGTAATTTTTGTAATTGGCAAAAATTTATATTTCTTGTACTTTTAACAGCCATATATTTTACTCTTTTAAATTTTTCTTAGCTGATATTAGGTTTAAATAAAGTGCATTTCTATTTATTGGCCCGTGGACTCTCTAATTTATGAAATTAGTGAAATATCTTGAAAAATATCAACTTGTGAACTGTAATCATTATAGTAGAATCATTTAGTGCAAGTTGCTAGTGTGGCATTCAGATGGAATTTATCAAGAATCAATTATAAAAACAAACTCCTCATTTAAATGAAGTCAGAAAACAACAGGTAGGGAAAAGGCTGCTTGTATTTTTCATTATCTTTTTACACTAGGAAGTATATGAACATACTTTTAAAATTCATGCCTGGTGACAAAATATCCTTTCGTTTTTTAAGGAATAATTACGTTCGCCATGTTTCACATTTGATAATTTCTGGGAGCTATATTTCAATTTAAATAACTTGACATTGTTTGGTGTTTATTTTACTAGAGGAAAATTGTGTGAGTGTGTGTGATGACAGTTATAGTACACATTTGATAACAAGGGTATAATAAATCAGTTGAGTCACAGTGGTCTGATATCTGTTTTTAAGGTCTTTTTGACCCAGGAGTCTGTGACCTGTGAAATCTTCATTTTTTGGATTTGTTAAGATATTTTACAATGCAAGGATTTAAACTTAGATGAAGACCACTGTGGGAAGTTGCCCGATGTGGCCCAAAATGTAAAGGATATCAGGTATAAATTGGAAAACATTGAAGAAGTTCTGGCAATTAACATGTGAGAAGAAAGAATCTAAAGTTAAGGAAGTTTCTTTTCTTCTTCAACCTGCATTAAAGAGAACCTGAAATTTAACCTGGTATTTTCAACGCTCTGATTACTCAGCAGTGAAAGCATTGCCAAGAAAATGTACCCAAATCTTGAGTTACAGATTGTTCTTGCATCTGATTGGAAGGGGCATATGAGTTGTTTATAAGGTATTGCAGATCTAAAGCTGCACAAATGAAGGTTGAGACTTGGGGGAGGGTTTGAGTCAGTGAAGGGAAGCTTCGTAGACATTACAGCTCTGTCCAGAGGCCAAATGGGAGATAAATCACCGCTGGCCACCTCTCTTATTATTGAAATGGTTCAGCCCTGGGGTTTAATGAAGGACTTAGAGGTTTTTGAAGTGCAAATAGGATGGTGAAGGGTAAACCCTTTTAGGGTTTCATTTTGATGGATTTTTTTCCTGTGTGGATTTCTGGCACTGACTGTGATCTGGAAGGAACCCTTAAAAAGGAAAAGTTTTGTTTTGTTTTTGATCAATCAGGCAATAAGAACTCTCCACTGGGGTGTACTTTTCCTGCATGCATATTGATCCTATTGTGTTTAAAAGTAGGTCATTTAATTGGGTCTTTCTTGAGCCTTCTGTAATGTAACTGTCATTCCAAAGACACCACTCTTTCTTGCTATTAATGCCAAAGTTTGAGAGTGTTGAAGGATGTGGTACTTTTGGGTAGGAGTTTTGTGGGG
Organism: Myotis daubentonii; assembly: GCF_963259705.1. NCBI lineage: Eukaryota > Metazoa > Chordata > Mammalia > Chiroptera > Vespertilionidae > Myotis > Myotis daubentonii. The sequence continues at coordinate 56,695,455 of NC_081847.1, read as the reverse complement.
TTACATAGGGTCAGTGTGTTAAAGTTGTCTAAAGATCAAGTCCATATTAGAACAAGACCTTCATATATTGATAAACAGCCTGTAATTATTTAATCTTTTCCCCCATTGAGTTATATAGTTGTACATATTTATTTAATTATTTTGTATGCTTTCTGTCTTGCCAGCATAAAATAAAAACCAAAAAAATTTTAGATTGTGAAATATTTGTACTGCCTTATTTATTCAGATACACTAAAGTGTTTAGGGAAATAAGGAAGACATTTTTAAAAATGTTAAGAAAGAGATATGTTGACTTACCAAGTTGAAAATTTTTCTTTTACTCCACAGGTAATTCAAAGAACAGATAAGATATCTTTTAAAACAATTTTTAGTAAAATTGGGATGGGGGGAGGCATTAGTGACTCCAAAAGAATTATAACTTAAAGGCTTTTTGTGCAAGAGTATTAAGTATTTGTCTTAAAGAAATGTCATTGTAAATCCTTCTATTTTGTTAGAAATATAATTAACAGAACTTTTTTTGAGCATTTGGCTCTTTATTTTATATTTAACAGATATTTAGATATTTGTATTACTTACCCTGTTTGAAAATGATAACATTTAGCTGCATCAGAGATTTTCCTCTATGGTGCTTGATATCCTTTGGAAAAACGGGGTTGTTGGTCTCCATAATTGACATTGATCACACACTATTCTTAATTGCCTTCCAAATCAGTTTTTGTTTCTCTGTTCTTCAAAAATTTTCCTTCACCGTATTTATCTAAATGTTACACTTAAAACTAAAATTAAGTGTTAGAGTTTACATTTTCCTAATGTTGAATGAAGACTTTAAATAAGATACTTAAAAAACAAAAGAACACTAGATAGCATCAGGCAGAGTCCTCTGCATCTACAGCATCCCTGTCATTCGTTTGTTGCTGGGAGATGTTAAAATGACCTTTCCTTTGTTAGAAAAGAGATCTGTAGTCCTTCCCAGAATCCTCTTGTTAACTGTCTTTTTAACCCAAGTTGGAGGCTGCCTAATGAATGAATGGTGAGCTTTTTTATGAGCTACACATACTGTTGACATTGTGTCCCACGTTGCTTTTTAATTTCTAATGTGTTTTTAATTTGCAGAGCATGCATATGCCTTTCAGAGCAGTAGATTTTGCCTTTCAGAGCAGTAGAATTGAGTCAGCATTTCTGAGTGACAGTATTGCTTTACGCAAACAAGCCAAGTCAGGCTTGAGAATGCTGTATCATAAGCCTTAGATTAACTGAAACACACATGTGAATTTCTCTTTGAATATTGTTGAAGAAAAGAAGATGCTTGAGAAAGGCTTCCCCCCCAAGAACTTCTCTTGCCTCTTAGCAAGTGAATTGCCCCAATATAAAAGCACTGGGGGGAAAAGTGAGCCGCAGAGTGAAAAGGCAATCCACAAATAATCACTCTTTTCTGCCTTTGATTGTGTCAGATTTTTTTGGTGTGTGGCAATTGTTTTCTTTTTCGCTTAGAAGAGGTTTATGGTCCAATGTCTGTCAAGTCAGCCCCTGTCTTGAGGTTGCAGTTGTATTTCTCTCTGGAGTTCCTAGAGGTGATGTTATCTTTTGTTCACTCAGCAGTGTGGTGGTTCCTGAGAGCATCTGTCACTTTAGGCATTACAAGATGGATGGGTCTCCAGTGAACTGCTGGTTGAAGCAAATGGTGAAAATAAGAAAAGACAAGGGGCTTCGGGGTCTGCAGAGAGGACAGACAACGGGGAAATGCTGTTTGTTAGAAATCAAGAGTAAGCTGAGCAATAGAGGAAGAGAGAGCCAAGATGGATTATATGCCATTTTATAAGCAACTTGGAAATCGGAGTCTTTGGGTGGCTATCGTGATCTGAGGGGGACATCTGCATCATGGTAAACAATTCTGTGCCTTGGATTTGCAAAATGTGTCTGGACATTGCCAAAACCACCTGGGAAGAGTGTTGTGAAATTACCAGGATTCGGAATGTTTTATGTGAGGGTGTTGATGTTTGGGGGAATTAGTAGTCTTTTAAAATGTAAAGATTTACACATTTATTAATCTTTAAGTTTTTCTTTATATTTCATATCTCTATTTTTTCTTCCTCTATTTCTTTCTTGTGAACAACTGTAGATATTAAGATGTTTGAAAAGTTGTAGCCACTTTCTAGCATCCTTACTGTTTATACTGAAACTTCTTTGACAGTTTTTTGCAGAGGGATTCTGAAAATTCTATGCCCAGGCCTTACGGAGGCTGGAGGCAGATTTTAAGTTATTTTAAGCAACCTTCTCTTCAATTTTATGGGCTCTTTGATGAAAGAAAAAATAATTGTTATTGATCTGTCAGAACAAGGTGGAGATTTTCTATATTTAGAAATTAATTTTGTTGGCAAAAGTCCAGTTTGTAAATCCTGCCTGTGTGAGCAAAGGAACAGGAAGGAGCTTGGTCAGAGAGTAGAAAAAGGGAAGAAGGGCTTGCAGGGTGGGGGGTGGGGGCGTGAGAGGGTGGGGGGGGTAATGTGGTTGAAAAAAAAATGATTTTGTCAAACTTTTTGGCACTCGTCTATAAAAAAGACCATAGGTTGGAAGGCAAAGAAATTAAGATGATTAGAAGCTTTAAGCTATACAAATGGTAGAGTATCTTCCTTCTCTATGGGTGTAAATAATAGATGAAAGAGTAAGAGTGACAACAAAGGATCAGGTCGTTTAAGAGAATGTGTGCAGCCTGAATAGGGGTCTGTGGCCCAGGGCCAAAGGTCTTAGCTTTGAGTGTAATTAGAAGAAAATACTAAAATGTCATTACTAGCAGGTGAAGTGTGCAGCACGTGGCCAAAAATTAGCAATTTTAGACTCTGAAGCTATTGGAATTGGATTACTGACCTTTTTTAAAAATCATTAAGGTCCTTGTGGAGTCATATAGTTTCATTGGCAGTAATGCAGTTTGACCTTGTTGACCATATGGGGTAATCTTGGGTTTGGATGTAGGTAGCAAAACTCCTGACTTACGAAAGGATGTCTATTTGTGTGTGGGTACATAGGAAATACATGAGTTTGAAAATCTAGGTCTTGCATTTTTATTTGTTCTTTTGCCTGAAGACATTCTTCTGACAGTAAGAAAGGTAAGATGAAGATTTTTATTTCAAAATCTAAAATGGTGTTTTCTCTTTTCTCTCTTTCAACTTGACATAAAAGGAGAGTAAAATGAAAACGTTTTTTAAACATAAGTTAATATCACTTTAAATATTTTAGTGCTATAAGTATGCATATTGAAATTAGTACATTCTTGGGACAATCTTTTGTTTTCTCTTTAGACACTAACAAAGAAATAGAAGCACTTCTAAGTTATGTATAAAAATCAATGACAAATAGTTTTTATTTCACTTTATGCTTCATGACTATGACCATGCAGTAGTTTAAATTGGCCATAATCTATCTAGAAAACAGAATAATATGTACACTGTAATTTTTACCCAGCTATAAAATTATAAGTAGTCTAATTTCTTCTAAGAATACACCACTCAAAAGAGTAGGAAAACACTAGCTCTTTTTCTTATGGCAGGCTTTTTTCTTGGAAATTATTAAAGCATTTGTTTTTAAAAGTAGAGAATAATTTTAATCAATATTAGCTATGGTTATATTTTTTGTAGTTCTTTGAGGAGGTAAATTTTGAAAAGCATCAGAGAAACTTTAACTTAGAATAAGAAAATTATCTTCCAATAGTTTTATTCCTAAAAATAGAATAAAAGTTTTTGGGCTTTTGGCATTATGGTAACACCTGTCAAAATGCAGACTTGACAGGTTTATTCATTTTATAGTTAGTGAGGGGAAATCTTAAGAAAAACAGAAATTATTTTTGAATATATATAAGTATGAATGATTATTTTGGGAGTATTGTCTTAAGAAGGAGAAATATCTGTATTTGCCAGTTATGAGTTGTGTAATCTTTTGATAATTTCTCATTGTCATTTCTGTGGAATTGTAAATATTTACAGTATTATGTTCTGGAATATAATGTATTTGTTAAATAATTCATCTTTTTGTATATATTTTTATTTTTTATGTTTTTGCAGGTGCAAAAAAGCTTTAAACAAGTAAAATCTAGGCAACAGGCTCCCTGAAGTGTTGACATCCCAACTTAATCATGAACGTGACTCAAAAATGTTAATAAATAAACCAAGGTATTGTACAATTATACCCCCAAATTTTTCACAACCAAATTTGTTTTATGAAGTTATAGTTATAATTTAAACAAAGCTACAATATTTGGTGCTTAAACTGATTAACCAGATATTTCTATGAACTCTCCTTCCATTTCCTCCCCTCTCTGCTTTCCTCTCTCCTCCCCCATCCTCTCCACTAAAAAAGAAAAGGAAAAAAGTATTCAGCAATAAGTTTTTCCCCCTAGAACAGCGTCTGTGTTATACTTCCTAAGTATCTAAATTAAGATAATAGAATTCAGTTTTTTATTCCCCTTTGTTGATTCTGGTTCTTTCAAATTGTCTAAGAAGAGATTATTATTAATTATATAGATTACTATCCTCTGCAGAAAAAAAAAAAAAAACCCCAACCATATTAAAATTGGAACCAAACTATCCTGAGATATATGTTTTTAAAATTTTATAAAAGTGGGTTTTTTTTCTATTTTTAGAAGGCTTGTAATTTAGAAAAGAAAAAGAGGCGATATTGCCCTTTTTCTCCCTGTGTCAAGGAAAATCAAAAGTTAACTTAGAATTGAGCCCTTAGGGGTACTGTTTTAGCGAACCCTCATCTGACAGGGCATAACCCAAGACTGTCTCTCTCCTTTTGGAAGTTACAATGTGCTTAAATAGCCTGGCGTTTCCAAGTGAGGCCAAAGATCTTTTCCTCCTTTATGACCCGTCGTATCCTTTTGAGGCCAGCAAGAACAAGAGGGTCATTGCCACTTCAGCCTGGTCCCTGTTGTTCCCTCATGGTGGCCACGCAGATTGAAACCTAGTATTGGCGTAACATTTGGGCCTGGAACATCTGGAAAGCGGTCAGAGATGGAGCTGAGGAGACAGAAGAGAGAGCACTGTTGCGTTTTGTTACACCAGGTGCTCGGAGGAAGCCACGTTGGCCTTTCTGATAGGGGAGGCAAATTCTGTGGGCCCTGGAGTTAGGCTACAACAATTGCTGAGGTCAAAGGACAGCTGAGTGGGGTCAGTGAGACACCATGGGGTGTATTTTGTTACTTAGTAAAAGGAGCAGCCTCCTAAAACCTTAAAGGATTCTCTTGAAAATCTGTGTTGTGAAAAGGTTTTATGAGTCTCACGGCAAAACTCCTGATTTATCTGAGGAATGCTTGCTTTTGTCTAATGGAAGGATAATCCTTACCAAATGTTGGCAACCCCTATAAGAGTCAATATAGGTCTGAGAGAATAGTTAGGGTTTGAAGCGTACCTAGCTTTCCAAAATGTTTTTCATCTTCATGTGTTTCTCTCAGTGAAGAATTTTGCACTGTTGAAATATCACCCTTTTATTTCCTTGGAGCAGAAAGTGGGGGAGAGATAGGGGTAAAGAATGAGCCTACGTTAATTTAAAAATCATTCTAACAAGCTTTTGACTGGCCCACAAACAGGATATTACAAACCTTTAAAAAACACCAACACTTGTTAATCCTAAAACGTTATCTTTGAATTTTAATGCTTCTGAATTATAGAAGATTTTTTTTAAATTTAGGTGTATTTCATAGAAGTGGGTATCAGTTAGTGAATAACCTTAAACCTTGTGTTTCTCCCTGAATGTGTTTCTTGCTCATTGTGTAGTTTAAGAAGAAAATGCTAGAATTAAGAATAAATAATTTAAAAAGCAAATATAATAGAGAATTTTCTCTTTGAAGAGAAATGAAGAAGGGGAGGGCGGGGGAGGATTATGCATGTTGTAAGAGCTTTCTTTCCACAGCCCATGACCTCAACATTACCACTTTATATGATGGTGGATATCTTTGAAGGGCGCCCACTGATAGGTAGTAAGGAGGCTGTTAGAGGAATTTGGTAACTCTTCCAATTTTATACACTATATACATGTACACATACATAGAGCATATATTACAATATGTATTAGTAAGAGAAAAAGATAAAATGATGAGAAGTATACAGTAGGCTTTGTTTAGCATTTTCTTACTGATTTATAAATTTAAAATATGTGAATTACTTGTATGTGTGATTTTTTTCTATTCTTTTTGATAATTACTCATTTTAAAGCAACCTGTACTTAAATGTAGGGCTTAGTAGGCAGTGTGTTCAATGTCTACTTTCTCAAGGTTAAAGTGCCTTTCAACAACTAATTTAGAAACCTAAGTGTAGGGACTGATAATTGCCTAGAGAAAATCCACAGCTGTTTAAGTAGCATTGAAATAGCGGCAAAACTGACAAATACAATTAGCCATGTTAATAAGAAGATGGAAAGACGGGCAGATGACAGTGTGGAAAGATGAAGGCAGAGGGAGTAGCAAAGTCCATGTGAGAGCAGAACGTTCAGTTTGCTTTGAATTTCCAGTGCTTTTTCTTTTAAGCTAAGTCCCTCTTTTACTACTCTCTGAACTACCAGAATGGGTTGTTTTTGTCTTGTTTTTAGCAAGTTAACTAATTCAGATACACTTGTTCAGTCCCTAACTCACATCTGATTTTGAAAGATGATGGACAGGTGTTTGGCAGTACTGTTTAAGGAAAACAATCAGATTTTGCTGATTCTAAGGCACAATTTTAGTTGTGGTGCTTTTAAAAGTCGATTTTAAAGGTATTTCTATTTTACTATAATTACTATGAGTGGGAATTCCTTTATCTCTCTTCATACCCTTATAATTCTGATTAGTCATTCAGTTACATCCCAAAGGAGACCAAAGCCTTGTTTCTAGATTTAGTGACCCCGTATTACCAAAACAAAACCTGCAGAAGTCTTTAGTATATTATTGCTAATTATATTTATCTGGTTAAAGTTCATAGCTAATTAAATTGGGATAGGTAAATAAGAGAAATTAGATAAATATTATATGAAAAATTATTTAGTTATCTATGCCCTTTCCGTGTTACCTTTAACGCACCCAGTGAGATGTGGAAAATTATTATAGTATCTTTTGAAATGCTACTCTTCATGTGGGAAATTGGCTGTTGCCTCTGGTGTGTTGTGCAGATTTTAATGGTTGTTGTGATAAATCCCCAGAAGTTTGTTGTCTGAAACCATAGAGACTGGGAACTCTCTGAATGAGACAGCCTTGATGGATGTGGTAAGCCACACTTGGGAAGCATTTCTCCTTATTTAATGTTTTCTGTTCTGGATTATTGACTCTTCTCCCTGTTGAAAAATTGGTCTCTGGTGACATGGTAGAGGTCACACATTGCCTATTATTGTTTTGCTTCTTTGATCTTACACAGGGATTGCCTCTGGTAATTATACTAGTTCCAGAGAGTCTTGACGAGATGTGTTTATTTTACAGAAGAATTTCTGGTATTTCAAGGAGGAAGAAAGTAAAGATTTCCAATAGTAACATGTAATTCTGTCACAAAGGAAACGTAGCATTGTACTTTATCTTTTAATTATGACAGTTTTTAATAATAACTACTAAATGAGTTGGAATATTACAATAGTTGTTTCAATAACAATTTAAGGTATATTGCGTATCTATAAAGTATTATTGGTAAAAATGGTTATTATATAATTAAGTTATTAGGTCAGGGTTTTTATTTCAATACCAAAAATACTTTGGCTTCCAGAAATTGTCAAGAGATTCATCCACATTTAAATGTACAGAACCATTAAAAGAGACTGGAAATTTTATATTTTAATCTGTTTGCATTTTTTAAAGATTTTTAGCAAGGAGGATGAATAAAAATAAAATAAAACTTTTGTTTTGAATGCTTGGTTAGCTTTGTGATTTTTGGAATATGCTTAGGAAGAGATAATATCTCTTCAAATCCACTTAATGTATAATTGGATAAAACACAAAAAAAGCTCAATATGCTTATTTTTTAAAATTTGGTTCCTATTTTTAACAAAATATTTTCCCTCAAGAACCCATAGTCCAGTAGGGGAGTCAGACAAATACTAGATCCAACTATTAAGAGTGACAAATATCAATTTAAAGAATAAATGAAAAGAGTACAAAGGAGAACTAAAGAGAACTGTGTAAATGTTGGTTTAATTTTGGATTATGGATTCTATAACAACTCCCAAGAACCGTGTTTGATTTCTTTGTCTAGTAGTCACACATTCTCATTCTCATTTGTGAGTGTGTGTGTGTGTGTGTGTGTGTGTGTGTGTGTGTGTGTATAAATCCTCACCCAAGGATATATTTTTCATTGATTGTGGAGATGAAGGAAGAGGGAGAAAGACAAATATCAATGTGGAAGAGAAATATCATTTGGTTGTCTCACACATGCGCCTTGACCAGGGATCAAACCCATAATCCTTTAGTGCACAGACAGTGCTCAAATCATTGAGTATACCAGCCAGAGCATCATCAGTGAATATTTTTAAGAGAAAGGGCATGTAAGCAGTGATGCTTATAGCACATAATTTTCTTACACAGAGTCTTAAGAATCTACTGGCTATAGAGGACATTAATGTTTTGTATATATGATTGTAAATTTTCCTAATGAGAGACTAAACAAATTGCCCCAATATGGTACAGGCTGGTGGGTGCAGAATTTGAATTAAGGTCATCTGACTCCAGAGTCTATGTGCTTAACCACTTCAATAGTAGGATTTATATAAATGCTGTATGTCTTGGTGGGTGATTGTTAAAGTTTGGAAAGTGGGTGACAATATCCTTAGAGAAAAAGGTAACAGAAAACTGACAACTTATACAAAGTTATCTTTTTAGTACTATGTCTGGCACATAGGCAATAAATTGTGCCTTAAAAACCCCCACTTCAAACCAAAACCACTACACACACACACACCACACATAGACTTTACCATCTTCACTTTCAAATAATGTTTTAGTGGGGGTGGGGGGGACATGGGCATTTTAGTCTAAATTTGAACCCTATTTTCATCATTTACAAACTAGATAACCTTGGCTTGTTGCAGAAACTAGATCATTTGCTCTGTCCACCTGTCCCTCATTCTGAATCTGCTTGTCTCCTTGTGGTTTCATTTACTTGTTCATTTAACTATAAATGAAAGTTAGCTCTAGAGGTTGGACTGTAATCATTACACCCATCGGCAAGAATACTTCCTAGATGGTGTGTGTGTTTCATATTATCTCCCACGGAGAGGCACACAGCCTCTCATTGCCTCACTTTTAGTGGTGCTAAGTTTGATCAGTGGATTCAGGAAGTGTCAGCCTGATCCCTCCATTATAAAGTTCTCCATCAGATTTTTATCTAATGGTATCACTTGATTTCATTGTCAAAATGAATTTTGCATTAAGGGTTGCAGATTGGGAATTTTATAATTCTGTCATTCTTTCCACGTTTATTATAGTTAGAATTCTTCATTTTTAAAAAACCCTCTTTCTCAATAATCAGGATTATTTGGTTACTTTAAGTACAGGAAGAGCAGAATGAATGCTTCGCTCTTTCCTTTGTCTTGTAGTAGGGTTCAAATAGGTGCTTTGTTTTTATTTGTTTTGTTTTCCAAAAGGAGTGCTCTCCTTTTCTCTTGAATATTAACATTAATGTGAGATTTTACATTTTAAATATGCTTTAGTCCATTGCATTGATTTTCTTTTATGTTGAGTTTCTCTAATGTTGGGCCTATGGGAGCACTTCATGTTGACTCCTGTGTCTTCTGACATGACCCATTAGTCCTTGACAGCCTCTTTGCTTTCAGGAACAAGATGTTCATGGTTCATCTTTTGTCTTTCCTGCCCCAGATCTGGAAATGGCCATATCTTCCAGGAACTTTGATTCTTTTCAATGGGAATGATATTGGGAAGTGCTTATTGTTATTGAATTGCCATTGTTTCTTGGACTTTTCAGTAGACAATGCTTGGGAATAAAAATTTGAAACCTTTTAAAAAGTAAATTATTACTTAATATATCCATCCCCATCTACCTGCTTCATAGCCTAACTAGCTGTTAAACCAGGCAACCTTAAAGTAGTATCCTAGATGCAGTTCTTTTTCTTTGAGCATGTACATGATTTTTTTTATTGATTGAGAGAAAGGCAGAGAGAGTAAGAGAAAAAGAGAGAGAGAGAAAGAAACATTGATTTGTTGTTCCACTTATTTACACATGCATTGGTTGATTCTTGTATGTGCTCTGACCTCAGATTGAACCTACAATCTTGGCATATCAGGACAATGCTCTAACAAACTGAGCTACCCGGCCAAGGACCATGAATTTTTTAGTGTTTTTCTTGTTCTTTCTTATCACTATGATGATCCTTTTAAGAGTACTTGAAAATATTGTTTATCTCCTCCAGATAGTTGTTATTAAAAGTTAACCTTTATGCCAGAACCGATTTGGCTCAGTGGATAGAGTGTTGGCCTGTGGACTCAAGGGTCCCGGGTTCGATTCCGGTAAAGGGCATGTACCTTGGTTGTGGACACATCCCCAGTGGGGAGTGTGCAGGAGGTGGCTGATCGGTGTTTCTCTCTCATCGATGTTTCTAACTTTCTATCCCTCTCCCTTCCTCTCTGTAGAAAATCAATAAAACATATTTTTTTTAAAAAAGTTAACCTTTACTAATAGCCCAAGTGCAGTACCTTAAAAATATTTTTATTTGGTCAAAAGAGAAACCTGTTGAGGGAGTACAGTTGAGTCAGTACAAGTATACCATAACTGGGGGAAATGGTTTGGAATATTATGCTAGAAGGCTGTAGTAGAAATTCCAACTCTTAATGAGAGGTTCTCATTCCAAGCACTGGAATGAATTTTATTTTCTCTGGAATCCTGAAGAACCAGAAAGGGGTGGAGGGGATGTTCACTTTGCAAATTCACTTGTTCTTACCGTCTTTTTAAATAAGAAGTCTATTTTTCAAAACTACAAAATAAACAAACAAGCAAAATAGAAACAG